>NC_090739.1:65386958-65419458 GCF_036898095.1 Palaemon carinicauda
AAATAGAAATGAGAATATTTCAAAAACAAAATTACCATTGGAATCTATTATACAATTTTTAATCAACTAAGAAAATATACATCAAACCATAGATTAGGTTTTTCAAATTGTACCTTGCTATTGAAAATAGTTTTGTTGTTTGTTGCAACGCAATTTAAAAATCCTATTTAGCAAAACCGGATATGCCTTTTGTAATTCCAATGCAATTCATAATACTTCCCCTGAGACCTCATTAAAAAACTATATCATCCTTAGGAATAATTGCTAAATAGGAAATTTCCTGTACAGATAATTGTGTTAAGTGGCTTATGAACTCATGGTAAGGATTACTTGGATTTATTCTCATGCAATAACGAAGGTACTGGGGTTGGTAAGGCTTTTATTTCTTTCGGGAAAGCTAAGGAGCTGTTCATGCAATGAATGAATCTCTGGTTAGATCAATTTTGGTATTTCTCTCCTCTGATTTCTTGTATTGCTCAGCTGCATTGATTAAGCAATGACTTTAGCAAAAATAAAGTCTAATGTATTGTGAAATGTCAGACCGTCGTATATTGTAAGTGTGAATCGACGTTTAAAGGTTTAAAGGCTGCTCATGAATGGCAGAGGCAAGGGACAATGACATTGCCCTATCAGTCAGGACAATGCCCTAGAGACTGACCATATATGCATATAATCAACGTCCAAGCCCCCTCTCCACCCAAGCTAAGACCAAGGAGGGCCAGGCAATGGTTGCTGATGATTCAGCAGATAGACCTCTAAGCTCCCTCAAAGCTCACAAGGATGGTGACGTTGCAGTAACTAAAGAAACTGAAGAGTTTGAGTGGGACTCGAACCCCCATCTAGCGTTCACCAATCAAGGACGTTACCATATCGGCCACCACAACCCTTATTCAAAAATCAATTTCATTGAAAGTAGTTGGCAATGTTAGATCTTTAAGAGAACAATCTTCATTGTTCACCGATGAGGCATAATGTAAGACCTTGTCCAAAGACCAAGAGATGGGCTTTGGTGGTGCTGCAGGCCTAAGTCTAGCACATGCTTTCGGAATCTTGTTAAAAATTTCATTTGCCAGATCCACTTGGAAGGCATATAGGAGAGGTCTAGTGAAGGCCGATTTGCACGTACTTATCGTATTGGCCGCCAACCCCTGGCTATGAAGGTGGACAAAGAAGGACAGACAGAAGTTCATAGAGATTTCTTTCGGTCCTTTGGATTTAACAAACTCCACCCACTTCTTCCAGGAAGACTCATATTGTCTTCTAGTAGACTTAGCCTTGTATTCTTCTAAGAATTCTTTATTGCCTTCTGAGATCCCAAACCTCTTTCTAACCACTAGGGCAAGAAATTCGTGAAATGAGGGTTTTGGGTTCTCCGTGATAAACCTAAGGCAGTTTATTTTTGAATCTTCAGAAATATAGCTAGGATCGGAACTAGGACCGGCCTCATCTAGTCTATCAGTCTCATTAGAGGATCCTCGTAAGGGGCTATTTAACGAGGTACTATCTTAAAGATGCTCGTGATGAAAAGATCGAGCTGCAGTTCCGGGACTTGTTCCCATCTGGGATGGAATATGTCTGCGTCCATGGACCATTCCAGCTCTATCTCCTTGGATTGAGATAGAGTATCCACCGTCACCTCGTGGATCAGTTGTAAGTGAACTGCTGTTAGATACCATTCCTTTAAGAAAGGGATGGGTAACTTCACCAGAACTGTACGAGATGTTCGATTGTGAAGTCATATTTGATCTCTTCAAGCATTTGATGCGTGTTTTCTCCAGACCCTTAACGCATCCTTCCGATGTGCTCATTGCACAAGGTCTGTCAGAATTGCGAACCAGGGAAAGTTTAGCATTTTCCCTTGCTAGCGTTTCGGGAATCTGATCGATCAGCTGAGTCTCTTGACAGACCTTGTGAGCTCCTTTTAAATCCCCAAGAGGAAATTGAGTTGATGTGACTGAAAGCTTCTATGGTTTCTTAGCCATCGAAACCATAGATCTGGAGAAAGTCGAGACTTCTAGAGGCAAATCTTGCATCTGCGATGTCCCGGGAACCGGGTCATCTATATGAAGATACTTAGGACTGTGAGTCTGATACGTATCTATTCTAGGATGAATATTACTCTTCGTGACACGAATCCTAGATAGGTGGAAGGGAGGTGGTTGGCTGGAAGGTTCCGGGGGACACCTTTCAGGTCTGGTAAGACTACAAACACCCTTAATTGGAACAAGGTGCATACGTTCAGAAGGATTAACATTCGGAACTTGTAGTTTACTAAAAACTTGTTGAGTGGCTACATGTTCAGAATGACTTGGAGATTTCTTGAGTCCTTCTCGTGAACAGAAAATGGCCTTCCCTGGAAATCGACGAGCCATAGCTTTCTTACTACCTGTATGCTCTACAGCTCTCAGGTATACTCCTCCAGGAGGGTTTTGAACTGTAGGAGAAGGTAAGACGACGAAAGTAGGGACATTTTTGTTTCCCACCAATGGCTCATTTCGAATAGGCTCTGGACCAAAGGATCGAAGGTCCTGCGATCCTAAGGGAAAGTTCCTCCTAGCTGAAGCGTCTTTATGCTTCGAATAATCAGCAGGTTTAGACTTTTGACCACTTGCCTGTGGCATTGTGGTCACTGGAATATTTCCAGTAATTTCGATCTTCTTTTTAGGTTGGGGACCCACAACCACAGAAGATTTTCTCTTTGAGGGAATGCCCCATTTCCGGAGAAGACTTATGTTCTCCATGGTGGCACTCTTAATTACTTCCTTAATGACCTCTTGTGGGAAGAGGTCTTTACCCCAGATGGTGGAAGATATTAGCTTCCTTGTTTCGTGTTCCGCTGTTGCAGCAGCAAACACAAACTCTCTACATGCTCTCCTCGCCTTCACAAAGGCGTAAAGGTCCTTTTCCAGGGTAGCCATATGCATTTTGGCTATGACCATGAGCATGCCTGGGGTGTTTTCGTAGGTTGAACACAACTCTATGTAGTTTTGTAGAGAAAGGGATGTCGCAAGTCTCTTCTTTGACTCGAGTTCATTAAACAAGAGCAAATCGGACAAAATAGGGAGACATACATTGAATTGTCGACTTGCAACATCCTTGTCTAATTTTCCTACCGAAAATGTCAAATGGACTTCCTTCCAATCCTTTTCCTGACCGGGAAAGGCTAGTGACAAAGGCTTGCACTCATTGAGTGTAGGACATGGTTCAACCGCCTCTACAGCTTTGGTAACCGAAGTAAATGCCTTCCCCATAAAGGGGAAAACGGGTGAAGTAGGAGCAAGAAAGGAAGGGTGTCTGTTATTCAGTGAGAATACCTTCGTCTCTGAATAACCCGCCCTCTTCAGATTACCTGAAAGGATAGTCTGTGCCTTACCATGGTCAAGAATCATGACCTCCTTTTGTTCCGTTCCTTTTCCTGACTTTGGTTCATACAACAGTCGAACCCAACAATTAGGGAAAGCATCAAAGCTTGGCCAAAATTAGATTTTGTCCAAAGGAACAGCACCTAATTTCTCTGAGATGTAGAGATTGCCATTTGAAATTGACATCTGCTCCGCAAACCTCCAGGGATTGGTTGTGGAGCATGTAGGAAGGTCTTGATTCATGGGTCGTTTGACTGACCCGTGGGAAGCAACAAGAGAAGCTTTACAAGGTTCTATCTTGTGTCTTACTTCCTGCTTTTTGCTTTGTTTACCAAAGCTCTCTATCTGATTCTTCAGTTGGATACATAACTGTACCACATTATCCAATAGAGGGGTAGAAGACGAAGATGTTGACATCGGTGGCTCTTTAGCCGGCATAGGCGGACGAAAGTTCGACACAACATATTTCTCTTCTACCTTAGGCCACTTCTTGCCCTCGATCCCAAAGGTTTTCTTGCCATCAGGGGATGTAGTTGGCTCCTGAGGCACTACTATTTCCTCACTTAGCTTTGGAAATAATAGCTTATGCATCCTATCATTGGGTAGGAAAGGTCCCGGAGAGATCTTTCGGAAGCCTCTCAACCAGTTACGTAATTTATACTGAGCTATATCCCTAGACTCTGTAGACTTGGGATTATCAAAACCTTCAGACATCAATGTCCGACATATATTGCAACCCTGTGGGTTCCAATAATGTAGGGATCCGGAAATAATATTGCAGGGGGCATGCAATCTGCAAGTATTATGACCGTAAAAGTCCTTACTCTTGGCTTTGCAGGGGACCGCAGCACAAGATATCTGGTGTTCCTCCTGTAAAGAAAGGAAAACCTAATGAGTATACTAGGGATTATTACACTGATAATCAACATGTAAATGTCATCTACAACAGAATAGCTTAGGATAGTAAGCTAAAAATAGATAGTAGGAGATACATACTTATGTACCCCTGCGAGCAAATGCTGCTACCTCCCCTCAGTAATAACTACATGGAGCTTTCTCTGTTGAGAAAATCCAAGTAGAAGGGTTCTTACCCCTAGGGGTAGAGAAGAATCAAGTAACTGTCCCAAAAAATGTTAATACTGTGGGGTCAGGATAACTGATTCTAAATCAGACTATTGAAGAAAATATTCTTTCAATATATAAGCGGTATCAGCAGAAAAAACTCGCTGAAGGATACCCAAGGTATGCTAGAAAATACTACTGTATCATGGTACTGTAGTTTTCTAAATGCAGTAAGTCTATATAGCAAATTATCGACTACTGTACTTATGTATTGTAATCTAGTCAATATGCTGCCTACCAGGCAGCATAAAACAGAAGGGTCCATCCAGCATAAAGCCAGATGGACTAGAAAATTAAAGACATATATTAGTATATCCGACTCAGGTCATTTGCTGTAGTCTTCCTACTATATTAAACTATAGAGTTTCCTGATCAGGGAGACTCAAGAAAAGGCTGTACCTTTTAAAGGTTAGGAGTGTATAACTCTTGCCTTGAAGTATTTAATATTGTAGGGTAATCCTAAACTGATTTCCAATCAGGATATTGAAGAAATCATATTCATTCAATATAGGATTAGGCTCAGTAAATGCCCGAGCTGGATATCCAAAATATTGGAAATAACTACTAGTACAAGAAATATAGTAGTTTTCTATCTACAGTATATACTATACTGAGATATACTGGCTATCTGTATAACCTATACAGTAGTTGATCCGGCATGTTACCGGTCTAGCTAGGACTTGCCGGCATACCCGGTAGAACTAGCGAGACAGAGAGAGAGACAGTATGGAAAAAAGGGCTATCCTTTACTGTAAATGTATACAGTAATTAAGGAAGTAAAAGTCTAATAGACTGCCTTTTTTCCGAAAGAAGGTTCTAATAGAAGGGGAGAATGTAATATTCAGGCTTCTATGTAGCTACAGAACTGTTGCCGGCAACACGCTGACAGTACAAGTACAGTCGGCGCGTTGCCTACCGAGTCAGCACTGACTTTGCCGGCAGCACACAGGCAACAGAACCTATAGCAATAGTCCAAGGGAGGACTGAAGAACCTTGGGGACAGAAGGGACTACCCACTCACGGCCATCATGGACGTAACTGCCAGCCATGCCGGCAGCTAGCGAATGTGCCGTCAGCCGCCAGCCATGTCGGCAGCCGCCGGCAACGCCAGCAGCTGCCGGCAATGTCGGCAGCCGCCGACAGTCCATGATTGTCGGCAGCCATCTTGGTTGCCGGCCAGGCCGGCAAAAGGCTATCATGCCGTCAGCCGCCGGCAATCGTCGGCAACGTCGACAGCAGCCGGCAATGTCGACAGCCGCCGGTAATGTCGGCAGCCGCCGACAGTCCATGACTGCCGGCAGCCATCTTGGTTGCCGGCCAGGCCGGCAAATGGCTATCATGCCGTCAGCTGCCGGCAATGTCGGCAGCCGCCGACAGTCCATGACTGCCGGCAGCCATCTTGGTTGCCGGCCAGGCCGGCAGGCGGCAGTAGTCCTGCCGCCAGCCAAGATAGGAGAGGGAGTCTGGCTGGCTCCAGCACCCTACCGCAATGGTAAGGTTGGAGAATGTCACCCTAAAAAGAGAATGGATCAACCATCAAAAAGGATAGAGGGGTAGGGGAAAAGGGTCCTGTAAAGTCTGTGAAAGGAACTGACACACTTGTCAGTTCTACCACCTATAAAAGGAACTCTGTTTCTGTATCGGTATCGACAGAATCCAGGTGCCAGGAGAGACTCAGTTCTCCAACCCAGAGACTGCCAACACAGTTACGGGGGTGGCGGCACTGCCGCCTCCTCTCAACAAGGAAGAAACAGGGTTCTAGTGCCACGTTATCCTAGGCTAAAAGAGAATTACTCTTAGCCCAGGGAACAGAGGCACAGGACTAGTCTTTTAGTCGCAAGGAGAAGATGGTATACTACCATAACTCTAATGCGACTATGGAGGGCTAACCTCCATTGTCGGCAACCTTGTCGGCAGGGGAATAAAGGTATCCTACAACCAACTCACCCTGCCGGCAGGTCGTCGACATAAGACTAAATACTCTGAGATTCTGAATAAATACCAAAACCTGCTGGTATATCCACAACCAAAGGTTAAGGGAATAGGCAGAAACCAAACCCCAGATTAGCCATGTCTGAATAAAATTCAGGCACGGCTACTAGAGTTGTAGCCTGAGGCTACACTCAGAGGGAAAGGGATTACCCTTAAGTCTCCGAAGAGACGTGAGAAGTTTCATAACATTCTAGGAGGTATCAGTCTCCAATGGATGAAAACGAAACACAAGGGTAATCGGGGAATGTCGACCGTATAGAAAATGTCTAGGATAGGTTAACTAGGCTAGACGAGTACTCGGTTACCTAAATCACCGAAACTCTAACTATACGATCGACAGAGGAAAAATGAAATAATTATGCACATAATCAAATCTTCACAAGAATAAATGCCTTAATAGCTAAATAATTACAAAAATTAAATAGAGCTATTTAAAAACTGGAAGTCGTTCCGCTAACTAAATAACGCATGCCTAAGAATGACGGCACCCATGGCGCCTCCAGTAACTGGCCTAGCTCTAAAACACAATATATACTTAATTTCATTGTGAAACAGGAGCTAAAACATATTCAAGGTAAAGACCCGATACTCAACTTTCCAAAGGCGGAAGAGGATGAAGAAAGCATAATTAATAATCCTTTAAACAATCGAAAAATTCAATCACGGGAAAATACCACCGAGCGAAATCGCTACAATAAAAGGAATGGCCACTATCGTAGGGATGACGCTGTTGTACTATCGATAGTAGTAGGGAACGGGGATGGCCTTTGAAGGGCCCCCCTTTTATTTTTGCCACACCTCCTCGAACGTAAAACTCTATCTGGGGTGCAGATTGTTATGAGGTGTGCCATTACGTCCTTACGCGATATCCCTTCTTAAAATTTTAAGGGATATTCGCTCCAGGAGTTAGAATTCTGGGTACCTTCGGTAAATTCTCTGGGATATATCACTGTAGTCACATATAACCTAGGAAGCTACTAATGAAGGAACTTCCATCAGCACGACATGGCTTGAGCCCAAAAAAGTAATGTATACAGTTTATATTTGTAACTAGATGTTATTCTAAGTAAAACACTAATTGACTGATAATTCCATTATTACCAGTAGTTTAAGCATAAGACAAGAAATAAGCAAAATGATCTGTTAAAAGTAATTTATTGTCAAATATAGAAATGAAAGTTATTCATTACAAGCTAAGAAAAAAAAATGGAAACTATTTGTTAATGTTAGATAATTCATGTAAAACCCTGGTACTAAAAGTTTAGTGCTTATTTGGACAACTCTATGGGTGTGCTATTCTTGGCACTTGATTACCCTCTCCCGGCGCTCGAATCTGGTACTCCTGTACTTATCATAATTGAACTACCTATGGCCAGTTGCCTACCATTTAGTTGATAAAATTTCTGTCAAGGTTTCAAAAGACTACACACCTATCAATAATACTTATATTGGCATACAATATTTCTCTTGAATTAGCTATACACAATGAATGCATTAAATGAGCCTCTCAAAGTTTACCCTAAACGTATAGGTTAATCCTACCCCAATCATATTCGGTCTCTCCATTACTTATTCTAAGGGCTTTACATCAATAATGGCGTTTCAGGAAAGTGACAGTAACTGATCTAATAAGTACATTGATAAGTGCCTACATTTCAATAGAAAGTAAATAATTTTATTTCAGAAGTTTAATAATTTGTTCATACTCCATACTGTTGTGTAGCGTTTACCTTGTCTTTTGAAGCGTGCACAGATTGAAGCTCTTGTAAGTTGCTATTTTTGGTCAGGATACACATCTTACACCTTGGAATAACCACACGACTTTCGAACGAGATAAAATTCAATCCTGATTTCGCCATTGCTAATTACCATGTGTAATAAAGGGTTTAACTGCCCGGCCATTGACACACCCACCACTTGTCACAGTATTGTAAACACTAAGGAAGTTCCACATTGCCCTATCGTTAAGTTTTCCGACACAAATTTTGGATATCATGAATTATTTCAACCATAGAGGAAAGGTCTCACAATGGAGGATTTGTTGGGATTTTCGTAGCGTCGATATGAATCGCATAAACAGTTCGAAATCTATCAATATCCTTATTATGATAGATAACTTAGGAAATATACCCAGCTCATGAATCTCCCCACCCCCACCCCAATATGATCTGAGGCTTATTATAACACAAAAGTAAAGTACAAGATGCGATCTAACGTGTGCATATCTTACTTATCCTGATTAACCTTTGGGACCTATGTTCTACTTCACTTCGGAGAAATATATATATATATATATATATATATACTCACACACACACACACACACACATATATATATATATATATATATATATATATATATATATATATATATATATATATATATATATATATATATATATATATATATATATATATATATACATATATATATATGTATATATATATATATGTATATATATATCATATATATATATATCATGCTTACACTTCCTAGAAAGTTTGAGCAAATGGAAACTAGGGTTAAGTGATGAAAATCAAGACAAGTTCCTCTCCAAAATTTGTGCTTTTTCCTGAAGGCGTCAGAACGATTGTTACTAGACCGTGGTTACTACTAAGTAACCTTGCTCCTCCCGGCGGTGATATCCTTCGGGAATAGGAATTGCATTAGCGGAGATCTTAAAGGAAATCGATTCCATCTGTGGAATTCACAAAGATTGCCAAAAAAGCTCTTTTCTATACATGTGGAAAAGATGGGAATTTCCCCTTTCTTGAAATAGATGTAATTGATTAGCTTATTTTTGTTACTAGTTAATTTTGGTTCAAACCAGTTTTACACACACACACACACACACACACACATATATATATATATATATATATATATATATATATACATATACATATAGTTATGCTTTATGTAAACTATAATTGTTACGACATTGTTATGAAACTATCATAATCAACTGCATGAGAATATTTTATGAAATCTAGACAATTTTTCCTATTGATATTGAAGGAACGGATGAAAGAAAAATTTGATTGAATGTAATAGAATAGTGAAGGTGATGATAATTGCATTCATTTGGAATTATATAAAATAAAGGATTAATAACACCGTAATCACTTTTAACATAAAATATAAAAGTTCTGGGGCATATATCTTTACATGACCTTATTTTGGTATTTTCGATAAAAGAAATAAAAGAAATATGAAATTATGCATTGTAACTTCATAAGCACGAAGTTGTCATGTGGTATACCTTACATTTCTTAGCCTAATCTGGTTACACTTAGTTATCGTCAGTCCTATCAGTATTATTGTCATGTATTAAATATCCTTAATGTTACAAATATCAAGGAAAAATATAGTAAGCAGAGGATATTTCACCTTCGAAATTTCTGCCTTTATTCAAATATCAGCTTAAAATGTTGCAGGGCAATAATTAACGTCTATTTTTGCTCCCTTTATATCTGTATTCACTTCCAAAATGTTTATGGATAACATTCACCAATAGTTCAGAGTGGCCTTCATGAAGTCTAGATTTTAATAACCTTTGAAGTTTTACGCTGTTGCCTCTGCCATGCCTCGCATAGGCTTTTTCAGTATTCAAACTAAAATTACCCCTGTTTTAATTCTTTCATGCATTGCATGTGAAGTTATATACAGAAAGAAATCATTCTCCGAATAAGTTTATGGGTTTTTCTACCCCATCAGTTGTGCTCATGCAAAGGTAAACATGTGTAAATAAGTCCTATAAGTAAATGAAAATCTAGATTTATTTCATTTAGTGATAAAACATCATAATTCCCCAGTTTCTGATCGTTTAATGTCCTGCCTTTGTAGAGTTTTCGGGTGAAACCACTTTGGATTCTCTGTTATTTACTATTTTCTAAATATTGAAATGAATCTCACTAATTAGATGGTCTAAGTGAACTATGGCATGTCTGGTCATATGTAATTTTTTACAAAGTATTTACATTAGATAATGCCAATATTAATTTATTGATTTATTAAGCAGTTTATTTGATTCTTGAATTATTTAATTATTAATATATCTATCAGTTTTTTTTTGCTACCTTGTTTAGTTTTTCGTTTGTCTAACTATATGCAACCATAAGGCCATGTAAATTTCCTAATTGATAGACAAACTATAAAAAAAATTCAGTAGGGCATAAATATTGCTTTCAATAAAGAATGTATTTTCCACTGATGCTGAAACAGAATGAAAAGATAGTCAATGGAAGAGCTATCACAAAGAGAAGCAATTGACCGTCCTTCCTCATGCAACGGATCCAACAACGAAAGCTGTTGGATTTGCAAATATTGCGTTTGTCAGGGAACGTTTGTAAACACTCGCAATGCTGTTTGAACAACTGGACTGTAAAGGATGAGGACCAATATTGAGATGTCAAATTTGGTAAAACCTAGCTGGGGTGATTTTTATATCTTGAATCTATTTTCATGAGACTATGTCTAGAAGATAAAAAACTTAATTACCTAAACTAGATTTACAACGAAGGCTTGCATGATTGTTTATATAATTAAAAGAACTGTGAAAGATTGATGATAATCAAAGTACAATAAAATGAATGTTTAAAAAAAAACGACCAAATATTTATCCAATTTTAATGCAATGCGATGCGATGTATTACAAAACTAGAATGAAAATCCGCAAAACTGGATAAGTAATCTGAGAGTATAAAATTTTCTCGAGTCTGTCAAATATTTTCATTTTTAACAGGGCCCTAAGGATATGATATTAGGCGATAAATAAAAGTCTGATTGGCCAAGTGATATTTCATAAATTGAGATAACATAAAAGCTTTTATCATTAGAAATTAACAAACAAAACAAAATCTTTTGAAATTGTTTCTTTCAAATTCTTCCATTAAAAATAATACATTTTGAATTCTGAACATTCAAAATTCTAGCATAGAGAGACTTTCTTAGGTTAAGCTGATATTGAATATTCCCTCAAACCCTGATTTCCCCGATAGAGGAATTCTGATAACATCAAATACATAAAATTTCACCAAACGTGATACATGCAATGCTGGTGGAAGATCTGTAATACTGTAATATTTCCGTTAGTTTATCGAAAGGTTTCACAAATCTGGCAGTGATTTTAACCTTCTGGAACATTGTAAAAGTTAAAGATGCTGTCTGATTAAAGATAGGGCAGAGATTTTATCACTCTGGAAGCGTTGTAAACGTTAAAGATGCGATCTGATTAAAGATAGGGCAGAGATTTTATCATTCTGGAAGCGTTGTAAACGTCTGATAGATGCTGTCTGAGCAAAGATCTGTCAGTGATTTAGCCTTCTGGAATTGTTGCAAATATATTAGTTTACACACTTTAGTGAAAACTATGTAAATCGATAAATTTCGACAACTTTGATCTTTCGGGAATTTTGAAGTTCCGAACATTGTTGAATGTACGAATATCTCTTACATTTTGATGATGGTTTTTTGAAGCTTTATTATTCTAAAAAAAAAAAAAAAAAAAAAAAAAAAAAAAAAAAAAAAAACCTTCAGCTAAATGTTTATTTCGATATTCTCTCAAGTGTCTTACCGTTTGAGTAACTATTTTCAGATAATGGTAACGACGGCTTTATTCCAGCCATTCAAGGATTTGAGGTTTAATTTACGTAAAAGTTTTGCTAAAATCATACCAGTAAACTTCCAGTTATTCATTTATTTATTTCTACTACAATCTTCAACGCTCCTTGTCGCTTTCTAAGTGTGAAGCAACTCTACATATACTCGTAGATTTAAGAGATCTTCGCAATGACACTGCGGAATTTAAATATTTAAAAGCCGCTCATGGATGGCAGAGGCAAGGGACGGTGACATTACCCTAGCAAGCAGGACAATGCCCGAGAGACTGACTGTATATCAAATGATCAGTGCCCAAGCCCCTTCTCCACCCAAGCTAGGACCAGGAAGGCCAGGCAATGACTGTTGATGACTCAGAACATAGACCTATAGGCTCCCCAAAATCCTCTATACTTAGCTCACAAGGATGGTAAGGTTGTAGACACTAAAGGAACTAACGAGTCTCTCACCAGGCAGAGACGTTGCCAACCAGGCCACAACAACCCCTCATACTTGAACAAAAATTATCTAAATCTTGACTCGGTAACAAGATAAGGTGAGATTATACTTTTTCTCTGTCATTTCCTTTTTCTTGATAATATATTAGATGCTGATTGACAACTCATCTTCATCCTCATCTTATGAAAGAATTGATTCATAGAATTTTCAGATTTCCACGTTATCATTGACAAGAGGTCAAGACCAACAGCAGCAATAAAAGAAATGCCAGTAAAGTGTATATTTATTGTTAATAAAAAAAAAGTGTGATATAAAGATGACTACTTTAAAAAAAAATTGAATATTTGAAATTTCATGATATCAAGACCATTAGTAATGAATCGTCGTAGTTCAATTAACTCTTGTTAACTACGTCAGGAATTTTAATCAACAATAATAGCCAACTGAAGTCATGTGTCCTGGCATTTACTATGTAAATGTATTCGTGGATGAGAGAGAGAGAGAGAGAGAGAGAGAGAGAGAGAGAGAGAGAGAGAGAGTTATTAATCACGCATATATTGATTTAGAAAGATAGTTTAAAATGATAATAAACAATAAAAGAAAAACTTCAACATATACTGTTAGGCTTTTATAGAGACTCCAGACAGGAGATACACAGATTGAATTTGAAAGCATAATCACAAAAAAAAAAAAAAAAAAAAAAAGTATTAGAAGAATTTAAAAGATCAATATCTAAAGTTAAACCGTTAAGATTGAAAAAGCAGAAAGATTAGTTTTAAAAGGGAGCATTAAACTTAAATTGAACCGTTATACACAAGTTTTCTGAGGTCATTAGGATTCTGACCTCGCAATAACCTCATTTTCTCTATAATTTGTATGCATCCGAGAGTCTGACCATGTTAATATTAGGAAATTACTAATGGTTCTCTATTCCTCTCTTATCGTTTATATATATATATATATATATATATATATATATATATATATATATATATATATATATATATATACACAAACATATATATATATATATATATATATAGTATATTTACATATATAAACATGTATTATACATGCATTCATATATACATATATGCGTATATATAACTGTAATAAACGAGTATAAGAAAAACATACACCACGACCCCAACAACTTATTTCCTTTCCCCGGCGAAAACTTTTGTCCCGACTTCCTCGACAAAGATAATGCAACACTTTACTGCGAACTTTGCTCTTCAGTTTCCTCTATTTTATTCTCATTTAGAGCATTCCGTACCTCAAAGCCCTTTGGTAAAATTGAAAAAAGAACGCTCTCTCTCTCTCTCTCTCTCTCTCTCTCTCTCTCTCTCTCTCTCTCGACTTAAGCGAAATAGAATGCTGCAAAAGGATGTCGCTGAAGACGTAGTAAATCATGTTTCATATGCAGAGCAGAAATGTGCATTTCTTATTGGTGCGGAAGATAAAGGGAATTGTTAATGATATGGAGTTTCAGATTACTTCATCCCGTAAAATAATTTTAAGTTAGAAAAAAAGGAATTACAATAAACAGTGATCTTATCTTACCAAAACCTTTTAAGAATATGAGTTTATGAAAGTTATTGGATTCAAGGAATTAAATCATTCGAAATACAAAAGAACTATTTAGTCCTACTTATCAAACGTTTGGTATTTTGTTGATATATCATTATAAAGTCCTTTATCAAAATACAAATAAAAGTAATATACGTTCAAGTACTCTTGTACCGACATTAGCTCATCAAAATAAACAATTATAAAATATAAGGGTCATTTATTCCATAAAAGAATTATTTCAAACAGCATCTCAAGCGAATTAGTTATTCCTCGTGAATTAAGGGTTTCTATTATACAAAAAATGTCGAGGCTAATTTCGTTGGCTGTGGCGAAACATTAACTTTTTATCAAACACATCAGATAGTTTTTAAAATTCAATGTCTTTCCTACCTTTCAGAGAATAAAAAGTTTACCAGTACAATTTCAGTTCCTAATGATTTTAAATTGTTATATTTAATTTTATTATTCCTTGATATAGGCAGTAGGGCATTCAATCATCAGATATAATTTTCAAAGGGAGGTGGCCTAGGAGAACTTTTCCATTTTAGCGATTTCATGGAAGAAAAATCAAACCTGAACAGGGAACATTCGTTTTATCTTGTACTTAATTCTATTTTATGTTAGTTTCAGCGCTGGCAATCGGGATATTTGCATTATAGTATAACTCTATAATTCGTGTTAATTCCTTTAATAGTTTTTTCATGTTTGTTTGATTCTTGTGTTAAAAAAAAGTAGAAAATTTTATTTATATTAATATAAAAACATCGACCCCACATAAAAGTGGGAAGAGATGCAGACAAAGACGATAGTGTATATATTGTTAATCTTCTAGACCCTAATAATGGAGAGGGTTTTGCAAAAGCCAAGCAATAAACACGCTTATCACAGAAATGGTACTATTATCCACACACCCATGTATACATAGTGTACAGTCTCTCTCTCTCTCTCTCTCTCTCTCTCTCTCTCTCTCTCTCTCTTATATATATATATATATTGCATATATATAGATATATAATATGATATTACTAATAATGATGATACGCATGAATAGATATAAACTTCCTCGTATTTAAATGCAAATTTCACATATAAGACCTTCAAGTTACACGATCTATGGTCTAAATCAGAAAAAAGATAGATAGAAAAATATTTACATAAATTAAGCGTCAATAAACACATTATTTTCCCGATATTATTACATTCAGAAAGTTGAAAGAACTTCCCTAATTTAACCAATGAAAAGGAAACGTAAGAGGAAAAGGTCAAACCTTGTGGTTGTGGCGGCCTGATTGATTACGTCCCTAGCTGGTGATCGCCAGACGGCGGTTAGTCCCACTCAAACTTGTTAGTTCCTTTGGTCGCTGCAACCTTACCATTCTTGTGAGCTAAGGAAGGGGGGGGGGAGTGTTTGGCGAAGCCTATCTGCAGTTATCAGCTGCCGTTGCCTGGCCCTCCTTGTTCCTAGCTTGAGTGAAGAGGGGCTTGGGTGCTGATCATATATATAGGGTCAGTCTCAAGGTCATTGTCCTGCTTGCTAGGGCGATGTTACTGACACTTGCCTCTGCCATTCATGTTCGACCTTTGAACCTTTAAACCTATCTATCTTCGAAGCCTTTGTAACCCAAAGTCTTTCTCTCAAGATTAGCGGAGGTTGGCCTATACCATAGTACTTAGCAAGAAGAACCTCGGGACCATTAAATGGGCAAGGCGCCTGATCAAGGTCGCTACCAAGAAGGTCAGATCAGTTGGAGGGAGTTGGGTGAAGGGGGATAGAAGGCCTTTGCCTGACACCCAAGTCTTTGAAAAGTAAAATATTTTTTCTTTTTTTATGAAAGATTTACGGTATGTAGCTTTGCTTTTTATCAATAAGGTCTTTTGGTGCTCACGTTGATATTTTCTTATTGTTTGTTTGGGTTGATATTTGTTTATTACATCATGATTATATTGTGATAATGATATTAACTACTATGTGAAAGTAGTAGTAGTAGTAGTAGTAATTTTATAGGCAATGAGCAGTAATACTTTATAGGATACATTCTTGGGTTATTAAGAAAGAAGAAAAAACGGGAAAGAGTAGTAGCTGGTTTTAATCGTAATATTGACATATATAAATATTGAAATAATGTATATCTTTATTACAAATAGGAAATGATAACAAGCATGCAAAATGGAAAAATAAACGTTAAATATAAAAGTTTCGCAAATATTGATATATAAAAACGATAGTTCTAATCTTGATAAATCCCAGAAAATAAACAGAGACACATACAAAATCTCACACACACACACACACACACACACACACACCCATTTTCACTTAGTCTTAAGTATCAGGTTACAACAGCATCTGTCCCCATCATTAATCCTATACGTATCCTTCCTCTCTCGAAACCTCCTCAAGGTCATTCAGGTCAAAGACCCCAAGAGATGAAGCACCACTTTCAGGTGCCAAGTCATTAGCTTCCGAATTGTTTGCATAGCACAAAATCTCTCTCTCTCTCTCTCTCTCTCTCTCTCTCTCTCTCTCTCTCTCTCTCAACAAAATACTTTGTCTTTTCCCTTAATAGTGGGTTAGAAATCCATGGTCTCTCTTCAAATTACCCTACGTTAATGACACCTGTCAGTTGTGACGCCATTCAATTTATAAATCGATCAATCTGTTACGAGAACTATGGTAAGGTGGCAATAGCAATCAATATTGCAAAGAGTAAAACGGTTATTGATAAACATAAATTCCTTTATAACAGCGCCGTGGCTGACAAGAACTTACGAGGATTCTAGTTCGGTGTGTTTTAGAAAAATCAAACAGATGGTTTCAGTGACCCTGAATATTAGATAAGACTTCTTTCTTACAATTACACCTTCATTTCTACCTAAGTGTTATTCAAAAACTTAGAATCGAGATACATAGATTATTTGTCTCATACAAAAATAGAATACTGTTTACTAAATCTACAGAGAATAAAAAATACAAATGGAGGTAGAAATATTTTGGTATCTGAATACAAATTGATAATATCTGTATGATGATGAACAAATTGATATTAGCGCAGTTCGAGAACATAGTATACCTTATTTACAAATTACCCCAAATCCCTCATTGGGTCATAAATACAAAATAATTCAGCTAACATCACATTATAACGTCTTCAAAAGTGAATGATCAAAATTCATTCAATAGAAACGACGCAAAGAAGAGTAAAAATCATTTATTTTAAAAGAATTAGAATTATTTCTGATAGCCAACAAAATTTCTCATAGAATAAAAGTAGGCCAACAAAGTCAGTTTGGGGTCAATCCCAAAGTTAAATATATGCATACGGAGAAGACATAGATATATATATACACACATGCTTATGTATATATATATATATATATATACATGCTTAGTATATATATATATATATATATACATGCTTAGTATATATATATATATATATATACATGCTTAGTATTATATATATATATATATATATATATATATATGCTTATATATATGCATATATATATATATATATTATATATATATGCATTATATACATATAAATATATATATATATATATATATATGTATATATATATATATATATGTATGTACACACACACATATATATATATATATATGTATATATATACACACACACACATATATATATATATATATATGTATATATATATATATATATACATATATATATATATATATATACAGTATATAATTATCTATATTTGTGTATATACAATATCATATCAGTACTTAATATATCAGTATTATATATATATATATATATATGTGTGTGTGTGTGTATGTGTATATATATATATATATATATATAACCACACAAAAACATAAACACAAACAGAGATTAGTTCAGCAAACTTTCAACTGGGATCCACAAGGCACTAGATGAGCTGGAAGACCCAGGTCTACATGGCTGAGGACTATGAAGCGTGAAGTACGAGATGATGAATGGAGAAGTATTGATTTAAAAGCTCAAGATCGAGACGACTGGCGAAATCTACCCGAGGCCTTTGTGTTAATGGTCGTAGGAGGAGATGATATATCTAGAATCAGGGAGTGTCAGGCAATGGCTGCTGATGACTAGGCAGGTAGGCTTCTAGGCTTACCAAAACATCCCATCCTTAGCTACAGGGATGGTGAGGTTGCACACACTACAAGAAACTATTGAGCTTGAACGGATCTCGAACACTATTCTAACAGATCGCTAGGCAGAGACATTTCCAATGGGTCACCCAATCCTTAAGGTGAATAGTATATTATTTGGATTTTAAATATCTAATTTATAAAACTGAAACGGCAGAGATTTTCCTAAACCAATTCTACTCATGGATGGATAGATATCAATCCCCAAAAGGACTCCCAGTTCTTTATTAAGTTTTCCTTTCAATATTTGCAGTATCGACAGGCTAGTAGAAATAGGGATATTTCATTAAGAGAATCTATATTTTCCTAACATATAATACTGACAGTCATCAACTTAAAAACTTAAATGGTTCCAAGATGTTGTTTGGAATTCGAATTTTGTTAAAATCTGGCCTTGGGTAGGCTTCACCTGACTCATATCTACGATTTTCAGCTGCAAAAGTCAACAAATTGTTCTCTTTCATATTGCAAATATTGTCTTGCTTACTGCATTAAATTATATAATATTGTTTTATTACAATATTTCATGACAAGCTTTTGATACAATACATGAGAATTTGTGTTTGTATCTCCAAATGGTCGTAAGTTGAGGACTTTTTGTATCACTCATCTTTCTTCCTATTGTCCCTTGGAGACTCGGTCTCGGTTGCCAGTTTGTCACTTATAGCTCGTGTCACTCAACTTCAAAGGGTCACACCTAAATCAATTTGTGGTGAGCAACACATGCTTCAGAGAATATGATAACGGATCTAATTTCTCTCTTTCTCTCTCTCTCTCTCTCTCTCTCTCTCTCTCTCTCTCTCTCTCTCTCTCTCTGACCAAAATATTGAAAAATTAGTTAATGTAATCAGTATAAGAATGAAAATGAACTGGGTATTCATATCCTGATTATCCGCAGCTTGTCAGGGGAGTGTTATGAAAATAGCATTTTCTCTTTATGTTCTATGAATATGAACATTAAAGAAATATCTTTGTAAAAGATAAGTGCCTCTGGCATCTCTCTCTCACTTCTACCTTACCAGAGAAAGATTTTGAGCCTTGAAGAGAGAAACAACATATGGAATGTCAGACCTTCGTTTTTTCATGTTGTCTTTTAGTCGTTTATGTCATTTCTCAATGTGAAAAATATACATATGTTTCGGGAAAATTCCCTTATAAAACAAATATAAAAAGAGATTTTTCAAAACAGAGTGTATTCATGCTGGCATACAAATTCATTCTCAAAGGTCTTCCTGATTGACTTAGTTTTCCCTTCAGTATTTTCAATAATTAAAAAAAAAGAAAAAAAAGGGTAAAATGATAAAGAAAGATAAACTAGATTTTCCAAGTATATAATACCAGGCATCATTCTTCCTTTGATTCCTTATCAGGGCAAATTGAACCTTGGATTCTTGGTCGGAGTTTGGCATTAATGGACAGTTTTAATCAACTTTGAAAGGTTTGACTTGAAGGAATTTGTAGTGAGCGATACATGCAAATAAATCTCTTCAGATTATGTGATTGCAGGTCCATTCTCCTCTCTCTCTCTCTCTCTCTCTCTCTCTCTCTCTCTCTCTCTCTCTCTCTCTCTCTCTCTCTCTCTCTCGTTTGACTATGAGGAAAATAGCTTTATGATGAAGTTACAAAATATAAAACTTTTGAAAATTTATAACTAATACTAGTATAATATTAAGAAAAATCTATGTGAAATAAACTTTGTTCTTAAATTCTGTAAATATATTAAAGACAATAAAAAGATTATGCCACCTCGACCAATATCAATTCATTCACATTTTCTTCAGTTCTTCAAAATTATTTTTCGAACTGTCTGAAATGAAAGTGGCTACATTAAAAGTTTCAAATCAAAAGAAACTACTGTTAATATTTTCTTTATCAACTTGAAATATGTTTCTTACAAATTGGAAGAGGGATAAGAAAGACCCTGTCTACCTTGAAAGGTCAAGATTAGGACTTAATCAATATCTTCCATTGGGTAATTATGGCTTTCGTCCAATCGAGCTCGGCTTATAAGGTGACGGTCAGCTTCCGTTCCATTTACTTATTGGTACGTATTTTCCTAGCTCTCTTTTACGTTCCTTTCCTTTCTCATAAATATTTTTGTTTACCAAACGACACTTAGGAACAAAACAATCGCCGATAAGATATAAAGTACTATCTTTATTCTCAATACTAATATATTTTTACGGTAAACCCAATAATAGTCCAATGAAGATCCTAAGAAAATATATTTCTTATTCAATTGTAATTTCAACATTTGTTCCAACATTATATATATTTTCTTTGCTAATTTAAAAATGTTGTACAAAGAAACTTTTCTTTTGAAGTTTATACAAACCAACTTTAACATTTCCTTGGAGCCCTTCTTCGTCCATTTGATAATACTTTGTCTACCAACTTTCACTTACCAAAATCTGTTAATTAAATAGATCTGACTTTCATCAACTTTTTCGCCAAAATAAGGACACTTACTTTTCAAGTCTAAGGAAGAACATCCTTAGGTGCACATTACCTTCAAAAAGGTAATGTGGATGGGAATGGGAATCTCTCTATTATTCAATTCAATTTAAACGACTGAGTTCTCAATTACTTTGATGTGAGTTTTAAAACAAGTGCTTTATACTTTTATTTTCATGGTATACATCTTGCTGCATCCCATGTAAAGAAACCATCCAACCAATGAAAACACCCTTTTATCCACATCTCAGTTCCCTCGCATAACTATCAATAGCAATCGGACTTTTGAATTTTTTTTTTTTTTCATTTTTTTTAAATTACCGATATGATATACTGAAGCCCTATATACTCAAAATGTATCTGAAGGAAAACAAGCAATAAATTCTTTTGGAAACTTCGGCCTCAAAGCCGAGTGTTTCTGCGTTCAATTTAAATATATAAAATATTGCTTAATTATTAATAAAATTCGATATTCATTCCGTTATGAAGATATCCATAATCTTTGTGGCTTTCACAACTGTGTCCTGTTTCTCTAAGGCTAAGATAATCCGTCATAATCAAATTGATTAACTTCATGGTAACAATTCAACAATGGTGTCTATTTTAGGCCATATTTTGAATAGTTTTCATATTGAAATTCTTATTCTAACTTCCCGTACATCTATGTGAACAAAGCAGGTCACTCTTTGTCCTACTTGAAACTAATTCCAAAGATTTTTCCATATACAGGAACTGCAAGATAAGCCAAAAGCTTATTGGGTTTTCTTACTGCTAATTTTATTCTTATATATTTTAACTTCTTGCGCATGTCTTAAACTGCACTACAATCTGTAAAATTTTTTGAACCTACACTGTTAAAAATTTGCATTAAAAAACAGTAAATGCATGGCAACATTTATTCCAGGCTTTTTACCGTTTAAAAGACTGATACGTTGACGTAAACGAGTGATATTACGGTCACTTACCCGTAAAAGATAATAACAAAGTAAGGTAAAATTACGGTCGCCTGTATTTCACTGAAATACGGGTGAGAGCAGTATATTTTTACGGAGAATTTCGGATCAAAATTACGGGTTTTTAACAGAGTATCTAGAATAAATGAGCAAAGAATGATCAACATTCAGTTTTATTTCCCAATATACCAGCATTTCTCAAAAAGAAAGTTTGTTATCATTCTAGCTAAAATTTCCTTAATACTGAGGCTTCAAAAGCATGAATATCCTATCAGGAATAAAATACCTGGTTTTCTTTAATGATGAATATGCAACAGCTCGTTAATTTTCCTTAATATCTATATACTATAAAAAGAGGCAAAGCATATAAATATTTGCGAGGCACAATCATTAGCCATTTTGCATTTTCTGTAATGATAATGTTCCATATTGAATTTATCAGAACATATATCAAACCTCTATTCATAGAACTTGCCAAATGAAAATTCAATGTTCAAAATAAAATTCCTTTTTCGATGAGCTCATAATTAGGTTTGGAATTAAAGAAGCTTTCCCCTTAAAACCCGTAGCCCATAATTAATCATTTTTTGCCCTGTTTTCTTTTCGACTGAGTCGTTGATTTTTTGTTATTAATTTATTTCTTTGGTTACCGAAGTTTTCTATTTCTTTATTTATTTTCTTATGTAAAGATTAAATATCTAACTCGTCATAATATAGTTGTTAATTTTCAATTTATATTGGTATTCATCTTGTATGAATAAAAGGTATATAGTGAACCACTGAAATCGACCTAACCAACTGGTCCACTTGACGTCGAACCTACTGTACGTTAGCAATAACAATAGAAAGGTATTGGTCTTAACATCGGCTGCTTTAAGAATACGAAGGACCAAAAGATATATTTTCGTCGTGTATAGAAGTTCAGGTTTAAATCGACCAGTCAGAGGGTTTGAACCTGGATTGAGATCAGGACAAAAATTAAATGTATTTAAAACTTGTTCTCGGTTGACCTTTGTACTTCTGTTTAACAATAGTTTCGGATTTCCCTGTACAAAAATATATTAACTTTCAATAATTGATATCTATAAGTTCCGAACATTTTAATTTTGATTACCAACTATTATAAAAGAATAAGTTTTGGATATTTTCTCACTTCTTTATTTGAGAATTAATAAAGAAAAACAGGTTTATTCTCTGCAAAATATCATACAGGAAGTTATAAATTTCAAATACAAAAGAAAGCAAAGCGAAAGAAGAATTTTCTTTTTTTACTTTTTATTTTTCTAGCTGTAAATAATATAGAAAATATGAAAAATAAAAACAGCAAGAATTAATCGTCGTATATAACGCTAATTAATACGTATTCATTTCACACCCAACATAGAAAATTATATTTTAACGATACACAAAATTCGAGAATGATAAGGAGATTAACCTTTAATTAATAACGTTTTGTTTATATCTCTAAGATATAACAGCAATAAACAAGCAATGAAACGTCTTGTCTCGTTCTATTTTGGTCATTTGCATTCAAGCAATAACATCAAAAGTACAACGACGATTATCTCCCCTTCAGAAGCAAGCAGACTTGATATCGACTTGATTCATAAAGTAATATCATTCGTAACATCCAAATATTTTCACACAACGAAATATGTATCAATAATATCTTGTTTTCCGCCATCTTTCTAACATACTTTAACTGTGTTTGCTCTCTATACATCTTCAGAGAGGAACGTGTCACAAAGACGTCTTTCCCTCTGCTTGAAATAATCCAAACTGAAAATGGACCATAAATCTCTCAGGCAGTGTAGGGAAGGCGTATCTCAACTAGTGGAGGGAAGGGGAGGGAAAGGGGAAAGGGAAGGGAAGGGAAGGATAGGAAGGGACCCTAAATTGTAAACAACCAGATCCTATAACACTTTGGAAATGGAAAAAACCGATATAAGTGTATTTGTCTTCGGAAAGACTGTAAACTTTAGCCCTACTCTCTCTCTCTCTCTCTCTCTCTCTCTCTCTCTCTCTCTCTCTCTCTCTCTCTCTCTCTCTCTCTCTCTCTCTCTATTTTTGTTTTATACTTATTGGTGTCAATTGGATATGATTATTTCAAAGAGTAATGGTGATTCCTTTTCTTAATTTTTTATACCAAACTTCATTCAATCGAGTTAAAAAAAAAAAATAAAAAAATAGATACTGATGGTCAAAGTTGTTTGGCATTATTTCTTTTTCATTATTTCTATAGCATTTTCTCTTTTCATTTGTTAAGGTTAATAGAGAAGATTTGTACTGCTATATGAAAAGTAAGAATAACTCCATAATTAATTGCTCACAAAGAACTGTTGTTTAATAACTAAGGGCAATGTGAAAAAGTACACATGAGATTAATGAAAAATAATTAAATTAAAACCTTCCCACTCTCTCTCTCTCTCTCTCTCTCTCTCTCTCTCTCTCTCTCTCTCTCTCTCTCTCTCTCTCTCTGGCCCCCAAGTATTCAGAAGGATATAGATAGACTGGAATCAGTACATCGAAGGGCCACCAGACTATATAGACCTAAAATAGAACATTTGAACTTATTTGATCTACAAACTCGACAACTAAAGTGACAGTTAATAGAGGCACTTGAAATTCTTGAAGGAATAGCAAATGTAGACTACAACAACCTGTTCAGGTTTAGCACAAATCAGTCCAGAGGTAACGGATACAAACTGGAATTATAAAGATACGACACAACTCTATGTGGTAATTTCTTTACATACAAAATATCAAATATATGAACCAGACTTCTGGTGGATGTAGTGATCTGTAACACGGTAAACGAATACAAGAGTAAGTTAGACGATATTATAAAAACTATCTTAACGTTATTCCTTATTATTATTATTATTATTATTATTATTATTATTATTATTATTATTATTATTATTATCTAAGCTACAGCTTTAGTTTAATAAGAGCGAAATGCTATAAGCCCAAGGGTTCCAACAGGAAAAAATAGCCCGTTGAGGAAATAAATCAACTACATGAGGAGTAATGAATAAGTAGAATAGAATGTTTTAAGAAAAGTAACGACATTAAAACAGATCTTTCATATTCAAACTATAAAATTAAACTGTCTGCCTGTTCAACGTAAAAAGATTTGCTGCAAGTTTGAACTTTTGAAGTTCCACCGATTCAACTACCCAATAAGGAAGATCATTCCACAACATGGTCACAGATGGAATAAAAATTCTTGAATACTGTGTAGTAATGAGCCTCATGATGGAGAAGGCCTGACTGTAGAATTAACTGCATAACTATTATTACGAACAGGTTGGTATTGTCAGGGAAGATCTGAATGTAAAGGATGGTCAGAATTATGAAAAATCTTATGTAATATTCATAACGAGCTAATTGAACGACGGTGACAGATATTAGCATTAAGAACAGGAATAAGGAATTTAATAGACCGTAAAGTATATTAATCTTTTTAAGAATCTATTCATTCTCTTCAGTGATAGCTACGTTTATATGCTGCAGAATTACTTTATTCTTTGGCTTTAAAAATTAAACTTGAAATATGATACAGTGTTTCAACAAGATGGAGTTCCATGTCACTTTGTTCTGCGTGTTTAGACAGTTTCCAAATCAGGAATTTCCTAACAGATGGATCGGAAAGGGTGGACCATTTTATTGGCCTCAACGTTAGCCAGATTTGAATATTTGTTCTTTTTTATAAGGATATGTGAAAACAATTGTGTATGCAACCAAATCCAGTTCATTTGAAGATTTGAAAGCTAAAATAAGTAATGTGATTTCAGGGATTACTCGAAATCAGTTGACAAATGCTTTTCATGAACTGTATTATCGTATTACCCTTGTATTGCTAATAATGGAGGACATGTGGAAACTTTGATAAAATATCAATAAAACTTTGAAAAAATAGATTAACTTCTTTTTAATCGTTTTTAAAAATTATTTCTATCGCAAATACAAATAAATGGACACCCTCCACATACTACACACACACATACACATAGATATGTATGTATATATATATATATATATATATATATATAGTGTGTGTGTGTGTGTGTGTGAGAGAGAGAGAGAGTGAGAGAGAGAGAGAGAGAGAGAGAGAGAGAGAGAGAGAGAGAGAGAGAGAGAGAGAGAGAGAGAGAGAGTTCTTTTTCAAGGAGGGAAAGAAGGGGCGCAAGTAAAGTATAAGTGAGGTCACTAATTAAAATAATTACCAAAAAAAAAAGCGAGACATTTTCCACACAGGATCGAAGTAGTCCAAAATAGATTGATAAATAGGATGGAGAAACGAATTCACAGCGTCCAATCAGATTGATGTTTTTTAGGGAACAGAGAGACTTAGTTTTTTAAGACAAATTTAGAAAGTCTGGAGTTAAAGACATAGATAGAGGTAGTCTGGATCTATAAGACATAGATAGAAGGAGTATGGATTCATAGGACATAGATAGAAGGAGTCTGGATTCATAAGACATAGATATAGGGAGTGTGGATTCATAAGATATAGATAGAGGAAGTGTATATTAATGAGACATAGGTAGAGGGAGTGTGGATTCATAAAATATAGATAGACGGAGTCTGGATTCATAAGACATAGACAGAGAGACAAGACGAGTTAAACTCCAAAAGTCACAAAATAAAGGGGAATTGGCGATTGGGGAACACATTAATCTGTGCCTGAGAAGTGATGAATTAGATGATCGACACTTTGATAACATCACATAATCGAATTTGGTTGATAAGATCAGGGCAACTCAAGATTGATTGTAATCAACAAACGCGTCTTGGGAAAGGAAGAAAGAAAAAAAGTGAAAGTTGAATTATTAGCAAATAAAACCCTAGGACACGAGGTCTACTTGAAATAGTAGTGAATAGTAAAAGATTGAAGAGATCATACTCAACAGGAATAATATCACTAGCAATGATATAGAATTAAAAAGGAAGAAAAGAAAACGTTAGAAAAATGCTTAAAGAGTTGAAAGGTAATTTCTTCAAGCTCCATATACTGTTAGTTTCTTTGAAGAAATACATACTTACAGACACTCAGACACACACAAACACATATTATACAAACATAAAACACACTGAGATATATGCATGTATATACGTATAGAATAAATAGAAATGCACCCATACAAGCACACACAGATATACATATATACAGTATGTATATATATATATATATATATATATATATATATATATATATATATGTATATATATATATATATATATATATACACTCATGTAAATATAGATAATGTGTATGTATGTACAGCATATAAATTCATACAGATATTATATACTCATGTACACGCAAATATATATATGTATATATATATATATATATATATATATATATATATATATATATATATATATACATATATATATGTATGTATATATACACAGTATACATACACTATATATATATATATACATACATATATATATATGCATATAAAAAGTTGTTTAAAATGTTTAAAGAAATAAACCGAGTATCTTACCATAAACCAATTAATAAATGTGAAAACTGGGATTTGTATTCAAGTAGTTATTTCCTTAATTTCACAAGGAAGAGGAGGGGAATCCCGATAACAAATATTTCACACATCAAGAGTCAAAAGGAAAAGGAATTGATATTTCCTCTTGTTATATAGACTGGTATATAAATTAATATTTAAAGAGATAGATATTAACGTGTGCCTTTATCTATTAAAAAAGACATTCACTTTGACAAGAACTTAATACTGGTAGGTTCTAGGTATAAGACAAAGAATTGATCACTGTCTCATTCAACCTTCAAATGCTGTACGAAGTATGAACCATATCTACAGAATATTTTCACCACATCAGGTGCCCTACATACATAGACTTTATGCTCATCAGTAGGATATCGACACCACCCTATACAATGCGCCATTCTGTTTTATCTTGCACGCTTTCTCTACCATTTGGAAATTATTTACTTCGAGAAATATTTGATAAACCATATATATATATATATATATATATATATATATATATATATATATATATATATATATATATATATATATATATGCTTCCATATGTTCCATCCTACTAACACATCTGAGTGTTAGATTGCATCACTAATTTTACTCCTGTATGAATTCTCTGTGTCATCTCAAATATAATGACTTCATATACAACATGAAAACTGTATTTACGTCAACAGTTTAAGCCTGTTATATCTCTCGTGTTTTCAGTATATACACTTCGTTTTCATAAACTGGAGTTGGATCAACAATTCCTTTATCGATTCTCATTACACCTTCTTCTCTTTCAGTTTTTTTTTCTTTTCTTTTCTTGTCAATCATTATTCTTTACAATAGGTCTTAGATAATTATATGAATCAGCTGATACACGTTTTCTAACATCCACTTCAATATTCCTTTCTCCATCTTCTTGTTTCTTTTCATCAGGAAACTTTATTCTCTTTTACATTAATTTTTTTCTCTTCCTATCGCCTTCATACTCTTTTGCAAGTTTTTGCAATTTCTCTTTACTTTCCCTAAAACTAAACAGTTTAGGTTTTTGGTTCTAACACCCCCTTAACAACTACTTAAAAGGCCGAAAACAAAATGAATATTGATATTTTTGTTGTGCAAACCATTATTTGAAAAATGTTAGGTATGAAAGATTTCCGCCGAAAAGAAAGAAGGAATATATCGAGCCTTCCTTACTCCATCTTCATCTTTCAATTTATTCAGTTTCCATTACCGAGATTCTTCGAAGAACAGCCAAAGATAAAAAGAAGATATACAGTAAAGTTCAAAACTTTCCAACTTCTTTCCCTTCTGACTTTATACTGCGTAAGATATCGTTAACTTATTCACTGGGACTTGAACAAAGGTTCATGAAAAAGCCCATTTGATTTTGCAACTTTCAGCTTTTTTTAAGATAAGCAAAAGGGATAAAAAACAAACGCATATCCTCAACTATTCATTATTGATTATTATAAAAATAAATGATCTATTTTGTAAACATTTTCTATTTATGAAATAGAAATAGTAACAGTTACTACAGAAAGCTTATACGAATAAACTTTAAACCGACATTTTACATGGGAAAGGGAAAATATATTTACGACCATTTGTTTTGCTAATAAATGCTGGTACGTTTTTTTCAATTCTTTGTAACAAATTCTGCGGAATTGGGATGAAATTAAAGAACGTTTATTGTAGTAGAAATACTGTTGGTCCCACAGTTTTCCACCTGTATAAAGGTGTAGTGTTCATTGTTATACATCGGGGTCTGTATCACGAGAGCCAGAAAATTTACTCAATTTATTGAGCTATTAGGTTGACTGTCCCTCGAGTCTTTTGCGCTAGTAAACATTTGAAAATGTCTGATTAATTTTTAATTCATTGCATTTTCTACTGATATAACTATGATTTCTGATTTTATCTAACAAGAGCTACAAATTAATATTTCAAAATGACTTTTTAGTATTGATACTAGTAGTTTTCCAACAAGCAGTCATTAAGCAGAGTATGTTCCTGGGAATCCAACTCTTCTTCAGACTGGCTTATATAATATAAGAGAAATCCCAACTACTCAAGATAAAAGACAAGGAGGCAACTTGCTCGATCAATTTAATAATAGAAATTGAAGACAATGATTGGATGGAGGATACGTCATGTCCTAAACTGATCCCTAAGTAGTAGGGAGCGAAGAGACGCGGACAAAGAAGGTTTCATATTATCATAGCAGGAAATTACATATTATTGTTCTGCCATGCGTTACGTTTGTCCAACGACTAGTACAATTAGATCGTATTGTTTAAATAAACATACAGTACTTTCTGTAACACGGCAAGCAATGTCTCGTCTACTGTGTAAGGAATCATTGCTGGGAATATTGCTGAGGTTGGCTAATTCATGCAAAATTTGTCACTTTTAAGGCGAAACCTTTGATTCATTATATAATTTTCATTTACAATTTATAAAGTACTGAAAGTATTGATGTATTACATACTTTCAATTTAGAATTTCTCGATGTAACGAGTAGAGATTTGATGACATTTGAGACAATGAATTTGATGGATGGTTTTTGGAATATCAATCTAAACAAATTCCTTGCCGAGCGCAAACTGTATCAATGTACAAATTAAAAAAAAAGATTAAATGGAAAACCTAAAGAAGGACATCATTGAAAGGTGGAAAAGATGAATGTTGAATTTATGAAAAGCAAACTGGGCTGCTTCTGAGTCTTCTGGAAATATAAATGTATTTGGAATTTTTTTTGTAATGAAAAAAGTACTGAATCAACACAGAAAGAAAAATGTCCCTGAAAAACAAAAATTACTCTCAGGAAAATACTATGAGTCTCATAAGCTTTTCTATAAGTATTATAATTCATAAAAGTAGCATAATGCCTAAATGTAGCATAACGCCTAAAAGTAGTATAATGCCCGAAAGTAGCATAAGGCCTAAAAGTAGCATAATGCCTAAAAGTAGCACGAATAAAAGTAGCATAACACCTAAAGATAGCATAATTCCTAAAAGTAGCTTGTATATGGGAAGTTATATTCAATAATATAGAACGCTGATATCATATCTGAACATTATACTTTACGATTCCTCAATATCACCGCTTTTCTCTATTCCTTTCAGAAAACCTTTCATTCTGAACGGAAATCATTATTTTTGAAAATGCTGGGAAAAAAGGACAAGCTCTATAAGTTGTTTGAGAACTAGATGTTCCACCATTAGAGCAGCAGAATAAGGAACTATGAGAAACAAAGGACTATTATCCTTGAATGCTTTCGGGAGAAACAAAATGATGAACCCACTTACTGCAATGGTTGGAAATAAAGCTTCGCTTATCAGCCGGTGTAACGAGCAGAAGCTGCAAAGACAGATTCCACGTTTCCGGATATCGGATAAGGATACCGATAAGGGATTTCTCTATTTGTCATTTTTGTTTACATATTATTCCATGGTTTTATTGATATGTGATTTGGCTTTCATCGTAATTGTTATCTGAATACTGGATGAATACATTTAAAAATATGACAATTATCCTTTAATTATTGTCTTAAACTATAGCATAGACAGAAGATTTTATATCATTCGATTTTTGTCTGACTTATTTCTCAATTTGATTAAGTAACTGACTTCCACGGACTTTTCTTTTTGTATTTTTTTGCCGATTTCATGTCGAAAAAATAATGCCATTTCCTCCAAATCCGCCAATTGAATATAATCTATGTCAAGAATTCCTCCATCTTACATAGGAGTAGATTATCGAAGAGTAGGCCTACTTATTTTATTTTAATGTTGCTCCTTCTTTTGTTTGATTTTATTTGATGTAAAAGGTTATAATAAATAACCAGCATTTGCTAAATAAAAGGAGTTGAAAGCAGAGATTTACTAATTCATACAATAATGTATGATCCAAATTGTGGTTCCTCTTATAAGAGTTTTGTCATGTAGGTCTTTAATGTTTCCAGTGACACAACAGAGCAATCATCAATCAGGGTATTTTAAATGAAAACACAAATCCATATACCCGGGTTATTCCAGGGAAAATTCATACATTTTCTTTTATAGGGTTCAGCCAGAATAATAAAATGGCGCCTTTAAATTTTCATTGAAATGAGAGACAAATGTTTCTATACAGGGAGGGGGGGAAGGAACCAAATATACGAAATTGGGTAAATTTCCAAACTGGCTCAATAAATTTAGTAAACTTTCTGTCTATTGGTGATACAGACCCCGATGTTTATCGATGAACACTACACCTTTATACAATTGGCAAACTGTGTGACCAGCAGAATTTCTACTGTAATAAAAGTTCTTTACTTTAACCACAATTCCACCGAATTTCATGCAAAGAATTAAAGATTATACCAGCATTTGGTTGGGCAAGCAATTGGCCATAAACTTATCGGTTTAATTTTTTTTTTTAATCTTGCAATAGGAATTGTTACTATTTAAAATTCATAGATAGCAAATGTTTACGAAAATGTAATTATTCAATTTCATAATAAATAGTGTAGGCTATGCATCGGACACTATTCAATTTCAATGAAATTAAATCGTTTTTATTGTAATCCCCGATAATTTTAATGATTTTAGTAATAATACTAATTTAGATAATTTTGATACTAATAATTTTACTAATTTTAAATACTATAATAATAATAATAATAATAATAATAATAATAATAATAAATTTAATAGTTCTAATAATAAAAATGATAATTTTTATTATGATAATATCCATATTCATAATCTCATTCGCTAGCAACGAATCCAATGTAAAAGCTCAAGAAATCTTATGAAACTTCATTGAACTCACACATGGTAAAAATGGTCCTTAGTCCCGAGCTGAAAGTAACAAACATTAAGTCAGCATTTTCATAAACATTTGTACAAGTATCAAAGAATAAGTTAACGATATTCTACATAGTATAAAGTCAGAAGGAAAAGAAGTAGGGAAGTTTTTTAATTTATAAATCATTTTCGCTTTGGTTGTTCCTCGAAGAATCTCAGTAATGGAAACTGAATCAATTGAAAGATGAAGATGGATTAAGGAAGGTTTAAAATATTCTTTCTTTGTTTTCGGTGGAGATCTTTCATATCTGACATTTCTTAAATGATGGTTTGCACAACAAAATTATCAATAATCATTTCATTGCCTGCGTTTTAAGAAGCCGTTAAGGAGGTGTTAGAACCAATAACAAACCAGAAATATTTAGTTTTAGAGAAAGTACAGAAAAATTACATAAACTTGCAAAATGTTGTAATAGCGATAGAAAAAAAAAGAAGAATGTGTGTGA
>NC_090739.1:65424458-65459458 GCF_036898095.1 Palaemon carinicauda
ATCTTTCCCAAGCCTTTGTGGTATCAAGAATACAGATTGAAGAAGAGATTTTCTTGCTTACATTTTCCAGGAAACTGATCCTAATAGAGTAGAGTTCGAATGTTTATTGTTTCAATAAAATAAGCGATGCTGGTTGTGAGCGTAAGTATTCTCTTACTTATTAAGAAGTTTATAGGCAATTATTTGATTAGTTTTAAAGGGGTTGTAACCACAGCAATCAGCACTTCGAAGGACTTTTTATCAAGGATAGTTTTTTCATGTTTAGAAGTCCTTGGAAATAAAACTGTATTGAAATTCGGAAATGCCAGTAGCACAATAATAATAATAATAATAAAGAAAAAAAAACGTAACTTTAATCGGAAATTCTCCGTAAAAATATACTGTTCTCAGCCATATTTCAGTAAAATATAGGCGGCTGTAATTTTACCCTACTTTGTTATTGTATTTTACGGGTTAGTGGCCGCAATATTACTCCTTTATATCAATATATCCGTCTATAAAACGTTAAATGACTGGCAACATTTATTCTAGGATTTGTACCCCTTTTTTTTTACTGCAAATTTTCAACAGTATATGTACACTATTCATAAATAATATGCTAATAATCATCTCAGTTATGACAGTTACTCTATATATATTGCTACTGGTAATAGATGGTAATAGTTAGATATAAAGAATAAAAGAATGGGTCCCGAGAGATCGCAAAAGAAGCAGGGGAAGGAAGAGAAGACGATGGGTTGACGAACTAAGGAAGTTTGCGGGTGTGGACTGGCATAGAAAGGTCATACACAGACGCAAGTGGAAGGACATGTCTTGGACATTTGTTCTGCAGTGGACTAGTAACGGCTGATGATACATACATACATATACATATATGTATATCTATATATATATATATATATATATATATATATATATATATATATATATATATATATATATATATATATATATATATATATATATATATATATATATATATATATAGCCTGCATGTATATGCATATATACGGAATGTATTACACTAATGTTTGTTTTTAACAAGAGGTCAAAATCAATTCCTTCAATTCAATTCCTGTTCTGTCAAAAATTTCAAAATCCAAATATAAAAACCCTCTTACGCAATAGATAAACCTAATGATATGCAAAAAAAAAAAAAAAAAAAAAAAAAAAAAAAAAAAAAAAAAAAAAAAAAAAAAAATCCTTAATGGTTTTGTTATTCTTAATATTTTTCAATTCCTCAAGTGATATTTACGCCCATGAGTAATCTTGTGTTTGTGAGAGAGAGAGAGAGAGAGAGAGAGAGAGAGAGAGAGAGAGAGAGAGAGAGAGAGAGAGAGAGAGCTTGTGGGTTGAATACCATCAAAGATTAGAGCATTGTTTTCAAAAGAATAAAGATGACAAATATTGACCTTATCTTTAATCGGTAATAGATTAGAAAAAACAAGTGAAAAGTATATTCGTTAACAAAACAATCCTCACTAAGAATCACAAATATTTTCTTAATCTAAGTTCTATTATAAATTGTAGGCTATATAAAAAAATCCCCACATCCTGAGCTTGGCAAATTGGAATCTAGGTTTTTTCTTTTACCGATATCAAATATAATTTGAAAGAGATTTGGTAAAGTTTGGTTACTTCAGCACAAATTACATCCATAGAGAATTAAGTGAAACTAATTTTACAGAAAATAAAGTTCCCTAGAGACAAAATGAAAAACTTTCCTTAGTTTACTTCCGTCAATAGATTGTACTTTATGAAGAGTCGTCAACATAGAGTAGCAAGAATGAATCAAAGGCCCAACTGTATTTTTTGCTTCAGTCTTAAAAACATGTGAAAGGTTTTGGTATTCTATCTCTCTCTCTCTCTCTCTCTCTCTCTCTCTCTCTCTCTCTCTCTCTCTCTCTCTCTCTCTCTCTCTCTCTCTCGTACAAAAATTCATACACTTCCCGACGCGCAAGTCTTATAAAGTTTAAGTGTCTACGTATAGATCAAATATATTAGAGCTATTGTTTCTTTCTGTAATGGCTCTTCTTGTATAAATATAATTTTTTCGGTAACTTTTGAGGGAATTGCATCCTCCATCTTGCCTAACACTCAGTCCAAGTGAATAATGAATCAATGACTTATTCACTTATGAACTTTCTGTTGTGTTATCCTTCCCTGCCATTCCGGTCCTCGAGTTTACTCTTCTGCTCAAATTATATAATAAATCCTTATCTTTCAATTACTGAGATGTCTTTAAGTGGCAACATAAACTCTGAAGACTTTATTAATTTTCATAAAACATTTATGATCGATAAAGAAATTATGTCTATAAAGGATATGTCTGAGTTAATTCAAAAAATCCGAAAACAACTCCTACATGGATATGTTTCCTAATTATTTTTTTTTTTTTTTTTTCACAAAGAGACTGAAATTTAGCGTTGAGCAGTGTATCAGAAACGCTAACGACTCTCAATCCATGGGTCGGAAGTTCAAGTCCGATGGTGTCCAGTATTGACTGCAAACTATCCGTTCTTGTGAGACTATAGGTCTATCAGCCCGTTAAGTCATCAGCAGCCATCGTCTGACCCTCCCTGGTCCTAGCTTGGAAGTAGAGAGGATATAATATATATATATATATATATATATATATATATATATATATATATATATATATATATATATATATATATATATATATATATATATATATATATATATATATATATATATATAATATATATATATATTTGGGCTCAAGCCATGTCGTCCTGATGGAAGTTCCTATAGGGTAGTTTCCTAGGGTATATTACAACTACGGCGATATTCCCAGAGAATTTACCTTAAGGTACCAGAATTCTAACTCCTGGAGCGAATATCCCTCCTGAAAGGGATATCGCGACATATCAGAGGACGTATTCTTGACACGCCACATGGCAATCTGCATCCCGAACAGAGATTTCATCTCGCAGGGGGCGATTGGCAAGAAACGAATTCGGGAAAGAAAAAGGGGAGCCGCTCCCAAGGCTCCCTATCCTCCGATTCGTATGCGTGCCTAGCGCCAATCCTGGCGCCATCTGTATTCCTTTTTGCGTAGCTTAACAACTCGGTGTTTTTTCCTGTGTTTCTCGCAAATCTTGGATTTATTCTACTTTTCATGGCTTCTCCGTCTTCGTCGGCCTCTGATAAGTTGAGTACCATGTCTTTTATGTATAAATGTAGGCTCTTGGTAAATTTTTGAGTGATTAATAGGATTAATCTTTGTTACAAGAGCCGTAGCCTACCGGAGGCGTCATGGACGCTGTCGCTCGCTAGGTATAAGTTTAGTTAGTCAGAGCGACATTCCCGGTTGTCTTGCTTTAATAAATTTTAGCTATTTAGCATTACATAGGATTTCCTTTCGTGCTTAGTATTATTTTGGCGAAGTATTCGCCATTCTGGCCTACGCTAGGCCATGTAGCCTAGTCGTTTGGTCCTAGTACTTCATGCATGATTTTGGTTTTTCCGAGTGTAATAAAATTTTATTGAAGCTTTTGGCTATGTTTTATACATTTAAGATTGTGTGGAATATTTCCAAGATAGTATACGAGTGAGTTTCGGTGATTTAGGTAATCGATTCTCTTGGTGCCTAGGCTAAGTTGCTTATGGAGCCTTAGTATACTTTCTCATACTCCCCGGTTGCTTTCTTTTCTTCGGAGAAGGTATGCAATCCCTTTCCCTCTGTTTAAGCCTTGGGCTTATCCCTAAGTGGTTTTTTCCGAATTAATTTTCGATAAAACTATACTGGGGTGTTACTGTACCTTCCTGTTCCAGTAAGTCTGGTTCAAAGAGGGACAGAACAACAGAGTTTTTAGTCTGAGTCTGTGCTTGTCTGGCTTAGGGTAGAGTCTCCCTCGCTGGCCTGACACAGACAAAGGTGGCTTAGCCTCCTTAGGTCACTACCGAATGTTTCTGTGGATATGATTCCTTCTTTTGTGATCTACCAGACTAGTCCTTGTTGCTGTTCTCGGGGGAGGATAAGTTTCTTTCCCTGGGAGTGGCAACACCTTCCTTGCTTTGGTGCTCTGGGAGCTGGCAAGTATTGCTGGCCTCCCCCCTTAGATCTCCCTTAGGCTAAGATAAGTTTCTTGGCTGCGGGTGATCCGTCACTAAAGCAAGGTTGGTAGGACCCTCTTTTGTCCCTTCCCCCTCTATCTCCGTAATGGCCTAGCCATTACAGTACTGTACGTCGTTCTACATCTGGACCTAGTATAGGTTAGGATGTGGAATTGACTTAGCCCCCTGCCGGCCGGCAGAGCTGCCGGCCGGCAAGGGTCTTATATTTTGAGTGCTGCCCGGACCTCCCTTGGTCCCTTATCCATGCCTGCCTGTAGAGCCAGACGGCATTGGCCAGGAAGCCTGAATTAGATTCTCCCCTTCCTTATATGCACTCTTTCGGATTGCCGGGCTTGGAGGTAGTGTACACTCTTATCCCGGCATCCATCCTATTTTTCTTCTAGTGCTGTACCCGACCCGGCTGCCGGCCTATGAGGCCGGCAGCCGGGCAGGTGTAGTCCTCTGGTTCTTTTGCTGCCGGCTGGCATCGGTCCTGTACCTTCGCCGGCCGGCTAATGTCAGCCCTTGTCTGCCGGTCACCAAGAGTGTGGCCAGCAGCTGGGTACTACCTTGTGTAGTTGCCGGCCGGCAGCCATTGCCGGCCGACATTGGCTGTTGCCGGCCGGCAATTGCTGCCGACCGGCACATGCATTTGAACCAGAGTTCTGCCGCCTTATAGCTGTTAAGTAGTATACTTTAAAGCTAGTTATGGTGTGTGCCGGCCGGCAGGTGCCGGCCGGCACGTATCCTCCTATACTGTACTAGTATTCTTCAGTATAACATATACAGTAAGAGGAAAACTATAGTATGGGTTTTGGTACAGCACTGTGTGTTCTAACACTTTTGTGTTTTCTTGCACAGTCCTTTGCTGTTGCCCTACAGATAGGAAAGTGAGTTCTTTCCTGTCTATTATCCAGGATTTTAAAATCATTGCTTAGGTGTGAGCTCCACCTGTTTCCTCTGGAAACTTTGCATTGGTTACTCTAGCGGAGATTAACCATTTGATTTTATTATCTGGAAGGCTGCAACAATGGGTTGTGAGGGAAACACAAGTGTGTGTCTTTCCTTTCTGAATTGTTATGCTATACTATGCATATCCAGTGATACATAGTTCACTTGATACTCATGGAAATTTCTTCTCTTTACAGAAGGACCCTCCGAAGTGCGGAAGTGCTTTCTGCAACGTCCGTAGCAAGAACCTCTGCGGACATGAGTTTTGTAGGAGACACGCAGCATGCGCTGTCTCCAAGGATGATCTCCGGTATTGGGACCCTCAGGTATGTAGTGTGTGCACTAACCTGATTACTGAGGCCTTTGATTCCCCTAGGACGGCGGAATCAAGGGATATAGCTAGGAAGAAGCTTCGTACCTGGGTAAGGGGCTTCCAAAAGAACACTTCTGGCCCTTATCTTCCAAGTGAGAAGATGAGGGCGTATCTTTTCCCTAAGGCATCAGCTGATGCAGTGATTCCCCAGCCTCAAGAGGAGATCCCCCAAGTTCAGATCCAGGTGGATGCTGAAGTCGCGGTCGCGATGCAAGACATCCAGTTAGGTGACAGGATGTCTGATGTGGACGAGTGTCTGGAGGAGGACCTCCTGGCAGAAGCCCAGGATGAAGTTCAAGCCCCAGACGTTGTAGAGGTAGAGGTCGACGAGGTGTCGGCTACTCCGGTTCAGATTCCGGAGCCTATTCCCTCAACATCGGCCGGTCTCCCAGTAGAGCTGGGACAGGCCCTCTCTTCTATTGTTGGAATGATCCAACAAATGCAGAAGGAGAATCAGGAGAAGGCGGCTGTAATGGAACTGCGAATGCAGTGCTTGCAGAATCACATGGGCCCCAGAAAAAGCTCAATGTGAAAGACCTTCCCTTGTGCTCAGATGCTAACCCATGGAGGTATGCTGAGCACATGCCGATGACGACTGGAAAGATCGTCATCTCGGATAAGCTGGGCTCAGTTCCCCTGGAGGAGGTGGAATTCTGGCCCAGCAAGGCATCATATCCGGACTGTTATGTCCGGCTGAGGAAGGAACCAGCTTCAAAGGAGGAGACAGAGCCGAAGGAGGTCATAGTGATGGACCATGCTAAGGCTCAAGCTCTACTTTCATCCTCGATGAAAGAGAGGGGCTTCTCTAACTCAAAGGTAGCCGCATTGAACAGGAAGCTCCCTTCCTTTGTGTCCTCGCCTACTAGAGCCTTCCCCTTTTTACAGAAAGGGTTTGTGGCTGTACTAAAAGCAGTCGAGGCCGGCAAGCCTTGCCCCTCCCTAGAGGAGTGTAAACCCTTGTCGCTGGCCCTGCCTATGGACCACAAAGACTGGAAGGACGTCCATCTTACGTTCTCAGTTGGAAAGTTGGAGGCTGATATTGCCGGACGTCAGTTCGGCGAGGACCTCCCTAAGCTGTCTGACTTTCTTTTGCGAAGAGAGTTCGAGACAAAAGAAAGACTGGCTGCCTCAATGTCTCTTCAGACTACTCTCGAGACGATGGCAAGTGACCCCAAGGTCCATGAAATGTTCATGGTGGTGGCCAAGACTCATCTGGCCACAGTGACGAAGGACCTTTATGGCTTCGTCAAGGCAAGGAGAGCTTGTAGGGAGTTCGTGTTCACCTCGGCTACGGTGAGGCACGAGCCAAGGAAACTAATCTCCTCCAACATTTGGGGAAAAGACCTTTTCCCTACCGACTTGGTCAAAGAAGTTGTTGATAAGGCCGCCTTGGAGAATAGAAACCTTCTCCAGAAGTGGGGCCTGGCTATCAAAAGAAAGTCTTCCCCAGATGAGGGTCCTCAACCAAAGAGGAAGACTATGAGGACTAGGCTACCGTCTCGGCCAGCCAAGCCTGTTAGACAGCAACAGCAACTGCAATTGCCATTGCCCCCAGTGCCCCAGATCGTGGCACAAACCCCGACCACTTTTCAGTGGGTACCCCAGGCCGTGTCGACACAGTCCACGGCATTCACCCCAGCGTTCGAAGGGCAGTCTACTTCCTTTCGAGCAAAGCCTAGAGGAGCAGCCAGAGGCTCGTCTAGACGCCCCTCAAGGAGAAGGGGATTCAGGGGTGGTCGTGGTCAGGAAGGCAAGACCTCAGGACGGCAGTCCAAGTGAGGTGATACCGGTAGGAGGGAGACTTCTGAAATTTCGGGATCGGTGGACCTTCGATCCCTGGGCCCACAGCCTACTCAAGAATGGACTGGGCTGGAGCTGGTACAGCACTCCACCCCCGTGCCTTCGGTTTTTCCAACACTCCACCCCCGTTATGGAGGAGTACGTTCAAGAACTGTTGGAGAAAAAAGGTGATCCGAAGGGTGAAGCCATCAATTCCTAAGGGAGGCTGTTTTGTGTTCCCAAGAAAGACTCGGAAAAGCTCAGAGTCATTCTGGACTTGTCGCCACTCAACAAGTTCATAGTGAATTGCAAATTAAAAATGCTAACACTGCAACATATAAGGACCTTACTGCCCAAGAGGGCATATTCCGTCTCTATAGACTTGTCAGACGCCTATTGGCACATTCCAATCAGCCATCGACTCTCCCCCTACCTAGGGTTCAAGCTACAACGAAGACTATACGCCTTCGGAGCCATGCCATTCGGGCTAAACATAGCCCCAAGGATTTTTACGAAGCTTGCGAGCGTAGCTCTCAAACAATTACGCCTAAAGGGAATTCAGGTAGTAGCCTACCTGGACGACTGGTTGGTGTGGGCAGCATCCGAGACAGAATGCTTGCAAGCTTCCAGTCAAGTGATCCAGTTCCTAGAGTACCTAGGCTTCAAGATCAACAGAAAAAAAGTCTCGACTTTCTCCATCTCAAAAGTTCCAGTGGCTGGGAATCCACTGGGACCTTTTGTCACACCGTTTCTCCATCCCGGCGAAGAAAAGGAAGGAGATAGCGGGTTCTGTCAAGAGACTTCTAGATTCAGAAAGGATATCAAGACGCGAGCAGGAGAGGGTACTGGGCTCTCTCCAGTTTGCTTCGGTGACAGACCCAGTGCTAAGAGCACAGCTAAAGGATGCAATCGGAGTTTGGAGAAGTTATGCATCAAACGCGCGAAGAGATCTGAGAAGACCAGCCGCTTCGGCTAAGTACTCTTCTCAGGCCTTGGTCCCAAGCCAGACATCTAAAGAAGTCGGTTCTTCTTCAGCCACCTCCCGCGTCAGTGATGATTCACTCAGACGCCTCAAAGGAGGGATGGGGAGGTCACTCTCATCGGAAAAAAGTCCAGGGGACTTGGTCCAAGCTATTCAAGACCTTTCACAAAAAACTTTCTAGAAGCTATGGCAGTGCTCCTTACCTTAAAGAAAGTCTCCCCGCGTCACTCGATCCACATAAGGTTGGTGATGGACAGCGAGGTAGTTGTGAGATACTTGAATCGACAAGGATCGAGGTCACCACCTCTCAACCAGGTGATGTTGGCCATCTTCCGATTGGCGGAAAAGAAGAAGTGGTACCTGTCGGCAGTTCACCTTCAAGGAGTCCGCAATGTGACGGCGGACGCTCTATCCAGGTTCACACCGATAGAGTCGGAATGGTCCTTAGATGCAGGATCATTCTCCTTCATTCTGAATCAAGTCCCAGAACTGCAGATAGACCTCTTTGCGACGAAAGACAACAAGAAGTTGCCCCTGTACGTGCCCCGTACGAGGACCCCTTAGCGGAAGCAGTGGACACAATGTCCCTCGACTGGAACAGATGGTCCAAGATTTATCTGTTCCCTCCTCACAACCTTCTGTTGAGGGTCCTCAACAAACTGAGATCCTTCAAGGGGTAGCGGCAATAGTGGCCCACAAGTGGGCGAACAGAGTGTGGTTCCCCCTGGCATTGGAACTGTAGCTGAAGTTTGTACCGCTACCAGATCCAGTTCTGACCCAGCGAGTCCAGAAGTCAACTGTCTGCGCTTCATTACAGAAAACCCGGACCCTGCAGCTCATGATTTTCTCTCCCTAGCGGTGAGAAAGCGTCTCGGGATTTCGAAAGCCAGCATAGACTTCCTTGAGGAATATAAGTGCAAATCTACTAGAAGGCAATATGAGTCATCTTGGAGAAAATGGGTGGCCTTTTGTCAAGGCGAAGAATCCACAGGAGATCTTGACAGACTTCTGCTTATCTTTCTTCTCCACCTCCATGGTCAAGGATTGGCAGCTAACACGATTTCAGCATGTAAGTCTGCTTTGACAAGACCCATTCTATATGCCTTCCAGGTCGACCTAGGTAACGAGATCTTTAATAAAGTCCAGAAAGCCTGCGCTAGGCTCAGACCTTCAGCACCTCCAAAGCCCATTTCATGGTCTTTAGACAAGTTCTTCATTTCGCTTCTCTGTTGAGCAATGAAGATGGCGCCAGGATTGGCGCCAGGCACGCATACGAATCGGAGGATAGGGAGCCTTGGGAGCGGCTCCCCTTTTTCTTTCCCGAATTCGTTTCTTGCCAATCGCCCCCTGCGAGATGAAATCTCTGTTCGGGATGCAGATTGCCATGTGGCGTGTCAAGAATACGTCCTCTGATATGTCGCGATATCCCTTTCAGGAGGGATATTCGCTCCAGGAGTTAAAATTCTGGTACCTTAAGGTAAATTCTCTGGGAATATCGCCGTAGTTGTAATATACCCTAGGAAGCTACCCTATAGGAACTTCCATCAGGACGACGTGGCCATCTCACCCAAAAATAGATTTTTCGCTTCGCTCAAAATCCGTTATATATATATATATATATATATATATATACATAAATTCGGTTTCTGTAACATTTTTCTTTCCATGCTTCGGCCACTCATAAGTTACCTTTTAACATATAAATATTTCACATAAATCATGTAAGGCAAAGAAGACAGCTAAATCGAGCTATTATCTGAATTGGGTGATAGTGTAACATTGTTTCATAGAAGTCGTGGAGTATTATTTCCGTTAAGAAACTATTTGTTGTTAGTTATCTTGATAGTTTGTTAAGACGGTGTCACCTTACACCTCAGAACTAATATTGCATGTATTTCTTATGGCAAATCCCAAAATCGGGAAATTTTTGGGCATATGAAGTGAGTCTTTAAAAGCAGAATTTCATAGTTTTATTAGAGCATAATTTTGATATATGCAGAAATATTATAAATAAAATCGTAGATTTCTACCAATAAAACAATTTTCATGGTTTACTACTCAAACATTTTCAGAAGAAAAGCCCGAACACTTTATATGCACTATTCTTCAGAACCTCATGAATTGCATTTTGAATAGGCAACTTTAATTTTAATCTTGTCTTACATGATGAATATATTTCCTTCACCACTACCAGGGACTGATATTGACAATCAAATTCTGATTAATATTCAGCTAACACGCATTCAGTTACAGGAAACAAAGAAAGACACAGTCCATCTAGTTTGCATCCAGATCTCCCATCTTCGTACCTCGTTTGCAAAAGCTCTCTAACTTCAATTAGTTTTTACCAAGACCATTTGGCTGGAATTAAAGAAGGGCCAAAGCAATCGAATTGGAACTATAACATTACTTTAAATGGACAGTTTGAAACGGGAATTAATACGCAAGTGAATTTCCCCCTGCCCAGAGGAGAGACTCCAGGTCTTTCGGGATCTTCTCATAGAATCTCACTTCATAACAAATAACATTTGTTATATATATATATATATAAATATATATATATATATATATATATATCTACTGTATATATATATATATATATATCTGCTGTATATATATATATATATATATATATCTATATCTATATATATATATATATATATATGTATATATCTATATATATCTATATATATATCTATTTATGTATATATATATATATATATATGTTTGTATAAATATATATATATATATATATATACATATGTGTATATATATATATATATATATGCACCCGTTTCTAGTATTATTGTTTGATCGCTCACGACAAACCAACGAAGTATGGGTTGCCATTAAGCCTAAATTCTCTGGTATTCCAGTAACGTTTTCACTTTGATTGTCAGTTGTACTAATAAGTAATGAAATGGTCTATGGATTTATTTTGGTAGAGATAACCACCATAAATTCTATTAACTTTGTTAGTTTCATTTTACTTTCTATCATCATTTTGGTATCATTATTGATTCCTAGGAAACAATGAGAAACCGAATAAAAGCGCAGATTAGGTTGAACACACGTACGTGTTTACATAATTGTATACATATTTTGCAGGTTAAAGTAGCGTATGGTATTTAATATAAGCAATCATTATAAAAGATGGATTCAGAAAAGTCATGTTTGAGAAATATTTACTAAACAATATGTAAGCATTTAAACATATAGCGTTGTCAATTAATGTTTTGTTTACATACTCTTCACTAACCATTGATCTTTTTTTTTTCTTAACTAAGCACAAAATCTTGAATTTCTTTTTTAGCATAATAATAACCCAAGTATTTTTTCCTTTTTTTTTTTAAAGCAATTTGATCTTCAATAAAAAAAAATCCTATCCCCGAAATACAGGTGAACTTTTTGGGAGTTGTTGACTTTCAATTAGCGTCTTTGTGGAGCCGCCAATGTTGACAGTCTGCTGTAATAATATCTGAAACGGTTCATGTTGGGATGCTACTAATACGGGTGAACTATTTCAATTGGGACAGTTCTGAGGAACCAAGACAGGGAGAACACTATATCAAATTGCTTATCTCTGGAATGTGGACCGGTATCATTGGCTGGAAAAGGGTCCTCTCTGCCGAGACTGACGAAAAGAGAGAGCCTTAAGATAATAAAGATAAAGACATAACTAGTGGTATCTCTTGGCAGTTAAATGACGGAACGGCCGAATGGTAACATACTTTAAAAAGCAGTGTTATTATTATTCACTTTCAGAGATCATTATTCATTTCCCTTTGGTTTTGTCCAGCCAAGATGACTCATCGTAACAAGAGGTTGTTTTTTCTTTGACTAACTGAACATCTCGTATTTTCAAATTACTCGACCAATAATTCTGTTTTTTTTCTTTTTATTCCTCGGGTCTGTATTATACAAGAAATGAGATTTACATGTTATATCAATCACTAGAAAATATTTCTATATACATATATATGAATATATATATATATATATATATATATATTACTTATATGTATTATATATATAAATATATAATTATATATATACATATATATATATATATATATATATAGATATATAAATATATATATATATATATATATATTTTATATATCTATATATATATATATATATATATGTATGTATATATATATATATATATATATTTATATATCTATATATATATATATATATATATGTTGATTATTAACAATCAAATTTAAATTGTACCCGAAATCAATAGACCGTTTTTTAAATCAATTTACAGCTTATTTAAATTTTTTCAATCTAATCCTTTGAAAGTGATGGGTAAATATAATAAAGAGTATCCCTTTTCAGTTTTACCTCATCAAAGGAACTATTGTTGGTGTTTACTCTCGGTTATTGTAATTATCAGAAGCATAAACATTCAAACAAACATATAGATAGTCTAACTGATAGAGGAATACCACTTAGGCTAGACAATCCTCTCTCTCTCTCTCTCTCTCTCTCTCTCTCTCTCTCTCTCTCTCTGAAATAATTAACTGAGTATTTATCTACGAATCTTAGGAGAGTGTTTTGCTACTCAATTTGGTGAAGGAAAAAGTAATTTTTGGGCTTGAGTTTTAAAGGTATATGTAAACTTTCCATATAAACACAGTTAACTAAACAATGTTTGGAATGTTGTTAGTTACTATTTACTGGTAAAGTATTGAAAAAGAAGTAGGAATGTAATAAATTAAATGATCCTATGAACCAAAAATGGTTTGAAAACCACACTAAAACCAGATATGCGTATTTTTAACTGCATATTCTGTAAATCAAATGTCTTACAATATATAAATTCCCATTTTCAAAATGTTCTTAAATAATCTAAAGACAAACATGCTTATGAGTTAAACGTAAAAGACTTTTAATCGTATTATGGTGCTCTGTTAGAAAAAACCGTAATTTCAAACAGAAATTCTCCGTAAAGATATACTGGTCTCAACCGTATTTCAATAAAATACAAGCGACCGTAATTTGGCCTTACTTTGTTATAATTTTTTCACGGGTTGGTGTCCGTAATATCACTCTTTTATGTCAATATCACCGTGTTTTAATGCAAATTTTTAACAGTGTATAGAACCAATGCCTCACGTTATAATAAATCTGTTTTCATTGAATAGTGTGATAAGTTAAAAGAAATAAAAATTCTTGTGAGAGAAAAATAAATGTAAAATGTATTATTCGTAGTTCTTTCTAGATCTGGCTTAGGTTCAAACTAAAGTAGAGAGTATAGAAGATGGTCATATCCCTAAACTCAGTCGAGCGAGAAATCGAAAAAGTTCTAAAAGCTTTTATGCAAACGAATCGAGAATCACCAAAATAAATGTACTTTCTTTGGATAAAGAGAATTGCTGGAGTACTTCTGTACTAAAGCGAGAAGAATAAATAGCTCTAAGATCCTGGATAGATATATTTCAAAAGCGAAATCACTGTTAGATACGCAACTGAAATCGTCAAAGATTGAAATATTTCTAAAGCAAAATTACCATTAGAAATTATTATACCTCTTTTCACATAAGAAAATATACATTAAACAATAGTTTATGCTTTTTTAAAGTAAAGTTCACTATTGATGTGAAGAAAGTAGTTTTGATGTTGATTGCAACGTAATTCAAAATTTCCGTTTAACAATACTAATACATAACACTTCTGCTGAAGTGTCATTAATGAATTATCTAATCTTTAAGACTAATTGCTAATTAGGAGAATTCCTGTAGAGATAATTACATTAGGTGGCTTTTGAACTCAAGGTAAGGATTACCTAGATTTATTCTCTGTAATAACGCGGGTACGTGGGTTGGTATGGCATTTATTTCTTTCGGGAAAACTAAGGTATTCTGCTTAAATTGTTCTGTGTTATATGTTTGTCTTTCTCACCGGTGATTTCTTTTCTTGCTTACCTGCATGGAGAAAGTAATGATATTAATATAGGAATCAAGACTATTATAAACAACTTATAAAAATTAATTTTACTAAATCTCTCTCTCTCTCTCTCTCTCTCTCTCTCTCTCTCTCTCTCTCTCTATTAATAATATTAACAAAATGGCTAAGGATAAATCCATTAATCCATTGGGTAGACAAACCTCTGGTCGTATGAATTTCTCTCTCTCTCTCTCTCTCTCTCTCTCTCTCTCTCTCTCTCTAAATACAGTAAACAAAATGTCTAATTTTTCCGAGTCTTAATCTGGATCTTATCAATAGAATTGGGATAAATACTTGATGGTCGTTATCCTTATCCTTTCTCCAAAATTCTGTGTTTCTGGAGGAAAATATTCGCCATAGGTATACCCCTCTCAAACAAAAACTGCCTTTTATCTCTCTCTCTCTCTCTCTCTCTCTCTCTCTCTCTCTCTCTCTCTCTCCATAGATAGCATAGAAAGCATAACATGGAAAGTCTATCTGATGAAAGTTATATATACAAAAGACAGACAATCATTTACCAGTATGGAGTAAGGTAATAATCACTTTAATATTTTTTGTACAATTTATCATCATTAAATATCTGAATAATCAAATGATTATCATATGTAATAAATTCAAATCAAAAGGATCAAACACTAATTTTGTCTATCATTTCTAGTTTAGACACTCGCCTAAATACAATGTTAAGCTCATGTTTGCTATATCCATGGATTGTTGCTTGTCTGCAACCATATTGGGCTCAATAAAAGTGAAATTGGGCTTTCAATTTCCTCCTTAAAGAATAGCTGAAGTGAGATTTAGTAATACACACACACACACATATTATATATACATATATATATATATATATATATATACATATATATATATACATATATATATATATATATATATATATGAATATATATATATATATACATACACATATCAATATATATATATATATATATACATATATATATATATATATATATGTACATATATATATAATTATATAGGTATAGATATATTTATATATGCATATATATATATATATATATATATGATTGGTTTGTTAATAACAATCACGGCTCTCCTAATTTCTAATAGTGAGGCACAACTACTGGATCCTATTATTAGCCTACCTTTCTTATGCTGATTAGGATTGTGGTGGCCTGTTGGTAACGTCCTTTCTTGATGATCACCAAACTGGAGTTCGAATCTTGCTCAATCTCGTTGGTTCCTTTGGTTGCTGTAACTTCACCATCCTCATGAGATAAGGATGGTGGGTTTGGGGGAGCCTATAACTCTAACTGCTTGGTCATCAGGAGCCATTGCCTGGCCCTCCCTGGTCCTAGCTTGGCTGGAGAGATGGCTTGGGCGCTGATCATATGTATACAGTATATGGTCAGTCTCTAGGGCATTGTCCTGCTTGATAGGGCAATGCCACTGTCCCTTGCCTCTTCCATTCATGAATGGCCTTTGAACCTATAAACCATTGGGTTCTAGGTTCCACTGGGTGTCAGCAGATGGGGTCAGTGTGGCTTGATGACGCTCTATATCATTTCCAGATAACTTTTTTTCTAATATATACAACATTGAGAAATAATGGTGAATAAATAAATACAATTATCGTGTTTACACTTCATAGAAAGTTTGAGCAAATTGATATTAGAGTTGACTGATTGAAATCAAAACAGATTCCTCTCTAAATTTAGCATATTCCTGAAGGCTGCAGAACGATCGCTATTACCAAGTGCCTTTGCTCCTCCCGACGCTGATTTCCTTCGGGAATAGAAATTGCATTAGCGGGAATCTTGAGGGAAATCAATTCCATCGGAGGAATTCACAAAGACTCGACCAAAAAAGGTGTTTTCTGTACGCGTGGAAAAGATGGGAATCTCCTCTTTATTGAAATAGATTTAAATTAGATCTATTTTGGGTTTATTCAATTCGGTTCGAACTCGTTAAACACGCACAGACTATTTTCATTTCAGTTTGATGAGGCATAAGAATATTTCATATAAGATTTAGGTAATTTTTGCTATTGATATTAAAGAAAAATGTGAAATGTGGATTTGAATGTATGTAATAGAATAGCAAATATAATTATAGGTAGGCTACACACATTTGGAATCATGAGAAACATTATCAATAACATAATTATTTTTTTAACATAAAATAAAATAGTTCCGGAACGTATGTTTTTTGCATGACCTTTGTTGGTATGTACGATAAAAAAGAAAAAATAAAGAACCCAATATGATTTTTATGACGTACAATAAAATTTGTAGAAAAATCTTTTTACATTTAAAATATGTTTATACTAAAGGTTCTGTCAAAAATTTGCATTAAAAACGGTAAAAGTATGGCAATATTTATTTCAGGATTTTTACCGTTTTAAGAACGGTTGCATTGACGTAAAAGAGTGATATTACGGTCATCAACCGTAAAAGATTATAACAAAGTAATGAAAAGTTACGGTCGCCTGTATTTTACTGAAATACGGTTGAGAACAGTACATTTTTTACGAAGAATTTCCTTTAGAAATTACGTTTTTTTCAAGTGTTGCAAATAGAAAGATGAAACTTTTTCGACAATTGCTAAAATCTAAATAAGCTTCTTTATTAATGCTGACTAAGGATGAATAGATAGTCAGTTGAAGAGCGATTACAAAGAGCATCAGTTGACCTGCTTCCTTCATCATGCAACGGATCCAGCAACGAAATCTGGTGCATTTGTAAATATTTTGTTTGTCAGGGAACGTTTGATAAATAATTGGTCTAACCAATAGTTTTGAAAGTTAATTGAATTTTATTAAAGAAGGAGAATTTAAAATGTCCTTGTGGAAAGTTAATTATGTTTCTAACTATGGAGACCTCTGAGAATTTTTATGATATTGAACACACGTGTAGAACTTATTGACTTCTAGGAAATAGTTTCAGGAATTTGTTCCTTAAAGAAGTAAATGTTTTGAAGGAAATTAGACCAGAGACAAATAAAATCTCTTTCATTGGAATAAGTGTTCGATAAGAAATGTTTTAAAATGTATTTGTCACGTCAATTTGAACGTAAAAAAACTTGATCTCCTTAATTTGATGGATTATATTTGTATTATAGAGTTCGTGAATGACTCAGATTAACGGAATCGACTCTACATAAAGCATTATAAAAGGCTTGCAATGCTATTCGAATTCTTTTTTCTAGTAATAATAGCCTTTACCTTTCTCGACAAAAGCTTGATACCGAAAGCAGCATTAAAAGATAAACCTCAATAAAGTGTAATGTTTTTTTTCATAAAAGAGGGTGGTATAAAAAATAACTACTTTCAAAAAATTAAATATCTGAATTTCCATGACCTCATTACCACTAGTAATGAATCATCATATTTCAATTAACTCTTGTTAACTATGTCAGGCATTTCAATTATCAGTAATAACCAATTGAATTCATGCGTCCTAGAATTTACTATGTAAATGTATTCATGAATGGGGGAGAGAGAGAGAGAGAGAGAGAGAGAGAGAGAGAGAGAGAGAGAGAGAGCACTTAGCAAAAGCAGACGTGTTTAGTTTTTCCTAAATTGACAGTACTTCCACTTAGGAAATCAAAGTGATGCATCCTCAAATTACAAATAAAAAGACTAAGCCTCTGATTTTGTAACCTTCATTCGTCAAATGATATTTTGGAATTATTTTTACTCTTTTTGATTAATTTCAGATTGCATTATCTTCAATTATGAGAAACGACGGATGGAACTGCAAATTAAATGAGAAGAATGAAGCATAATCTCTCTCTCTCTCTCTCTCTCTCTCTCTCTCTCTCTCTCTCTCTCTCTCTCTCTCTTAGTATATTTATTTTTTTCGTATGTTTTGGACACTATTGAGTGATAAGAAAGGTAAAGAAAAAAGAATTCGAATAGCATTGCAAGCCTTTTATAATGCTTTATGTAGAGCCGATTCCGTTAATCTGAGTCATTCACGAACTCTGTAATACTGTAATACAAATCTAATCATTCAAATGAGGAAGATCTAGTTTTTTTTACGTTCAAATTGACGTGACAAATACATTTTAAAACATTTCTTATCGAACACTTATTCCAATGAAAGAGATTTTATTTGCCTCTGGTCTAATTTCCCTCAAAACATTTACTTCTTTAAGGAACAAATTCCTGAAACTATTTCCTAGAAGTCAATAAGTTCTACACGTGTGTTCAATATCATAAAAATTCTCAGAGGTCTCCATAGTTAGAAACATAATTAACTTTCCACAAGGACATTTTAAATTCTCCTTCTTTAATAAAATTCAATTAACTTTCAAAACTATTGGTTAGACCAATTATTTATCAATTCCTCGCAAGACAAGGTTCATTGTTATTACAAAACAAATTAGGTTAAGATTGGAAACTAGAGAGTTTTACAATTTGGGTAGTTACTTGTCAATCTCCATTTACAAACTCAATTAGTCGTTTTATTCTTTATTCAATCTAACAAACGATCGTCCTTTTCTGGTAAAAATGGTAATCTAATAAATTGCTTATATCTGAATAATGAACGGAAATAAGGCTTAAGCAACAAAAAAATAAATGCTAATGTTACTAAAACTAACTCTAAATAACAACTTTATTGTTAACACAGTAAACAAAATTATGGACCTGGGGATAGTATGGAAAAATTCTCAAACACCGTCCATTGTACAAATGAAATATCTAGAGAGAGAGAGAGAGAGAGAGAGAGAGAGAGAGAGAGAGAGAGAGAGAGAGTATAAAACGTAGTTATTACATATATATTGAGTTTTACAAACAAAACAAAACAAATTTTATTGAAGAACGAATTTAACATATATTGGTAGGCTTTCTAGAGATTTCATACACGAGATATAGCCCACAAGTAGAACTTGATACCCTAAGCATAGAAAAAATTCCCAAATCATTAGAAGAAATTCAAATGGTCAATATATAGAGCTAACATTTTAAGATTGAAAGTGTAAAGAGATTGGTTTTAAAAGGAAACGCTAAACTTAAATTCAAATTTGTTCCTCAATGACCACTATTAGCCTCTTTTTTTTATACACAACTTGTCTGGGGTCATGAGGATGTTAACCTCCCAATGACCTAATCTTATCTTTAAATCGTATGCATCTGTGAGTCAATAACAGCAAATTACTAACGTTTCACTTTTCCTCTAGTGACTCATATATATATATATATATATATGTATGTATGTATATATATATATATATATATATGTATATATATATATATATATATGCATGTATACGTATGTATATGTATGTATGTATATATATATATATATATATGTATATATATATATATATATATATGTATATATATATATATATATATATAGATATATATATATATATATGAACATAAATATAAATATAAATATAAATATAAATATATTCATATTTATATTCATATTTATATTTATATCTTTATTTATATTTATATTTGTATTTGTATTTATACATAGATAGATAGATAGATAGATAGATACGTAATGTATGAATGTAATATATGAGAAATAACACGACCACAACAAGATATTTCCTTTTCCCTGCGAAAACCTTTGTCCTGATTTCCTTGACAATGATTCTGCAACAATTTGTTGTGAAGTTTGCTATTCAGTTCCCACTATTTTCTTCTCATTTAAAGTCCTGAAAACCTCAAAGCCCTTCGGCTAAATTGAAAAAACAATGCTCTCTCTCTCTCTCTCTCTCTCTCTCTCTCTCTCTCTCTCTCTCTCTCTCTCTCTCTCTCTCTCTCTATCGTTGAGCTTAAGCGAAATAAAATGTTGCAAATGTATGTTGCTGAAGACATCGTAAATTTCGTTTCATAGTCAGAGCAGAAATGTGCATTTCTTATTGGTGCAGAAGATAAAGGGAATTGTTGATGATTTGGAATGCCAGACTAATACATTCTGTCAGATAACTTGAAGTTAGAGGAAAGAAATTAAAATATGTATAAGTTGCTTGCAATCTTAGAAACCAAAGTAAAATAGAGGAATATGAATATTTGGTTATCGTGGCCTTGGATTATTAGGGTATATCGTTAAAGTAGGCAGATTCTGTTAAGGATTGGAAAATACTTTTTTTACTTTATTTACTTTATTTGACAATGGAAAATATCGTAAGCTTTGCAGTGATACAAAAATATATAGAATAGAATTTCCGAACTAGAGATAATCAAATCATTTCCTTCAAAATAGCCTACGTGAACCAAATCTGTAATTAACTGTAGGTAAGATTACGACAATTATATTCATATTTTTCTCACAAGGTTTCTTTCCTGTCTTGCATACAATTTCAAAATTAGAGATTATGAAATAATTTCCTTCAAAATACATGAACCAAATCTATAATAAATTATAGATAAGATTATGATTATTACCATCATATTTTCCTCAGCAGATTTATTTCCTGTCTTCCATAAAATTTATTACCTGATTTGTTAAATAAAAAAATCAGTCATGAATGATACGAGATCAAAGAGTGTTTGAAAAGTGTCACTTTAATAACTGAGGAAACACCAGAAAGGCAAAACATACACCATTTAAGTAAACATATATTTCATAGATAGATTTTCATGCAAATAGATAGGAATCCTTGCATGCGTGAATACGGAAGAAATCACATTGAATAATGCATTAGACCAAGACCAGAAGCTACCTAATTGAATAATAGATAGATCTCGCCAAAGGTTAAACAATTCTATTTCTCATGATCTACGTTTTCTTCTCTTTTTTTTTTTTTTTTTTTTTTTTTGATACAAGACACACATAACTCGAATTAGGTTGTTCAATACCGAATTATCTAGGAACCTTTGACATATTTTTAATGTCCAAGAGTTTTATATTAACCATTAATTTCAAACTTTATGGGGGTTTTAGTCATCAAGTCCTTTTTGGGGGCATTTATTTATTTTATTCTATTCTATTCTTGACAACCATCATTAGGAATCAGCATTTAGTAGGAAATGTCTATGCTCTTATAATACCACTTGAATACAAACAGTACTTTTGATCATAAACTTCATAACGTATTGTGATAATGAAAATTTTAATAACTGAAATATTCTTTCTGATTATCCTCAACGATGAGATGGCTCCATCTTATCAGAAAAAATAAGGTCTAAACATCCTTCATTGTAAATTTCGTTATCAAATAACATTTTTGATATATTAATGGCTGTATTTAAAGTAAGGCACAGAATTCATACTTCATCAGTCATTAAAATAAAATTAATCAACATGATAATGATTGTTTCTGATACAAAAAAACATTTGAATTATTTTTACAAAAGCGATCATCATCATCATTATCATCCGAGACAAAAAGTCACTTGAAAATATCATGAACATTCTTGTCAATCTCTGTTTTGCAAATATATAATCTAGTTCATAAGCAAAATTAAGTTTGAGAAACACTACAATTGAATATCGTAATTTCCTCTTAGTGAGGGTAGGAGAGGCTCTTTAGCTATGGTAAGCAGCTCTTCTAGGAGAAGGACATTCCGAAATCAAACCATTGTTCTCTAGTCTTGGGTAGTGCCATAGACTCTGTACCATGGTCTTCCACTGTTTTGGGTTAGAGTTCTCTTGCTTGAGAGTACACTCGGGCACACTGTTCTATCTAGGTTCTTTCCCTCTTGTTTTTTTAAACTTTGTATAGTTTATATAGGAAATATTTATTTCAATGTTTTTACTGTTCCTAAAACATTTTATTTTTCCTTGTTTCCCTTCCTCACTGGGCTATTTTCCTTGTTGGGGCCCCTGGGCTTATAGAATCCTGCTTTTCCAACTAGGGTTATAGCTTAGCATTTAATAATAATAATAATAATAATAATAATAATAATAATAATAATAATAATAATAATAATCAGCATTAGGTTTGACTATTCTTTCGCGAATATGTTGCAATTTAATATTTCCACATCTTGCAGAGTGACATGTGAATGAAAATTAATTGACAAAATATTTATTACTTTCTTTATAATCATCTCTTGTTGGGAGATATCATTGTTTAGTTTCCTGAGGGTCTTTTAGTTTCGTGACATCATTTTCTTGAAAAAATAGGTTAATTATCTCTTCCAGTTAAACTTCAAGATTTCATTATTATTATTATTATTATTATTGTTGTTGTTGTTGTTGTTGTTGTTGTTGTTGTTGTTGTTGTTGTTGTTGTTGTTGTTGTTGTTGTTGTTTTTTTTATTGCTGCTGCTGTTGTTGTTGTTGTTAATTATTATTATTATTGTCATTATTAGTATTATTATTGTTATTGTTATTATTGTTATCATTATTATTATTGTTATTATTGTTATTATGGTTATTATTATTATTATTATTATTATTATTGCTGTTGTTGTTGTTTCTGTTGTTTTTAATCTTATTATTATTATTATTATTATTGTTATTATTATTATTATTATTATTATTATTATTATTATTATTATTATTATTATTATTATTATTATTGATAATTAAAATAATGATAAGCAATAAACTTCAAGGACCTCAGCTTCAGCTTCACCAGTTCAAGTGGTTGACAAGAGGTCTTGTATGAAAAGGAAATAAAAGTCAGACGTGAAAGATAGATAGATAGTTAGATAGATAGAAAATAGTCTTTAACATTAGTTTTTGTGCCAAATCTCTTATTCTTCTCCCAAATATTGCAAAGTATACAGAGAAGAATAAAGAAATATTATCTGCATAGACAGAAAACTCATTACAAAAGCATGGATATTTTAATGGAGCCTTACATCATTTGAATATTATATAATTTATTTTCTACTTACTCAAGACACTTATCATTTGATTCTAAAATTACTCCTGTGTACTGAAATAACATCAGTAATCAAAATTCCATAAATTCTTTATAAAAAAAAAAAAAATAAAAAAAAAAATAAAAAATAAAAAATACAGAAATCTAAAAGCATGTGATTATGACAATCTCATTTGATACTTAACAAGAATAATCTTCATTCATTGGATAAAATGGCGATATCTTGAGATGATTCTGCCTCATTTTCTCTTAGAGAGAATAACTCTGATCATATTATTGCTTTCCGTTATCCTTACCCTTTTGTTTTGTCCACAATCCTATGAATTATCGAAATATTACCAATACAAGCTTTCCTAGACCATGCTAATATTTGTTTTATTCTATATTTCTCTTTTTGGATATCTAAAACTTGTATGCATTTTGTATTCCTTCATAAAGTCAACGAAAGTCTTTCTATATAAATAGTTATTTGAATAATTTTTGGGGATATTCCCTATAACCAATGACTACGCTTAAAAATTTGCAGTAAAAAAATGTAAAAATCCTGGAATAAGTGTTACCAGTCATTCACCGTTTTAAAAACTTATATATTGACGTTAATGAGTGATATTACAATCACAAATCCGTAAAATATAATAACAAACTAGGATAAAAATTACGGAGAATTTCAGAATAAAATTATTGTTTTTTTAACAGTGTACGTATCCCAGAAACCCTGCTTATTATTTGTCACTGAATACTACACCGGGAATGTCCATCCTGCCTACATGTCGGCGACAGAACTTGTCCTCTAAACGAAAAATTTCTGCCGAAAGTAATTGGAAGCAGAGATTGCTCGAGCCCAGATTATAAAGAGATGCAGCAATGCCAATCAGTGAGTTGATTGCAGCCACAAATCCGTGACCAGTCTTCTAACACTTGCTTTTATTTGTCTGCCACTTCTCTCCTCTTAGGCATGACCGGTTATTCCGATAGAATGGCGAAAAGATACAGATAGTTGCAATAATATTACAACTTTTATTTGCAAGTGGGATTCATGATGTTTCTAAGTGCTTTGTATTCAATTACTTATTTGTATGAATTAACGGTGCATTTATGTGAATTTCACCCTGTCTTTTGTAGAAGAATTAATGTATTGGATATGAGTTTATGGCAGTGGAGTCAATGTATTCAAAGAATTGAATGATTCGAAATACAAAATAACTCTTTAGTTCTACTAAAAATACCAAAGTCCTTTATCAAAATACAAATAAAAGAGCCATGAATTCAAGTACTCTTGTATAACCTAATCTATCGACATTAGCTCATTAAAATGAAGTTATAAAATATAAGGGTCAATGATTACATGAAAAAAATTTGAATTATTTGAAACAGCGTCTCAAGAGAATCAGTTATTCCTGGTGAGTTAACTCATCAGGAATAACTGATTCTATTGAGATGCTGTTTCAAATATTTAATATTATTTTATGTAATCAATGACTTATATTTTATAACTTTATTTTAATGAGCTAATGTCGATAGATTAGGTTATACAAGAGTACTTGAATTCATGGCTCTTTTATTTGTATTTTGATAAAGGACTTTATTATGATATACCAGCAAAATACCAAACTTTCGATAAGTAGAACTAAAGAGTTATTTTGTATTTCGAATCATTCAATTCTTTGAATACATTAACTCCACTTCCATAATCTCATATCATTAAAGAGTTTCAATAAGATAATATCACTAGGTTACGTTTGATATTTGTAATTTATCTGCATTCCAAAAAAAGATTCTTTCAGAAGGCTAAAAATGGTCATAGCGTCAGATCTGTTCCGGAATATCAAAGCCTTATCATAACCATTGTTGCTATTATCATTCCTATTATTATCATTATCATTTTTTTTTTATCATTATCATGATTTTTACTATGCATATGATCATTATCACTTGGAGGTAAATAATTCTTAATATACGATTGATTAAAATCAATTGCTGCATCCAGACCTCTAGTTTTGTTCTGAACCTTTTCTATAGTTCTGACATTTTTTCTCTTCATTACTGCTGCAAATTACCAGTATTTGGTAATGCTTAGTGATAAGGAGAAATATAATATGATCAGAGTTTTACCCTCTAAGAGAAAATGAGGCAGAATCATCTCAAGATATCGCCATTTTATCCAATGAATGAAGATTATTCTTGTTAAGTATCAAATGAGATTGTCATGATCACATGCTTTTAGATTTCTGGTTTTTTTTTTATTTTTTTATAAAGAATTTATGGAATTTTGATTACTGATGTTATTTCAGTACACAGGAGTAATTTTAGAATCAAATGATAAGTGTCTTGAGTAAGTAGAAAATAAATTATATAATATTTAAATGATGTAAAGCTCCATTAAAATATCCATGCTTTTGTAATGAGTTTTCTGTCTATGCAGATAATATTTCTTTATTCTTCTCTGTATACTTTGCAATATTTGGGAGAGGAATAAGAGATTTGGTACAAAAACTAATGTTAAAGACTATTTTCTATCTATCTAACTATCTATCTATTTATCTTTTACGTCTAACTTTTATTTCCTTTTCTTATTTCATTTTCATACAAGACCTCTTGTCAACCACTTGAACTGGTTAAGTTGAAGCTGAGAGTCCTTGAAGCTTATTGGGAATAAACTCTATCTCAGTAGAGTTTATTGCTTATCGTTATCGTCATTATCATTAATAATAATAATAATAATAATAATAAAGATAATAATAATACTAAGATTAACAACAACAAATACAACAACAAAAAGCAATAACAACAACAACAACAACAACAACAACAACAACAAAATTAATAATAATAATAATAATAATAATAATAATAATATGATAAACCTACAACAATAACAACAATAACAACGACAACAAAAACAACAACAACAATAATAATAATAATAATAATAATAATAATAATAATAATAATAATAATAATAATAATAATAATGAAATCTTGAAGTTTAACTGGAAGAGATAATTAACCTATTTTTTCAAGAAAATAATGTCACGAAACTAAAAGACCCTCAGGAAACTAAACAATGATATCTCCCAACAAGAGATGATTATAAAGAAAGTAATAAATATTTTGTCAATTAATTTTCATTCACATGTCACTCTGCAAGATGTGGAAATATTAAATTGCAACATATTCGCGAAAGAATAGTCAAACCTGATGCTATTATTATTATTATTATTATTATTATTATTATTATTATTATTATTATTATTATTATTATTAAATGCTAAGCTACAACCCTAGTTGGAAAAGCAGAATTCTATAAGCCCAGGGGCCCCAACAAGGAAAATAGCCCAGTGAGGAAGGGAAACAAGGAAAAATAAAATGTTTTAGGAACAGTAAAAACATTGAAATAAATATTTCCTATATAAACTATACAAAGTTTAAAAAAACAAGAGGGAAAGAACCTAGATAGAACAGTGTGCCCGAGTGTACTCTCAAGCAAGAGAACTCTAACCCAAAACAGTGGAAGACCATAGTACAGAGTCTATGGCACTACCCAAGACTAGAGAACAATGGTTTGATTTCGGAATGTCCTTCTCCTAGAAGAGCTGCTTACCATAGCTAAAGAGCCTCTCCTACCCTCACCAAGAGGAAATTACGATATTCAATTGTAGTGTTTCTCAAACTTAATTTTGCTTATGAACTAGATTATATATTTGCAAAACAGAGATTGACAAGAATGTTCATGATATTTTCAAGTGACTTTTTGTCTCAGATGATAATGATGATGATGATCGCTTTTGTAAGAATACTTCAAATGTTTTTTTTTTGTATCAGAAACAGTGATCTTCACTTGATCATCCTGTTGATTAATTTTGTTTTAATGACTGATGAAGAATGAATTCTGTGCCTTACTTTAAATACAGCCATTAATATATCAAAAATGTTATTTGATAACGAAATTTACAATGAAGGATGTTTAGACCTTATTTTTTCTGATAAGATGGAGCCATCTCATCGTTAAGGATAATCAGAAGGAATATCTCAGTTATTAAGATTTTTATTATCTTAATACGTTATGAAGTTTATGATCAAAGGTACTGTTTATATTCAAGCGGTATTATAAGAACATAGACATTTCCTACTAAATGCTGATTCCTAATGATTTTTTCAGGAGGTTGTCAAAAATAGAATAGAATAAAATAAATAAATGACCCCAAATAGGACTTAATGACTAAACCCCCCCAAAAATTCAAAATTAATGGTTAATATAAAACTCTTGGACATTATAAATATGTCAAAGGTTCCTAGATTATTCGATATTGAACAACCTGCTTCGAGTTAAGTGTGTCTTGTATCAACAACCAAAAAAAAAAAAAAAAAAAAAAATGTAGACCATTGAAAAATAGTATTGTTTAACATTTGGCGAGATCTATCTATTATTCAATTAGGTAGCTTCTGGTCTTGGTCTAATGCATTATTCAATGTGATTTCTTCCGTATTCACGCATGCAAGGATTCCTATCTATTTGCATGAAAATCTATCTATGAAATATATGTTTACTTAAATGGTGTATGTTTTGCCTTTCTGGTGTTTCCTCAGTTATTAAAGTGACACTTTTCAAACACTCTTTGATCTCGTATCATTCATGACTGATTTTTTTATTTAACAAATCAGGTAATAAATTTTATGGAAGACAGGAAATAAATCTGCTGAGGAAAATATGATGGTAATAATCATAATCTTATCTATAATTTATTATAGATTTGGTTCATGTATTTTGAAGGAAATTATTTCATAATCTCTAATTTTGAAATTGTATGCAAGACAGGAAAGAAACCTTGTGAGAAAAATATGAATATAATTGTCGTAATCTTACCTACAGTTAATTACAGATTTGGTTCACGTAGGCTATTTTGAAGGAAATGATTTGATTATCTCTAGTTCGGAAATTCTATTCTATATATTTTTGTATCACTGCAAAGCTTACGATATTTTCCATTGTCAAATAAAGTAAATAATGTAAAAAAAGTATTTTCCAATCCTTAACAGAATCTGCCTACTTTAACGATATACCCTTATTATCCAAGGCCACGATAACCAAATATTCATATTCCTCTATTTTACTTTGGTTTCTAAGATTGCAAGCAACTTATACATATTTTAATTTCTTTCCTCTAACTTCAAGTTATCTGACAGAATGTATTAGTCTGGCATTCCAAATCATCAACAATTCCCTTTATCTTCTGCACCAATAAGAAATGCACATTTCTGCTCTGACTATGAAACGAAATTTACGATGTCTTCAGCAACATACATTTGCAACATTTTATTTCGCTTAAGTTCAAAGAGAGAGAGAGAGAGAGAGAGAGGAGAGAGAGAGAGAGAGAGGAGAGAGAGAGCGAACGTTCTTTTTTCAATTTAGCCGAAGGGCTTTGAGGTTCTCAGGACTTTAAATGAGAAGAAAATAGTGGGAACTGAATAGCAAACTTCACAACAAATTGTTGCAGAATCATTGTCAAGGAAATCAGGACAAAGGTTTTCGCAGGGAAAAGGAAATATCTTGTTGTGGTCGTGTTATTTCTCATATATTACATACATACATATACGTATCTATCTATCTATCTATCTATCTATATATATATATATATATATATATACATATATATATATATATGTATATATATGTGTGTATTTATAATATATATATATACATATATCTATGTATATATATATATATATATATTATAGAGAGAGAGAGAGAGAGAGAGAGAGAGAGAGAGACAGAGGAAAAGTGAAACATTAGTAATTTACTGTTATTGACCTACAGATGCATACGACTTAAAGATAAAATTAGGTCATTTGGAGGTTAACATCCTCATTACCTCAGACAAGTTATGTATAAAAAAGAGGCTAATAGGGGTCACTGAAGAACAAATTTGAATTCAAATTTAGTGTTTACTTTTAAAAGCAATCTCTTTACACTTTCAGTCTTAAAGGTTTAGCTTTATATATTGACCATTTGAATTTCTTCTAATGATTTGGGAATTTTTTCTACGCTTATGGTATCAAATTTTACTTGTATATCTCGTGTATGAAATCTCTAGAAATCCTACCAATATTTGTTAAATTTGTTCTTCAATAACATTTGTTTTGTTTCGTTTGTAAAACTCAATATATATGCAATAAGTAAGTTTTATACTCTCTCTCTCTCTCTCTCTCTCTCTCTCTCTCTCTCTCTCTCTCTCTAGATATTTCATTTGTATAATGGACGGTGATAGTGAATTTTTCCATACTATTCCCAGGTCCACAATTTCGCTTACTGTGTTAACAATAAAGTTGTTATTTAGAGTTAGTTTTAGTAACATTAACATTTAACATTTTTTTTTTTATTGTTTAACCCCAATTTTCGTTCATAATTCAGAAATAAGCAATTTATTAGACTACTATTTACATCAGAACAGGACGACCGTTTGTTAGATTGAATAAAGAATAAAACGACTAATTCGAGATTGCAAATGAAGATTAACAAGTAACTAAGCACATTGAAAAACTCTCTAGTCCCAAATCTCAACCTAATTTGTTTTGTAATAGCAATGAGCCTTGTCTTCTGAGGAATTAATAAATTATTGGTTTAACCAATAGTTTTGAAAGTTAATTGAATTTTATTAAAGAATGAAAATTTAAAATGTCTTTGTGGAGAGTTAGTTATGTTTCTAACTATTGAGACCTCTGAGAATTTTTATGTTATGGAGCACACGTGTAGAACTTACTCACATCTAGGTAATAGTTTCAGGGATATTTTCCTTAAAGAAGTAAATGTTTTGAAGGAAATTAGACATGAGGCAAATAAAAACCCTTTCATTGGAAAAAGTGTTCGATAAGAAATGTTTTGAAATGTATTTGTCACATTCATTCGTGCATATAATAATTTAATCTCCAATTTTCTTTAGTTTGAATTATTGTATTTGTCAGATAGAAATCGTGTTTGACTTTCGGTTTAACAGAATCGACTCTACATAAAGCATTATAAAAGGTTTGCAACGCTCTTCGATTTTTTTCCAGTAATAATAGCCTTTACTTTTCTTCTTGTCGCTCAATAGTGTCCAATAGATACGAAACAGAATAAATATACTAAGAGAGAGAGAGAGAGAGAGAGAGAGAGAGAGAGAGAGAGAGAGAGAATTATGCCTTATTCTTCTTAGTTACTTTACAGTTCCATCAGTCGTTTCTCTTAATCTAAGATAATACAATCTGGAATAAGTCAAAAGGAGTAAAATAGTTGCAAAATGGATATGACGAATTACAGTTACAAAAACATTGCCTTTTGAGTTGTTATCTGAAGAAGCATCACTTCGATTTCCTAAGTGAAAGTACTGTCAATTTAGGAAAAAACTAAATAAGTCTGCTTTTGCTAAGTGCTCTCTCTCTCTCTCTCTCTCTCTCTCTCTCTCTCTCTCTCTCTCTCATTCATGAATACATTTACATAGTAAATTCTAGGACACGTGAACTCAGTTAGTTATTACTGATAATTAGAATTCCTGACATAGTTAACAAGAGTTAATTGAAATACGATGATTCATTACTAGTGGTAATGAGGCCATGAAAATTCAGATATTTAATTTTTTGTAAGTAGTTATTTTTATACCACCCTCTTTTATGAAAAAAAAAATACACTTTATTGAGATTTATATTTTAATGCTGCTTTCGGTATCAAGCTTTTGTCGGTAAATACGTGAAACCTGGAAAATGTTATAAATCCATTCTTTCACCGGGTTAAGGGAAGATGAGTTATCAATCAGTATTTAGTATGTTATGAAAAAAAGAAGTGACAGTGGAATGTATTTCCATAATACTTCATAATTTTGATGAGTTATTGTGTCACCTTCTCTTATTACCAGATCAAGATTTCAGTCAGACTGTCATTGCAAATTCATCTTGAATCTACGAGTATGTGTAGAGTTACTTATCACCTCGAAAGTGACGAGTGTGGGAGATTTTAGTAGGAACGAATGAATAAATAAATCTTCGGAAGTTTTCTATATTTTAGAAAGTGAAAGAAAGTAAAAAAAACTAATATATTTTCTTTCTTTATCAAATTCTGGTAATAAACTTATATGTTATCTCTATTTATGAAATATCACTAGTCTAATCAGATTTTTCTTTATAGCCCAATATCAGGCCTTGAGGGCCCTACGAAGAACAAAGATATTTGCAACATTCTAGAAAATATGAAGCCTTTTTATTACTAACCAAATTTTACGGATTTTCATTCTCGTTTTGAAATACATCGCAATTGGATAAATCTTTGTCCGTCTTCTTAAAATATTTATCGTATTATTCTTTGGTTATCAATCTTTCACTGTTCTTTGAATTATATCAACAATTATGTAATTTTTCATTAAAAATCTAGTTTAGGTCATTAGGTGTTCTATCCTTTAGACATAGTCTCATGAAAATAGATTTAAGATTTAAAGATCATCCCAGCTAGGTTCTCCGAAAGTCAGCCTCTCAGTACTGGCCATTATCCTTTGCAGTTCAGTTGTTCAAACAGCATTACGAGTGTTTACAAACGTTCCCTGACAAATGCAATATTTGTAAATGCAACAGCTTTCGTTGCTGGTTACGTTGCATGATGAAGGAAGCAGGTTAACTGATACTCTTTGTAATCGCTCATCCATTGGCTATCTATTCATCCTGAGACAGCATTAGTAAAGAAGCTTATTTAGATTTGGGCAATTGTGGAAAAAGTTTCATCTTTGTATTTGCAACACTTAGAAAAACCTGTGACGGCGCCGAGTAAGGTTGTGAACTCAAAGGCAGGTTGGAAACGACTGAGTTGTATTGTTGTAGAACATTCTCCTTATATACAAAACCTCAAGGCAACAGCACATAACAAGTTCACAAGACAGACAATATTACAGAGGAAAAACTAGACAGGAATTTTCATGTTCGTTTTAGTGCGAGGGAAGAGCGAAGATACAAGCATAATATATACAAAAGGAATTATGTACAATTGTGTGAAACACGGTTGGTACATGGCTCCCCCCCTAAAAATGACATACTGTACATGTTAAATAGGGCGCCCTGATCTAGAGAGGCGAACTGTAGGCGGGTCATCTGGTAGAAGATAAGCAGGTTTTAGACGATCAATGGAGACCCAGTCTTCTTTGCCCCGAATGTTTAGGAGGAATGCTTTCGGACTGCGTCGGATCACAAGGAAAGGGCCTGTGTAAGAGGGCGTTAGTGGTGGCTTGCTGGTGTCGTTGCGCAGGAAGACGTGCGTTGCAGAGTGCAAGTCCGTTGGTATGTGATGCTTCGCTGGGGGCTTGTAAGTCTGGCGGCACGGAGTAAATTTTCCCACGACGTGACGTATGCGCTGGAGATCGTCGGAGGAGGTTGTAGAAGGAAAAAATTCGGCAGGGACGACCAACGGGTCGCCATACACCATTTCAGCTGCCGAGACGTCAAGGGCGTCTTTAGGAGTGGTCCTTAGTCCCAGGAGGACCCAGGGAAGCTGAGTAAACCAGTTGCAATCCTTGCAGCGGGACATCAAAGCTGCTTTGAGGGTGCGATGAAAACGTTCAACCATTCCATTGGCAGCGGGGTTGTAGGCCGTTGTCTGATGTAGGGTGATGCCCAGGAGATTCGCTAATGACGTCCACAATTGAGAGGTGAAAGTGGTTCCCCTGTCAGAAGTAATATGCTCAGGGATACCGAATCTTGAAATCCATCCAGAGAGTAAGGCAGATGTACATGAGGCCGACGTTGCAGTTTCCATGGGAATGGCTTCAGGCCAACGAGTGGAGCGGTCGATGACGGTAAACAGGTAACGATGTCCTTGTGATGTGGGTAGGGGGCCTACAACGTCGACGTGAATGTGTGCGAAACGACGCTGAGGTTGAGGAAAGGTGCCCACTCCTGAATCCGTGTGTCGATGTACTTTGGAAGTTTGGCAAGAAGTACAGGCGCGGACCCAATCCTTAGCATCCTTAGAAATGCCGTGCCAAATGAACTTTGCCTTCAGCAGCTGTGCAGTAGAACGGCACGAGTGATGTGAAAGGCCGTGGTTGAAATCAAACACCTGTCGGCGCATGGGAGCAGGAATCCAAGGTCGCGGTCTACCAGTACTGACGTCACAGAGGAGGGTGGTGTTGGAGTCTTCGAGGGGAAAATCTTCCCAACGGAGGGACGTGCAGGATGTCCTACAAGCTTGATACTCTGGATCCTGTCGTTGGGCTTTAGCCAGGGCGTTGTAATCCAATCCCAGTTGAACGGCAGCCAACGTGTTTCTTGACAGGGCATCGGCAACGGGATTCATTTTCCCAGGGACGTATTGGAGGGTGCAATTGTATTCAGCCACGGCGGAGAAATGTCGGCGTTGACGGGCGGACCAGGCGTCACTGTCGAGTGAAGGCGTGCACCAGAGGCATGTGGTCTGTGCAAATGACGAAGGGGGTGCCTTCTAAGAAATGGCGAAAGTGACGGACAGCCAAGTGCACCGCCAGCAATTCTCGATCAAAGGTAGAATAACCCGATTCTGCCTTGGACAGTTTTCTGCTGAAGAAGGCCAATGGGCGGACGAGCCTTTGACCACCTGCTCGAGTACTGCACCAATAGCGACGTCGCTGGCATCGGTGGAGAGAAGGAGAGGGGCGTGTGGGATAGGAAAAGTGAGAGCCGCAGCAGTTGATAGGGCCTTCTTTGCATTGCAGAAGGCTGCTTCTTGAAGGGGACCCCACTTCAGGTCCTTTGGCTTGCCCTTGAGGGAGGCGTAGAGGGAAGCAAGAGTGGCGGCAATGGCTGGCAGAAAACGGTGATAATAGTTGATCATGCCCAAGAATTCCTGCAGAGCTTTGACGGTCGAGGGCGCGGGGAAATTCTGAACGGCTGCTACCTTCTCAGGGAGGGGATGGACTCCTTCAGGAGTGATACGGTGCCCTAAGAACGACACTTCGTTGGCGCCAAAGGTACACTTGTCGTACCGGACTACAAGGCCGTTTTGTTGCAGGCGGTCGAGCACGATGCGCAGGTGACGGAGGTGTTCCTCTTTTGAGGAGGAGAACACAAGTATGTCGTCCACATAACATACACAGAAAGGGAGGTCCCCTAAGATGCCATCCATGAGACGTTGAAACGTTGCCCCAGCATTACGAAGGCCAAAACAGGAGTAATTGAAGGTGTATGTACCAAACGGAGTGGTGATGGCGGTCTTGGGGATGTCTTCTGGGTTCATAGGCACCTGATAATACCCCTTCAGGAGGTCGAGCGTAGAAAAAACCTTCGCTTTGTGCAGGTAGGAGGTTACATCGGCAATGTTTGGGAGGGGGTAGTGATCCGGTTCTGTTTGCATGTTCAGGCGCCTGTAATCCCCGCACGGACGGAGGGAGCCGTCTTTCTTCAGAACGATGTGTAAGGGTGACGACCATAGGCTGGAGGCCTTTTGGCAAAGGCCCATTTTCTCCATTTCATCGAACGTCTGTTGGCGGCTGCCAATCGTTCCGGTGCCAGACGTCTGAATTTTGCGAAGACTGGGGGTCCCGTCGTCTTGATATGGTGATAAATACCATGTTTGACAGGAACCGTGGGCGTTTGGCGAAGTTCTGGACGGAAAACTTCCGGGTACGACGTGAGGAGGTGGGCGTAGGCATCCGTGGGTGCTCTGATGTGGAGAGCGAGGTTAGAGGGGGCGGGTTGAAGAGGTGTCGACAAGTATGAGTCTGCGTTGACCAATCGTCGGTTGGCAACATCGACCAGATGGTGGAAATGAGAGAGGAAATCCGCACCGAGGATTGGCATTGTGACGTCAGCAACGAGAATCTTCCAATTGAATTTACCGTTTCCGAACGATAATGTGAGGTTCTCGTAACCGTAGGTGGGTATCGCAGATCGGTTGGCCGCTACCAAGCGGACGTCGGCAGATGTAGACAGACTACGTTGTGCCTTGAAGAGTTTGCTTGGCAAAAGAGAACGACAAGCACCCGTTTCTAACAAAAATCGCACGCCCGTTCCTGCATCCTGTAAAAAGAAAAGATTAGAAACATGGGAGGCCACCGCCACAAGCGATGGCCTACTTACACGTTTTTTGGCCACTGACAATCTTCGGCACATTTC
>NC_090739.1:65469458-65471958 GCF_036898095.1 Palaemon carinicauda
CTTTTGTTTTCATCAGATTTGAAAGTAATAGAGACAGAATCAGAGGGAATCAGAACGGGCACTCGGTAGAGCGCATACCCTCGCCTATATCATATTGCATATTTGAAGATAGGCAATTGAAGTATACATATTTTGGCACAAGTTTCATGCAAATTGAATAAAAATTTACAATGATATAGCAAAAAGACGTTTTACACATTTTCATTACCTCGACATTGACCTTTGGCCAATCATCACACGAAGTTTCATGAGATTAGGTCAAATAGTTTTTGAGTTACGCGAATCACAAAGACACAGACAGACAACGCCTATCGAAACATAACCGTCGCAGCAACAAAGTTGGTAAAGGTAATTATTTGTAGATTGTTCTACCTCTCCGAATATGAACATTACACAGAGAGAGAGAGAGAGAGAGAGAGAGAGAGAGAGAGAGAGAGAGAGAGAGAGAGAGAGAGAGAGGTTTATATTTGTTTCCGCTTCATACAGTAGATTGTCACTTCCTATTGATGTCAGGAAAAGGCCACCGAAGAGATGAAGTACCAACAGACTCAACAATTACGGTGACAGAGGCCCTCATAATAAGCCTATGCCAGAAGATCCTGAAAACGTTGTTCTCAGTAATGGTTCTCGGTCTAAGGTTGTTTATGTTACCCATTTTGACTTGATATGAGTTGTTGGGGGCAAAAGGATATGTTTAGTACATATTAATGTCAGTCTAAGGATAAAATGTTTTCCTGAACGTCAATTTCTCCTAAAAATGAACATTAATTTCATCCAAATATCAGTCATGTTTTTTTTTTTTTTTTTTTTTTGCTGAACTATGAATGTATTATTTTTATTCTAATACTCTGGGATTTTGTATGATAAAATATGTAAAAATACAAAAATTACAAGTAATACAAGGAATCTTCCTATTTCAAAATATACTTAACCGGTATTTACAAATGTTCTGAAAGATTCAAGAGGATTGAAGGAATATTTCCTTAAATTTTCATTTAAAAAGAATTGGAAAAATAAATTCAGAAGCTCTGCGTAATGTCTTTGATCAGAACTTGAAAAACATTAATTGTTTACCACCGTCATTATTTTCAAGAAGAAATATACAGTACTCCTCCCTCAACAACATTAAGTGAGAATTAATTCTAAATTTAAGATTAAGGAATACAGTATTATAATAGTAATGATAAATAATAATTAACAATGTATAATGGTTATTTCAAGGAATTTATTCAACTAAATACAATAGGCCTATTGATAAGAGTCAAATCTCTAAATGATCTCACAAATGAATAAATAAATTAGAATAATCGATTAGTGAATTTCAAAAATGATCTAAAAAAAGATGAAATCTTTTTTACCCCAGATATTGGTAATAAATTATTTGAAAAAGTGTTGTACATGGAATGAAGTCAATTATTCAATTGATTTTTCCCTGAATTAAAGTGTGGTTTTACTGAGCGTATTCCTGCAGAAAATTGCGTAATATGAGAACGGTCAGGGTAATACGCGTTTTGATAATTAGGCTTTTATATTAATGACTGCAGCCAGGTATTGCAACTATATCCAATTTGCAGTTATGCCTTTAGATATAGTTTATCACCTTGTGGGATTAGAGTGTATCTGCTATTTAATTCAATTCCCAGCAACGATTTCTTGCTTCACAATTACAACCCTGATTATATCGGTTTCAATGACCATAGAATATATAGATACAAGTATACACAGACACACACATACACGCACGCACGGGTGCGCGCGCACTACCACACACACACACACACACACACACACACATATATATATATATATATATATATATATATATATATATATATATATATATATATACATATATATATATGACAGAGAGAGAGAGAGAGAGAGAGAGAGAGAGAGAGAGAGAGAGAGTAATGGTGTTATAATACGACAGAGAAAGGATGGGTGTTTGGAAGTTGTCGAAGTGTATTATCCTTAGAGACACCAGTGTCAAGAGGTGTCTCGGGGAACTGACGACGCTATTTGGAGAGTTAATGGCCCATTAACAGTCGGTGTGGAACGTCAAATTGGCCTTTGACCTGCAACAATCAACTGCCGTTTGCATTAGTTGGCGATAGAACCGTTTCAGTGTAAACACATTGAGTGCTCACACGGAATTTTGTTTCGTGACTGATTATCTCTTACGCACCCGAATGATTTGGCGTTTCTTTCTGCCAACATATTCAGGAATAGCCAGCGACGCCGTTTATAACTGAAATAATAGATAGAAACTGAAAAGATTTATCAGATACATAAATGTATCTGATTCTGTAGAATACAGATCAAAATAAGAGCTAATGAGTTTTGTAGGCAAGAAAAAGGGTCTCGTAAGACAACAAAGGATAGGATCGTGATTGATCAATCAGGAATGTTTTTGTAATACAAATATTTTCTAGTGATTGATATAACATGTAAATCTCATTTCCTGAATAATACAGCCTTGATGTATATATGTATGTATATA
>NC_090739.1:65476958-65481958 GCF_036898095.1 Palaemon carinicauda
GGAACTTTGTTGTATGGCCTTCGAAGTGTTATTTACAATTATTGTATATGTGATTACCACAATGCTGGCTATGCAAGTAAATTGAGTTAATACTCATTTTCCTGTTAATTTTGCTGTTGTTTGAAAATGCTAATTACATATATGCCTCTCCTTTCTTGACTATGTTTTTTAATATTTTATTTAGAGTTAACGAAATAACATTTAACTATAATTCCTTCTATTTCTATTTCATCTGTTTAACATGAAAATGGTTATGTCTAAAAATAATTAAAACAGAAAATAGATACACCTTAAAATGATTAAAACAGATAATAGAAATAAAAATATTTCGCTAGTTGCTAAATCTTACAGCGTCTGTAATTCTTAATATCTATTACCATTTTTCATTATCCTCCAAAATTAGAATAAATAAAAAGACAACATGATGTACATCAGCATTCTGATAACTAAAGTTCAAAGGAATAACAATCTTAAAAAGTTCTTAGTCTTTCAATATCCTTTGAGTAGCGGGATCATGTTGAATACGAACTCTCTCGAGTAGAATCATTTCATAAAATGTATAGTCCCGAACGTATTTCCTTCACACATTCTCACTTACAAGGACTGACAGGAGGCTCCGACGATCCTTCAGCAGTGTCAGGGAATAAACAAATATCCTCAATCCTTCTCTAATGGAGAACCTCTGTAGGGGGGAGGGGGGAATGGATTGGTATCCGTCAAAGGAAGATATATGGAATGAGGACGCAATCCGTCGCCTATATTTTGTCAAACTATGCGACATCAAGTAGTCTCTCTTTCTAAACTCTGTTCTTTTCTCTCGTCTGGGGGTGAGATAAGTTGAATTTTTTTTTTTTTTTTTTTTAAAGGCAGTAAGGCCTAACACAAGTCTATGATATGCTTTGTGCTTCTGTTTTCTATATATTACAACAACAACAACAAGGACAACAATAACAATAAGAACTAAAACAACATAAATAACAATAACAACAATACCAACAATAGTAGCAACAACAACAACAGTAGAAACAATAATATAACATTTAAAATAATAATAATAATAAAAATAATAATAATAATAATAATAATAATAATAATAGTAATAATAATAATAATAATAATAATTAGCGAAGACAAAAGAGGAAAAAAATATTGGCGTGTAGATACAAGACAAATCGAGAATGTGATAAAATCAGTTTCTTCTTAAAAACCACCTTTTACCAACTTTGGCAAAACCTCATCTAATACATAAACTTCATCTTGAATATCAGCTTAAATTTCATTAAAATTAAGAATAATCTTTATTTATGTAATATTATATTGGTCCATATGAGTCTTGGGATGTGGATGTTGAAGAGAAGCCTCAAAGGCTAAATAAGAGTGTGAAAGTGTTTGTAAATGGGCACAGTTAGCATTGAATTGTAGCAATAGCTGTGATATAAGTAGACGTAGAAGCCACGAAAACGGAACAATGAGAGTTTGGATGGTCAGAGGAATATTAACAAGTGCTTAGGCCTTGTGAATAGTATCGCCAATCAGTCATCTCAAATAAGAGAATTTGAATGGCTTTGTACATACAATTTTTACTTACGTTAGATGTGTATGTTCTTAACGTGTACATATATTACCTATGCAATGTTAATAATTGTATATCGTTATTTTCATATCATATATCTGGTACACGAGAATTGTGAAAATAAAAACCTGAATTTGTCCTAAAATATGTTCCTTTAGATTTTTTTGTCTCTTGAAATTACCGTCATCTGATAAACAATGAATCTATACAAAAAATGTTTTACCACATGCAAGTAATACATATACATTGCAAAGAGAATTGTTTGTTTCAGTACTTGTTTAATGATTGATATATTCCTCTGGCATGTCCAAAACGTTTACCATTTCTTCCAAAAGGATAAATGTCTGTTTCAACTTCTCGGGTAAAATGCAAAGGTGCTTTAAATCTGGTTGCTCTGTATGTATTGATCCTCTCTCTCTCTCTCTCTCTCTCTCTCTCTCTCTCTCTCTCTCTCTCTCTCTCTCTCTCTCTCTCTCTCTCTCTCCTTCAGAGCCTCCAATAGCGGTCGTGTGTTCCCACAACTCTAATGTATGCAAAGGAGAAAAAGATAGAAAATCTATCAACCATGTTTTACTCAAAAGTAGATCTCAAAATACCATCAGCTGGAACTGTAACATAAAAAAAGCGAATGTTATTTTCGAGGACTGATGGAATTGCGAAGAAAATATTCCTATTCGAAATGGAAAAATCTTTTTAGAAAAGAAAATATAATTTATCAAGGATATAACATCTACTTATGAAGAAGAAAAAGTCGAAATAGAAAGGTTCTTAGAAGGAAGTGTCTCTTTCATAATTCAGAGAAAATAGGAAATTTTCAAACAAGGCATATGGAAACTCACTTTGGTGGTTGACGTCTATATGGTAGAAGAACAACACCTTTATGAAAAAGAAAAAATAAACTCGCTCCTTGTTTCCCATTTCTGTTGAAAACTCGGTAGAAATTGCCTTTGAACGAGCTTTGTAATGGGCTGCCATCAAAGTAATCATGCTCCATAAATCATGCCACAAACTTTAAGCAAAGATCTTAGATTGTGGAAAAATTTACATGTGAAATGGGTTCTGTTTCATATTAGATAGATTCAGTCTCTTGCCTAACCTTGTCGAGGTATTTACGATCCACTAAAAGAGGAGTTATCTTTATATAAACTCCACTTAAACTTTTGATATTGCCATCTTTGAATAGTTTGAACATAAGCAAAGGATTTTTGTTAGTAGTTAGAGAGCTATTTTCATCTTTACTTGAACTCTCCTTAACCCTTTTCTCCATTTTTATTAGTAGCATCAAAAGGTGCATTCTTTTTTCCAAAGACTTGATCGAGATGAATATTGTATGGTTACCTTCGTTCATGTCCCAAATTATACACGCATGTCTGAGATCATGAATTAACTATAAGTAAGACTTTGACATTAATTCCACAGCAAGTCAAAGTATTAGATAGAAAATGTCTACATCCTCTTCTCATTTATTCATGCTTTAGATAATCCGGTTCTAATAGAAGGAAAAGTATTTTTCTATTTTATTTAATATTACTTTTTTTTTATTACATTACATTCCATATCGTTTTACTCTAATGTATCTTTCGGAATCTTAATTGCTTTATGCTTGTTGAACTTCACCAGCCTATCTTTAATTGAAATTGTACCGTAGGTACTGCATGTATCACATCCCAAGGTTGGTGAGGTAAGAAAGCTCTATTGTATTAACCAGGATTTTGTCCTTAACAACAACAACAACAACCACAACAACAACAACAACAACGACAGTAACAACAAATACAACAACAACAACAACAACAACAACAACAATAATAATAATAATAATAATAATAATAATAATAATAAAAATAATAATAATAAACTAGTGAGGTACAATCACCTTAGAAATATACGAAATATAAATTCCTTGAAAAAGTAAAATATGGGAACTTTTGTAAAAATTCTAAAATCTGGGGACTTTTTCCAGAAACATTTGTATCCTTATTCTCTTACAGAGAATAAAATAAATACGAAGAAATATTCCAGGTTCTATTTATATAAAAGGAAAATGTCTCCCATAAAGAAACATCGTCCACTAAAGGAATATGTTTAGAAAACAAGAAATACAATATATTTATGGCTCTTGAAGGAGCTGAGCGGGTCATCAATGAAAAGAAACTGCTGGTGTGCATCAGTCGGAAACTCATATAAATTGTCTCCTTTGGTGAAGCACTCGCTGTTAATTTGGTCTAACCTGACAAGGGGTTTATTGCTGCAGATGGTGGGTTTGGGATTGAGCAACCCCACCCCACCCAATACCCCTAACCCCAACCCAATACCCACAAACCCCACCCAACACCCTACACAGACTGTTCTACCTGCCACGATACTGCTGCTTTAATAACTTAACCTACTGTGTTTGAAGTCCTCGCTATGGTCAATATACCAACGATATATTGCAATGGCATTGTTTCAGTATTGGGAATCTATAGACTTTTTTTTTGGATATTATTTTCCTTTCAAATCTTTTCCCAGTTTAACACAAATTACATATATTTGAGTAGGACTGAAGTCACCAACATTTCTGTGTGTATTTTTTTTTACATAAGTTAATCCTTATGCTGTTCTTGAAATGAAAATTGAATAGATGAGCAAGATGATTTTACTTGTTAACGCAGCTCCCTCTAGATTTTATAGTCCCATAATGAAGTTCCAATAATAATAATATTAATAATAATAATAATAATAATAATAATAATAATAATAATAATAATAATAATATTTTGGTAGTGTGCCCTCTTTCAGACATGTTTCATTAGAAATTATTGCTGCCTTAGCGGCATTATCTTTTTGAGCTTTACTATTGCTCTGAGTTTCCTTCTTTCATCAGTACTACTTTCTGCCAGTAACTGTGCTCTGTTTGACATCAGTAGGGGGAGCAAAATATATATATAAAATTCTATAATTCTACTAAAAGTAAACTAGTCAAAATACTACGTGTTTTGAGAGGGGGCTGGAGGTCTCCTCTCATCATCAGGCTGAGTCTGAATGAATTGGATAAAGTTGGTTCTATATATACAGGTTAGATAGTTGATAAAATCAGGCGCTGATCACTGATTGGTCCTCGTGGGCAGAGTCCATATCTAGTCTGCGACAGAGCTGCTCTTCCGTTGGCTAAGGTGCTTGCCGGGAGAAGTTCCGTCATTGCCGTCAAAGCTAGGTGGAGTCAAGGTTTGAGTTTGTCCAGGCAGATCTCCTGGTGTGGTGCACTGATTGGCTAACACACTGCCAGGGAGGGGCTTGGAGTCAGGCAAGCTATTCAGCCACTCTGAGTCCAGGTCCAGGGAGTCCCGAGCTACTTGCTGATTGGCTGATACACTCACTGGGAGAGTTTCAATCAAAGGAAAGCTGTCGAGCTGGTAATTGCCGTCGTTCTCATCGATGTTTACAG
>NC_090739.1:65491958-65494458 GCF_036898095.1 Palaemon carinicauda
TGGCAGCGGGGTTGTAGGCCGTTGTGTGATGTAGGGTGATGCCCAGGAGATTCGCTAATGATGTCCACAATTGAGTGGTGAAAATGGTACCCCTGTCAGAAGTAATATGCTCAGGGATACCAAATCTTGCAATCCATCCTGAGAGTAAGGCAGATGTACATGAGGTGGACGTTGCAGTTTCCATGGGAATGGCTTCAGGCCAACGAGTGGACCGGTCGATGACAGTAAACAGGTAACGATGTCCTTGTGATGTGGGTAGGGGACCTACAACGTCGACATGAATGTGTGCGAAACGACGCTGAGGTTGAGGAAAGGTGCCCACTCCTGAATCCGTGTGTCGATGTACTTTGGAAGTTTGGCAAGAAGTACAGGCGCGGACCCAATCCTTAGCATCCTTAGAAATGCCGTGCCAAATGAACTTCGTGTTCAGCAGCTGTGCAGTAGAACGGCACGAGGGATGTGAAAGGCCGTGAATGAAATCAAACACCTGCCGGCGCACGGGAGCAGGGATCCAAGGTCGCGGTCTACCAGTACTGACGTCACAGAGGAGGGTGGTGTTGGAGTCTTTGAGGGGGAAGTCTTCCCAATGGAGGGACGTGCAGGATGTCCTACATGCTTGATACTCTGGATCCTGTCGTTGGGCTTCAGCCAGGGCGTTGTAATCCAATCCCAGTTGAACGGCAGCCAACGTGTTTCTTGACAGGGCATCGGCAACGGGATTCATTTTCCCAGGGACGTATTGAAGGGTGCAATTGTATTCAGCCATGGTGGAGAGATGTCGGCGTTGACGGGCGGACCAGGCGTCAGACTGTCAAGTGAAGGCGTGCACCAGAGGCATGTGGTCTGTGCGAATGACGAAGGGTGTACCTTCTAAGAAATGGCGAAAGTGACGGACAGCCAAGTGCACCGCCAGCAATTCTCGATCGAAGGTAGAATAACCCGATTCTGCCTTGGACAGTTTTCTGCTGAAGTACGCCAATGGGCGGGGCGAGCCGTTGACCACCTGCTCGAGTACTGCACCAATAGCGACGTCGCTGGCATCGGTGGTGAGACGGAGAGGGGCATGTGAGATAGGAAAAGTGAGAGCCGCAGCAGTTGATAAGGCCTTCTGTGCATTGCAGAAGACCGCTTCTTGAAGGGGACCCCACTTCAGGTCCTTTGGCTTGCCCTTGAGGGAGGCATAGAGGGGAGCAAGAGCGGCGGCAATGGCTGGGAGAAAACGGTGATAATAGTTGATCATGCCCAAAAATTCCTGCAGAGCCTTGACGGTCGAGGGAAGTCCTGAACGGCTGCTACCTTCTCAGGGAGGGGATGGACTCCTTTAGGAGTGATGCGGTGCCTTAAGAACGACTCTTCATTGGCGCCAAAGGTACACTTGTCGTACCGGACTACAAGGCCGTTTTGTTGCAGGCGGTCGAGCACAATGCACAGGTGACGGAGGTGTTCCTCTTTTGAGGAGGAGAACAAAAGTATGTCGTCCACATAGCATACACAGAAGGGGAGGTCCCCTAAGAAGCCATCCACGAGACGTTGAAGCGTGGCTCCAGCATTACGAAAGCCAAAACAGGAGTAATTGAAGGTGTATGTACCAAACGAAGTGGTGATGGCGGTCTTGGGGATGTATTCTGGGTTCATAGGCACCTGATAATACCCCTTCCGGAGGTCGAGCGTAGAGAAAACCTTCACTTTGTGCAGGCAGGAGGTCACGTCGGCATTGTTTGGGAGGGGGTAGTGATCCGGTTCTGTTTGCATGTTCAGATGCCTGTAATCTCCGCACGGACGGAGGGAGCCGTCTTTCTTTAGAACGATCTGTAAGGGTGACGACCATGGGCTGGAGGCCTTTTGGCAAAGGCCCATTTCCTCCATTTCGGCGAACGTCTGTTTGGCGGCTACCAATCATTCCGGTGCCAGACGTCTAAATTTTGCGAAGACTGGGGGTCCCGTCGTCTTGATATGGTGATAAATACCGTGCTTGGCAGGAGCAGTGGGCGTTTGGTGAAGTTCTGGACAGAAAACTTCCGGGTACGACATGAGGAGGTGGGCGTAGGCATCTGTGGGTGCGCTGATGTGGAGAGCGAGGTTGGAAGGGCCGGGTTGAAGAGGTGACAACAAGTACGAGTCTGCGTTGACCAATCGTCGGTGCGCGACATCGACCAGAAGGTGGAAATGAGAGAGGAAATCTGCACCGAGGATTGGCAATGTGACGTCAGCAACGAGAAACTTCCAATTAAATTTACCGTTTCCGAACGATAATGTGAGGTTTTCGTAACCGTAGGTGGGTATTGCAGATCCGTTGGCAGCTACCAAGCGGACGTCGGCAGACGTAGACAGACTACGCCGTGTCCTGAAGAGTTCCCTTGGCAAAAGAGAACGACAAGCACCCGTGTCTACCAAAAATCGCACGACCGTTCCTGCATCATGTGAAAAGAAAAGATTAGAAACACGGGAGGCCACCGCCACGAGTGATGGCTTACTCACACGTTTTTTGGCCACTGACAAT
>NC_090739.1:65504458-65509458 GCF_036898095.1 Palaemon carinicauda
ACCCGATTAGGAAGATCATTCCACAACTTTGTAACAGCTGGAATAAAACTTCTAGAATACTGTGTAGTATTGAGCCTCATGATGGAGAAGGCCTGGCTATTAGAATTAACTGGCTGCCTAGTATTACGAACAGGATAGAATTGTCCAGGGAGATCTGAATGTAAAGGATGGTCAGAGTTATGAAAAATCTTATGCAACATGCATAATGAACTAATTGAACGACGGTGCCAGAGATTAATATCTAGATCAGGAATAAGAAATTTAATAGACCGTAAGTTTCTGTCCAACAAATTAAGATGAGAATCAGCAGCTGAACACCAGACAGGAGAACAATACTCGAAACAAGGTAGAATGGAAGAATTAAAACACTTCTTCAGAATAGATTGATCACCGAAAATCTTAAAAGACTTTCTCAATAAGCCAACTTTTTTTTTGCAATTGAAGAAGACACAGACCTAATGTGTTTCTCAAAAGTAAATTTGCTGTCGAGAATCACACCTACAATTTTAAAAGTCATACAAATTTACAGAAACATTATCAATACTGAGATCCGGATGTTGAGGAGCCACCGTCCTTGACCTACTTACAATCATACTTTGAGTTTTGTTAGGATTCAACTTCATACCCCATAATTTGCACCATGCGCTAATTTTAGCTAAATCTCTATTAAGGGATTCACCAACCCCAGATCTACATTCAGGGAATGGAATTGATGCAAAGAAAGTAGCATCATCTGCATATGCAACAAGCTTGTTTTCTAGGCCACACCACATGTCATGTGTATATAGTACGAAAAGTAATGGGCCAAGAATACTACCCTGTAGGACACCGGATATCACATTCCCCTACTGATTAAATCAGGGATGTTCTTTCAATATTCTGAATGTAATATTGTCGGGTAAATTAATACGTTCATTGACGGTTAATTTATGTAAATATTTTTGGATCCATCTTTTTTCTGATTTTGACCATGAATCGTGTATCTTAAAGGTCTTATATGTGAAATTTGTGTTTAAATATAAGAAAATTTATATCTATTCATGCGTATTATTATTATTGATATCATATATATATATATATATATATATATATATATATATATATATATATATTATATATATATATTTATATATATATATATATATATATATATATATATATATATATATATATATTTATATATATATATATATATATATATATGTATGTATATATATATTTATTTATATATATATATATATATATTTATATAGATATATTATATATATATATATATATATATATATATATATATATATATTTATATAGATATATATATATATATATATATATATATTATATATATATATATAGAGAGAGAGAGAGAGAGAGAGAGAGAGAGAGAGAGAGAGAGAGAGAGAGAGAGAGAGAGAGAGAGAGAGAGAGTATACTGTGTATACATGTGTGTGAATATTAGTACCAGAGCTTTGATAAGCGTGTTTATTGCATAGTTTTTGGAAAACCTTCTCCATCATTAAGGTCTAAAAGATTAAAAATATATACACTATATTAATATAGATAAAAACGTTTACTTTTATGTTGACACACGAATAAAAAGAACATTAAAAAACTAATAAAGGAATTGACATGAAATATAGAATTATACTAAAATGCACACAATCCGATTGCCAGCGCTGAAACTTGCTTAAAATAGAATTAAGTACAAAATAAAACGAATGATATCCTGCTCAGTTTTGATTTCTCTTCCATTATCATCAGGTTATTCCGTGAAGTCACCAAAATGGAAAAGTTCTCCTTTGAAAATTATATCTGATAGCTGAATGCATTACTGCCTATATCAAGGAATAATAAAATCAATTATAACAATTCAAAAGCATTAGGAACTGAAATTGTACTAATAATTATAGTGCCATCACTAATGAGAAGAAATCAAAGTAGAAAAGCTGAAAAAAAATAAAAGATTTATAGAAAAAACGCCGGATCTCAATAATGACATAACGGGAAGACACAAATTACAATTTTTAAAAGCATATTAAAAGAAAATTGGTTTTTCACTGAACTTTCTAACACGATAATTTTGAAAGAAATCTCCCAAAAGTGAATCCGTAAAAAGTTAACAATCATTCCACCGACGAGAAATTCTTTCTAAATACGTTTTTACCTTTAATGGTACTACGCAGACTCAGGGCATTAATTGGGGGAAAGGAAGGTTGGGGGATGGGGGTGTTGGGGGTCATAATTGAATTTTCATACTGAAATAGGACCGAGATCAAGGGAGGTCGAAAATATCTTTTTTCATTCTTTTGATTCTTTTGATGTTCATTGTCAATCTTTTATATTCATTTTCCTTGGAAAGCGATTTTTTACATTATTGCTACCGTGTTAGTATCGCCGTTCCAGGATTAATTTTTATTACTAATCTCAATATTAGACGAATTTTCAAAAAGAATCTCAAAACAGAGATCAAACTATAAATTTTCGAAATATGAGATAAAAGGAATGTGTGTATGGAAGGAGATGTTGCACAACACGAAGTCAACAACTTATTTCATATTATTGCTAATAAAAGAAACCAATTTATGTTGGTGTTCCAGCAATGAAAAGATCATTTCAGGACTCCATCTTTCAACAAAAGATTTTCCTCAATGAAATTAATGATCCCACAAAGACACAAGAGAACCAAGGGAAGATTATCTTGTTCTCTTATTAATGACACAACGTCCAAGATCAACTTCCCTTTTCCTGTTCTCGTTCCTTAAAGTGCTTATTTTCTATCTTTTTCCTTCTAGATATCTCTTCTTTCCCCCTTTCTAGAGCACGAAAAGTGTTGGTAAATATATTACACTTTGATATCTTTTATTACTTTTAAATTTTATAAAATGAGGTTGTGATTAATGATTTGGATATATTTCTTTTTTTTTTTTTTTTTGTTACTTGTCATCGAAAACGTTGATTTTAGTAACTTTTGTACGATGAATTCCTTTACCCAATAGTTGAAAATTTCCTATTTTGTCTTTATCGTAAAATTTATTATTCTCTGAAACACAAGAAAGACATTGAATTTGAAAACTGTCTGGTGTGTTTGATGAAAAGTTAGTTTCACCACAGCCAACGAAATTAGCCTCGACATTTTCTGTATAATAGAAACCTTTAACTCATCAGGAATAACTGATTCTCTTGAGATGCTGTTTCAAATAATTCAATTTTTTTATGTAATCAATGACCCTTATATTCTAAAACTTTATTCTTATGAGCTAATGTCGATAGATTAGGTTATACAAGAGTACTTGAATGCGTGTCTCTTTTATTTGTATTTTGATCAAAGACTATAATGATATATCAGCAAAAATAGCAAACTTTCGATAAGTAGAACTAAAGAGTTATTTTGTATTTCGAATGATTCAATTCTTTGAATACATTGACTCCACTTCCATAAACTCATATCCTTAAAGAGTTTTAGTAAGATAATATCACTAGGTTGCGTTTGATATTTGTAATTTATCTGCATTCCAAAAAAAAAGATTCTTTCAGAAGGCTAAAAATGGTCATAGCGTCAGATCTGTTCTGGAATATCAAAGCCTTATCAAAACCATTGTTGCTATTATCATTCCTATTATTATCATTATAATTTTTTTTATCATTATCATGATTATTACTATGCATATGATCATTATCACTTGGAGGTAGATATTTCTTAATATACGCTTGATTAAAATAAATTGCTGCATCCAGATCTCTAGATTTGTTCTGAACCTTTTCTATAGTTTTGATATTTTTTCTCTTCAGTACTGCTACAAATTACCAGTATTTGGTAATGCTTAGTGATAAGGAGAAATATACTTTAATACCTGCTAAAACCAATACATTAATTCTTTTACAAAAGACAGAGTGAAATTCACATAAATACAGTGAAATCACTTACATATACTGTTAGTTCATATAAATAACTAATTGAATACAAAGCACTTAGAAACACTATAATTCCACTTGAAAATCCAAGTTGTAATATTTTTGTAACTTTCTGTATTCCTTTTCGCGTTTCTATCGGAATAACCGGTCATGCCTAAGAGGAGAGAAGTGGCAGACAAATAGAAGCAAGTGTTAGAAGACTGGCCACGGATTTGTGGTTGCAATCAACTCACTGATTGGCAATGCTGCATCTCTTTATAATCTGGGTTCAAGCAATCTCTGCTTCCAATTACTTTCGGCAGAAATTTTTCGTTTAGAGGACAAGTTCTGTCGCCGACATGTCGGTAGGAGGGACATTCCCTGTGTAGTATTCAGTGACAAAGAATAAGCAGGGTTTCTGGGATACGTACATTTAAAAAAACCGTAATTTTATTCTGAAATTCTCCGCAATTTTTATCCTAATTTGTTGTTATCTTTCACGGGTTTGTGATTGTAATATCACTCATTAACGTCAATATATCCGTTTTTTAAACGGTGAATGACTGGTAACACTTATTCCAGGATTTTTACCATTTTTTACTGCAAATTTTTAATGATTCGATTAACTACTTATATAGAAAGACTTTCGTTGCCCGTATGAATGAATACAAAATGCATAAAAGATTTAGATATCCAAAAAGAGAAATATAGAATAAAACAAATATTAGCATGATCTAGGAAAGCTTGTATTGGTAATATTTCAATAATTCATAGGATTGTGGATAAAACAAAAGGGCAAGGATAACGGAAAGCAATAATATGTTCAGAGTTATTCTCTCTAAGAGAAAATGAGGCAGAATCATCTCAAGATATCGCCATTTTATCCAATGAAAGAAATAATGAGAATACTTTTCTTTTTTATCACTAGTAGTACAAGATTATTCTTGTTAAGTATCAAGTGAGATTGTCTTAATCACATGTTCTTACATTTCTGTTTTTTTTTTTTTTTTTTTTTTTTTTTTTTTTTTTTTTTTTTAAGAATTTATGAAATTTCGATCACTGGTGTTATTTTAGTACACAAGAGTAATTTTAGAATCAAATGACAAGTGTCT
>NC_090739.1:65519458-65526958 GCF_036898095.1 Palaemon carinicauda
CTGAACTTTACTTTAAAAAAGCATAAACTATTGTTTAATGTATATTTTCCTTATGTGAAGATAGGTATAATAATTTCTAATGGTAATTTTGCTTCAGAAATATTTCAATCTTTGACGATTTCAGTTGCGTATCTAACAATGATTTCGCTTTTCAAATATATCTATCCAGGATCTTAGAGCTATTTCCACTTCTCGCTTTAGTACAGAAATACTCCAGCAATTCTCTTTATCCAAAGAAAGTACATTTATTTCGGTGATTCTCAATTCGTTTGCATAGAAGCTTTTAGAACTTTTCCGATTTCTTGCTCGACTTAGTTTAGGAATATGGCCATCTTCTATACTCTCTACTTTAGTTTGAGCCTAAGCCAGATCTCGTAAGAACTACGAATAATACATTTTACATTTTTTTTCTCACTAAAACTTTTCTTTCTTTCAACTTATCACACTATTCAATGAAAACAGATTTATTATAACGTGAGGCATTGGTTCTATACACTTTTAAAAATTTGCATTAAAAAACGGTAAATGTCTGGCAACATTTACTCCAGGATTTTTACCGTTTTAAAAACGGTTATATTGACATAAAAGAGTGATATTACGGACACCAACCCGTGAAAAAATAATAACAAAGTAAGGCAAAATTACGGTCGCTTGTATTTTATTGAAATACGGTTGAGACCAGTATATCTTTATGGAGAATTTCTGATTGAAATTACGGTTTTTTCTAACAGTGCACCATAATATGATTAAAAGTCTTTTACGTCTAACTCATAAGCATGTTTATTTTTAGATTATATAAGAACATTTTGAAAATGGGAATTTATACATTGTAAGACATTGGTTTCACAGAATATGCAGTTAAAAATATTTTCGTCTAATTCATATGCATATCTGGTTTTAGTTTGGTTTTTAAAACCATTTTTGGTGCATGGGATAATTTAATTTATTACAATCCTGCTTCTTTTCCAATACTTTATCAGTAAATAGTAACTAACAACATTCAAACATTGTTTAGTTAACTGTGTTTATATGGAAGGTTTACATAAGCCTTTAAAACTCAGGCCCACAAATTACTTTTTCCTGTACCAAATTGAGTAGCAAAACACTCTCCTAAGATTCGTAGATAGATACTCAATTAGTTAAGGCAGAGAGAGAGAGAGAGAGAGAGAGAGAGAGAGAGAGAGAGAGAGAGAGAGAGAGAGAGAGAGAGAGAGAGAGAGAGAGAGAGTTGTCTAGCCTAAGTGATATTTCTCTATCAGTTAGACTATCTATAGGTTTGTTTGAATGTTTATGCTTCTGATTATTACAATAACAGAGTGTAAATAGCAACAATAGTTCCTTTGACGAGGTAAAACTGAAAAGGGATTTCCTCTATTATATTTACCCATCACTTTCAAAGGATTAGATTGAAAAATTTAAATAAGTTGTAAATTGAATTAAGAAATAGGTCTATTGATTTCAGGTACAATTTAAATTTAATTGTTAATAATCAACATATATATATATATATATATATATATATATATATATATATATATATATATATATATATATATATATATATATATGTATGTATATATATATATATATATATATATATATATGTATGTATATATATATATATATATATATATATATATATATATGTATGTATATATATATATATATATATATATATATATATATGTATAAGTATACATATATATATAAATATATATATGTATATATATATATGTATATATATATATATACTTTATATGTATGTATATATACATATATATATATATATATGTGTGTATATATACATACATACATATATATATATGTATATATATGTATATATATACACACACACACACATATATATATATATATATATATATATATATATATATATATATATACATATGTATGTATATATACATATACATATGTATATATGCATATATATATATATTATATATATATATATATATATATATATATATATAATATATATATATATATATATATATTTATTATACATATATATATATATATATATATATACATAGGTATGTATATATACATATATATATGTATATATGCATACATACATACATACATATATATATTATATATATATATATTATACATATATATATATATATATATATATATATATATATATATATATATATATATATGCATATATATGTATATATATATACATATATATATGTATATACATATGTATAAATATATATGTATATGCATATATATGTACATATAATGGATTTTGAGAGAAGCGAAAAATCAATTTTTGGGTGAGATGGCCATGTCGTCCTGATGGAAGTTCCTATTGGGTAGCTTCCTAGGGTATATTACAACTACGGCGATATTCCCAGAGAATTTACCTTAAGGTACCAGAATTCTAACTCCTGGAGCGAACATCCCTCGTGAAAGGGATATGGCGACATATCAGAGGACGTATTCTTGACACGCCACATGGCAATCTGCACCCCGAACAGAGATTACGTATCGCAGGGGTCAATTGGCAAGAAACGAAATCGGGAAAGAAAAAGGGGGAGCCGCTCCCAAGGCTCCCTATCTCCCGTTTCGTAAGCGTGCCTGGCGCCAATCCTGGCGCCATCTGTATTCCTTTTTGCGTAGCTTAACAACTCGGTGTTTTTTCCTGTGTTTCTCGCAAATCTTGGATTTATTCTACTTTTCATGGCTTCTCCAACTTCGTCGGCCTCTGATAAGTTGAGTACCATGTCTTTTATGTATAAATGTAGGCTCTTGGTAATTTTTTAAGTGATTAATAGGTTCAATCTTGGTTACAAGAGCCGTAGCCTACCGGAGGCGTCATGGACGCTGTCGCTCGCTAGGTATAAGTTTAGTTAGCCAGAGCGACATTCCCGGTTGTTTTGCTTTAATAAATTTTAGCTATTTAGTGTTACATAGGATTTCCTTTCGTGCTTTAGTATTATTTTGGCGAAGTATTCGCCAATTCTGGCCTACGCTAGGCCATGTAGCCTAGTCGTTTGGTCCTAGTACTTCATGCATGATTTTGGTTTTTCCGAGTGTATTAATATTTTATTGAAGCTTTAGGCTGTTTTTTATACATTTAAGATTATGTTGAATATTTCCAAGATAGTATACGAGTGAGTTTCGGTGATTTAGGTAATCGATTCTCTTGGTGCCTAGGCTAAGTTGCTTATGGAGCCTTAGTATACTTTCTCATACTCCCCGGTTGCTTTCTTTTCTTTGGAGAAGGTATGCAATCCCTTTCCCTCTGTTTAAGCCTTGGGCTTATCCCTAAGTGGTTTATCTGAATTAACTTTCGATAAAACTATACTGGGGTGTTACTGTACCTTCCTGTTCCAGTAAGTCTGGTTTCAAAGAGGGACAGAACAACAGAGTTTTAAGTCTGAGTCTATGTTTGTCTGGCTTGGGGTAGAGTCTCCTTCGCTGGCCTGACACAGACATAGGAGGCTTAGCCTCCTTAGGTCACTACCGAAGGTTTCTGTACGAGATGATTCCTTCTTTTGTGATCTACCAGACTAGTCCTTGTTGCTGTTCTCGGGGGAGGATAAGATTCTTTCCCTGGGAGTAGCAACACCTTCCTTGCTTTGGTTCTCTGGGAGCTGGCAAGTATTGCTGGCCTCCCTCCTTGGATCTCCCTTAGGCTAAGATGAGTTTCTTGGCTGCGGGTGATCCTTCACTAAAGTAAGGTTGGTAGGACCCTCTTTTGTCCCTTCCCCCTCTATCTCCGTAATGGCCTAGCCATTACAGTACTGTACGTCATTCTACATCTGGACCTAGAATAGGTTAGGATGTGGAATTGACTCAGTCCCTTGCCGGCCGGCAGAGCTGCCGGCCGGCAAGGGTCTTCTGCTTTGAGTGCTGCCCGGACCTCTCTTGGTCCCTCATCCATGCCTGCCTGTAGAGCCAGACGGCATTGGTCAGGAAGCCTGAATTAGATTCTCCCCTTCCTTATATGCACTCTTTCGGATTGCCGGGCTTGGAGGTAGTGTACACTCTTATCCCGGCATCCATTCTGTTATTCTTCTAGTGCTGTACCCGGCAGCCGGGCAGTCGTAGTCCTCTGGTTCTTTTGCTGCCGGCTGGCATCGGTCGTGTACCTTTGCTGGCCGGCTAATGTCAGCGCTTGTCTGCCGGTCGCCAAGAGTGTGGCCGGCAGCCGGGTACTACCTTGTGTAGTTGCCGGCCGGCAGTCATTGCCGGCCGACATTGGCTGTTGCCGGCCGGCAGTTACTGCCGGCCGGCACATGCATTTGAACCAGCGTTCTGCCGCCTTATAGCTGTTAAGTAGTATACTTTAAAGCTAGACTTGCTGGCCGGCACATAACCTCCTATACTGTACCAGTATTCTTCAGTATAACATATACTGTAAGAAGAAAACTATAGTATAGGTTTTGGTACAGCACTGTGTGTTCTAACACTTTTGTGTTTTCTTGCACAGCCCTTTGCTGTTGCCCTACAGATAAGAAAGTGAGTTCTTTCTTGTCTATTATCCAGGATTTTAAAATCATTGCTTAGGTGTGAGCTCCACCTGTTTCCTCTGGAAACTTTGCATTGGTTATTCTAGAAGAGATTAACCATTCGATTTTATTATCTGGAAGGCTGCAACAATTGGTTGTGAGGGAAACACAAGTGTGTGTCTTTCCTTTCTGAATTGTTATGCTATACTATGCATATCCAGTGATACATAGTTCACTTGCTACTCATGGAAATTTCTTCTCTTTACAGGAGGACCCTCCGAAGTGCGGAAGTGTTTTCTGCAACGTCCGCAGCAAGAACCTCTGCGGACATGAGTTTTGTAGGAGACACGCAGCATGCGGTGTGGCCAAGGGTGATCTCCAAAATTTTTGGACCCTCAGGTATGTACTGTGTGCACTAACCTGATTACGCAATCCGTCGCCTATTTTTTGTCAAACTACGAGACATCAAGAAGTCTCTCTTTCTAAACTATGTTCTCCTTTTCTCTTTTCTGGGGGTGAGATAAAGGTAATTTTTTTTTTTTTTTTTTTGGCAAAGGCAGCATGCCCCAACTCAAGTCTATGATATGCTTTGTGCCTCTGTTTTCTATAAATTACAAAAAGAACAACAACAACAAGGACAAAAATAACAATAAGAACTATAAAAAAAATAAAAACAACAACAACAACAACAGCAATAATAATAATAATAATAATAATAATAATAATAATAATAATAATTAGCGAAGATAAAAGAGGAAAAAAGTATTGGCTTGTGGATACGAGACAAATCGAGGTTGTGATAAAATCAGTTTTTTTTTTTTTACCAACTTCGGCAAAACCTCATATACTACATAAACTTCATCTTGAATATCAGCTTAAATTCTGTTATAATTAAGAATAATCTTTATTTAAGTAATGTTATATTGCTCCATATGAGTCTTGGGATGTGGATGTTGAAGAGAAGCCTCAAAGTCTAAATAAGAGTGTGAAGGTTTTTGTAAATGGGCACAGTTAGCATTGAATTGTAGCAATAGTTATGATATAAGTAGACGTAGAAGCCAAGAAAACGGAACAATGAGAGTTAAATTGGTCAGAGGAAAAATTCAAGTGCTTAGGCCCAGTGAATAGTATCGCCTATCAATTATCTCAAATAAGAGAATTTGAATGGCTTTATACATACAATTTTTACTTACGTTAGGTGTGTATGTTCTTAACGTGTACATATAGTAGGCCTACCTATGCAATGTTGATAATTGAATATGGTTATCTACATATCATATCTGGTATGCCAGAAATATGAAAATAAAAACCCGAATCTGTCCAAAAATATCTTCCTATAGATTTTTTTTATTAGTCTTTTGAAACTACCACCATTTAATAAACAATGAATCTAAACAAAAAATGTTTTACCACATGTAAGTAATACATATACATTGGCAAAGAGAATTGTTTGTTTTCGTTCTTGTTTAATGATTGATATATTCCTCTGGCATGTCCAAAACGCTTACCATTTCTTACAAAAGGATAAATGTCTGTTTCAACTTCTCGGGTAAAATGCAAAGGTGCTTTAAATCTGGTTGTTCTATGTATTGATCCCCCCTCTCTCTCTCTCTCTCTCTCTCTCTCTCTCTCTCTCTCTCTCTCTCTCTCTCTCTCTCGAGGTGATACAGACCCTCCAATAGCGATCCTGTGTTCCCACAACTCTAATGTATGCAAAGGAGAAAAAGATAGAAAATCTATCAACTATGCTTTACTCAAAAGTAGATCTCAAAATACCATCAGCTGGAACTGTAACATGAAAAAAGAGAATGTTATTTTCGAGGACTGAGGGAATTGCGAAGAAAATATTCTTCTTCGAAATGGAAAAATCTTTTTAGTAAAGAAAATATGATTTATCAAGGACATAACATCTACATATGAAGAAGAAAAAGTCAAAATAGAACGGTTCTAAGAAGGAAGTGTCTTTTTCATAATTCATTGAAAATAGGAACTTTTCAAACAAGGCATCTGGAAACTCACTTGGTAGTTGACGTCTAAAAAAAAAAAAAATGAAAAAAAGAAAAAAAAAAAAAAACTGGCTCCTTGTTTCCCATTTCTGTTGAAAACTCGGTAGAAATTGTTTTTGAACGAGCTTTGTAATGGGCTGCCAGCACAGTAATCATGCTCCATAAATCATGCCACAAACTTTAAGCAAAGATCTAAGATTGTGGAAAAATTTACATGTGAAATGGGTTCTGTTTCATATTAGATAGATTCAATCTCTTGCCTAACCTTGTCGAGGTATTTACGATACACTAAAAAAGCTATCTTTATATAAACTGTACTTAAACTTTTGATTTCACAATCTTTTAATAGTTTGAACATAAGCAAAGGATTTTTGTTAGTAGTTAGAGAGCTATTTTCATGTTTACTTGAACTCTCCTTAACCCTTTTCTACATTTTCATTGGTAGCATTAAAATGTGTATTCTCTTTTCCAAAGACTTGATGGAGATGAATATTGTATGGTTACCTTCTCGTTCATGTCACAAATCATACACGTATGTCTGAGATCATGAGTTAACTATAAGTAGGACTTTGACAGTAATTCCCCAGTAAGTCAAAGTATTAGATAGAAAATGGCTACATCCTTTTCTCATTTATTCATGCTTTAGATAATCCGGTTCCGATAGAAGAAAAAGTATTTTTCTATTCTATTTAATTTTACTTTCTTTTTATTACAATCCATATCGTTTTACTCTAATATATCTTTCGGAATCTTAATTGCTTTATTCAGGTAAAACTTCACCAGCCTGTCTTTAATTGATTTTGTACCGTAGGTACTGTATGTATCAGATCCCAAGGTTGATTAGGTAAGAAAGCTCCATTGTATTAACTAGAAATTTTTCCTCAACAACAACAACAACAACAACAACAATAATAATAATAATAATAATAATAATAATAATAATAATAAACTAGTGATGCACACCCACCTTAGAAATCTACGAAATATAAATACCTTGAAAAAGTAAA
>NC_090739.1:65534458-65536958 GCF_036898095.1 Palaemon carinicauda
AAATGATAAATCCATTCTTTCAACGGGTTCATGGGAAGATGAGTTATCAATCAGCATTTAATATGTTATGAAAAAAGAAGTGACACTGGAAATGTATTTTTCATAATACTTCATAATTTTGATGAGTTATTGTGTCACCTTCTCTTATTACCAGATCAAGATTTCACTCAGACTGTCATTGCAAATTCATCTTAAATCTACGAGTATGTGTAGAGTTACTTATCACCTAGAAAGTGACAACGAGCGTGGGAGATTTTAGTAGGAATGAATGAATAAATAAATCTTCGGAAGTTTTCTATATTTTAGAAAGTGAAAGAAAGTGAAAGAATGTAAAAAAAAACTAAAATATTTTCTTTCTTTATCAAATTCTGGTAATAAACTTACATGTTATCTCTATTTATGAAATATCACTCGGCTAATCAGATTTTTCTTTATAGCACAATATCAGGCCTTTAGGGCCGTATGAAGAACAAAGATATTTGCAACATTATAGAAAATATGAAGCCTTTTTATTACTAACCCAATTTTACGGATTTTCATTCTCGTTTTGAAATACATCGCAATTGGATAAATCTTTGTCCGTCTTCTTAAAATATTTATCGTATTATTCTTTGGTTATCAATCTTTCACTGTTCCTTGAATTATATCAACAATTATGTAATTTTTCATTAAAAATATAGTTTAGGTCATTAAGTGTTCTATCCTTTAGACTTGGTCTCATGAAAATAGATTTAAGATTTAAAGATCATACCAGCAAGGTTCTCCGAAAGTCAGCCTCTCAGTACTGGCCATTATCTTTGCAGTCCAGTTGTTCAAACAGCATTGCGAGTGTTTACAAACGTTCCCTGACAAACACAATATTTGCAAATGCAACAGCTTTCGTTGCTGGATCCGTTGCATGATGAAGGAAGCAGGTCAACTGATGGTCTTTGTAATCACCCATCCATTGACTATCTATTCATCCTTAGTCAGTATTAGTAAAGAAGCTTATTTAGATTTTGGTAATTGTGGAAAAAGTTTTCATCTTTCTATTTACAACACTGTTAGAAAAAACCGTAAATTTTATCGGAAATTCTCCGTAAAAATATACTGTTCTCAACCGTATTTCAGTAAAATACAGGTGACCGTAACTTTACTTTAGTTTATTATTATCTTTCACGGATGATGACCGTTATATCACTCTTTTACGTCAATGCAACCATTCTTAAAACGGTAAAAAATCCGGTAATAAATGTTGCCAGACTTTTACCGTTTTCCTTTTATGCAAATTTTTAACAGTGAACCTTTAGTATAAACATACTTTAAATGTACAAAGATTTTGCTACAAATTTTACTATACGTCATAAAGATCATAAAGTTTATTTTTTAGATACAAAAAAAAAAAAAAATGACTTATATTGGGCCCTTGATTTTATTTTTTTTTCTATGGTAAATAGCCAACAAAGGTCATGCAAAAAACATACGTACCGGAACTATTTTATTTAATGTTAAAAGAATATATTATGTTTTTGATAATTTTTCTCATGATTCCAAATGTGTGTACCTGTAATTATATTTGCTATTCTATTACATACATTCCAATCCACATTTCATTTTTTTCTTTACGGTCAATAGCAAAAGTTACCTAAATCTTATATGAAATATTCTTATGCCTCATCAAAATGAAATGCAAATGGTCTATGTGTGTTTAAAGAGTTCGAACCGAATTAAATAAACCAAAAATAGATCTAATTTAATCAATTAAATCTATTTCAATAAAGAGGAAATTCCCATCTTTTCCCCGTGTACAGAAAACACCTTTTTTTTGGCCGAGTCTTTGTGAATTCCTCCGCATGGAATTGATTTCCCTAAGACTTCCGCTAATGCAATTCCTATTCCCGAAGGAAATCAGCGCCGGGAGGAGCAAAGGCCACTTGGTAATAGCGATCGTTCTGACGCCTTCAGGAAAAAGCTAAAGTTTGGAGAGAAATCTGTTTTGGTTTACATCAGTCAACTCTAATATCCATTTGCTCAAACTTTCTATGAAGTGTAAACACGATAATTGTATTTATTTATTCACCATTATTTCTCAATGTTGTATATATTAGAAAAAAAAGTTAACTGGAAATGATATAGAGCGTCATCAAGCTACACTGACCCCATCTGCCGACACCCAGTGGAACCTAGAACCCAAGGGGTTTATAGGTTTATAAGGCCACTCAAGAATGAAGAGGCAAGGGACAGCGACATTGCCCTATCAAGCAGGACAATGCCCTAGAGACTGACCATATACTGTATACATATGATCAGCGCCCAAGCCACTTCTCCAGCCAAGCTAGGACCAAGGAGGGCCAGGCAATGGCTCCTGATGACCAATCAGTTATAGCTATAGGCTCCCCCAAACCCACCATCCTTATATCATGAGGATGGTGAAGTTGCAGCAACCAAAGGAACTAACGAGTGTTGAGCAAGATTCGAACTCCAGTTTGGCAATCATCAGGAAAGGACGTTACCAACAGGC
>NC_090739.1:65571958-65596958 GCF_036898095.1 Palaemon carinicauda
TCCGGAATAGCAATTCCTTCCTTGCCTTGGTTTTAGGGAGGCAGCCAGTAGTGCCGGCCTCCCTCCCGGGATTTCTCTGGCTGAGATGAGCTTTCTTAGTTGGGAATGATCCTTAACCAAGGCAAGGTTGGACAGGACCCTCTGTCCTTCCCTTCTATTTTTCCGTTTCCTTTGTGTCAGTCGTCCGCATCCGTACCTAGCCTAGGTTAGGATGGGGAACTGACGTGGTCCCCTGTCGGCCGGCAGAGTGTGCCGACCGGCAGAGACCCTTTCTTTTGAGTGCTGCCCGGTCCTTTCTTGGTCCCTCAACCGCTGCCGTCTGTAGATTCAGTAAGCAGTGGTTAGGAAGCCTGACTTAGTGTCTCCCCTTCCTCTCGGCACTCTTTCGGGTGCCGGGCGCAGAGGTTCATAGCCTCTTAGCCCGGCACTCATTCTGTTGTCTTCTTATGTGTTGTCCTTGCCGTCTGCCGGCCTAGGGGCTGGCCGTCGGTGGGGGGTGTTCTCTAGTTCTCTTGCTGTCGGTTGGCGGTGGTTATATGCCTTTGCCGGCCGGTCTCTTGCTCATCTGCCGGCCACTATGAGTGGCGGCCGGCAGCCGAGCGCTACCTGGTGTGGATGCCAGCCGGCGGGGTTTGCTTACCGCTGCCGGCCGGCCTGCTACATTGCTCGGTTAGCCGGCCACTAAGAGTGATGGCCGGCAACACGGTGCTACCCGGGTGGCTACGGACCGGCAACCACTGCCGGCCGGTTCAGGCATGGGAACTGGAGTTCTCCCCAATAGGGGTGATCTGAAGTTGTATACTTGAGACCTACCTTTGGAAAAAAAGGGGGGGGGGGGTACTGACCGGCAAGAGCCGGCCGGCACACCACCCTCATGTACTGTATCAGTTCTTTCTTGGGTGGTGTATTCTACCAAGGGAGACCATGATATAGTAGGTTACAACACTGTTTTTCTAACTTACTTGTGTTGCTTTGTGCAATCACTTGGTGTCGCCTTGCAAGGATAAAAAGAAAATTCTTTTCATCTCTGGCCAGAATGGTAAAATCTTACCTTAGGTGTGAGCTACACCTAATTTCCCTCGGGAAATATGATCTCTGGTTATTCTAGTAAAGACTAACTATGTGATTTTATGGCTGGTGGGCTTCTACAGGGGATTGTGTGGGTTTCACAAGTAGGTGTCTTTCCCTTATTCTTTTTGAATGCTCATTTTTACATGTGAATTGAAATTCACTTGATATTCATGGAAATTTTCTTCTTTTACAGGAGGAGCATCCGAAATGTGATAGTGTCTTCTGCAATGTCCGCAGCAAGAACTTTTGCGGACATGTCTCGTGTAGGAGGCACGCGGCTTGCGCAGCCTCCAATGATGATCATCGCTACTGGGATCCGCAGGTATGTGCAGTATGTACTAACCTGCTATCAGAGGCTTTTGAATCCCATAGGTCGGCGGAGTCAAGGGATGCAGCGAGGGAGAAGCTCCGTTTATGGGTAAGGGGTTTCCAGAAGAACACCACTGGACCTTATCTTCCTAATGAGAAGATGAGGGCATACCTTTTTTCCAAGGCTTCTACTGACGCTGTTGTTCCCCAGCCTCGGCCGTAGATCCCTCTCGTCCAGATCCCAGTGGAGGAGGATGTTGCGGATGCCATGCAGGACATCCAGCTGGATGACAAGATGTCTGACTTGTCCGACCGTGCGGAACAGGACCTCCTCGCAGAGGGTGAGGAGGAGGATCAAGATCCGATTGCCGTGGAGGAAGAGGTTCCCGTACCTTCAGACGTTCCGGTTCAGACCCCTGAACCTATCCCCTCTACTTCGTCCGCTCTTCCAGCAGAGCTGGGACAGGCTCTCTCTTCCATCGTTGGTATGATACAACAGATGCAGAGGGAGAATAATCAGAAGGCCGCTGCAATGGAGCTCCAGATGCAGAAGATCACAGCATCACGTGGACCTCCAAAGAAGCTCAATGTGAAGGACCTTCCTCTGTGCTCGGATGCCAACCCGTGGAGATATGCCGAGCACATGCCGATGACGGTCGGGAAGATCGTCATGTCGGAGAAACTGGGCTCAGTTCCCCTTGAGGAGGTGGAATTCTGGCCCAGCAGAGGGGCCTACCCGGACTGTTATGTCCGTCTGAAGAAGGAGCCGGCCTCGAAGGAGGAGACGGAACCGAAGGAGGTGATCATCCTGGATCACTCCAAGGCTCAAGCTGCCTTAACATCTGCATTGAAGGAGAGGGGGTTCTCAAACTCTAAAGTTGCTGCTTTGAGTAAGAAGCACCCCTCCTTCGTATCCTCCCCGGCTAGGGCCTTCCCCTTTATGCAGAAAGGGTTCGCGGCCGTTTTGAAGGCGGTTGAAGCTGGCAAACCATGTCCATCTCTGGAGGAATGCAAGCCACTGTCGTTGGCCTTGCCGTTGGATAACAAGGACTGGAAGGAGGTACACCTCACCTTCTCGGTTGGGAAGTTGGACGCCGATATTGCAGGTCAGCAGTTCGGCGAAAACCTTCCCAAGTTGTCGGAATTCCTCCTACGGAGGGAATTGGACACAAAGGAGCGTCTGGCAGCCTCGATGTCTCTCCAGACTAACATGGAGACAATGGCTAGCGACCCCAAGATGCCTGAGATGTTCATGGTAATGGCCAAGATCCATCTGGCCACGGTGACTAAGGACCTCTATTGCTTTGTCAAAGCGAGGAGGGCCTGTAGGGAGTTTGTTTTCGCCTCGGCCACAGTGAGGCATGAACCCAAGAGACTCATCTCATCCAGCATCTGGGGTAAGGATCTCTTTCCCAATGAAGTGGTCAAGGAGGTGGTGGACAAGGCAGCCACTGAGAACCGTAATCTTCTCCATAAGTGGGGCCTGTCCCTTAAGAGGAAGTCTTCCCCTGATGAAGGCCCTCAGCCGAAAGGAAAGGCGAAGAAATCGAGGTTTTCTTCCCGTCCAGCCAAGCCTTTCAGACCACAACGACAGCAGCAGCAGCAGCCAGCTTTGCCTCCGGTACCACAACTGGTAGCCCAGACCCCGACCACCTTCCAATGGGTACCCCAAGCCGTGTCATCAGCATCCCCGGCATTCAATCCAGTGTTCGAAGGGCAATCGACCACGTTTCAAGCAAATCCCAGAGGTGCAGCCAGAGGTTCGTCGAGACGCCCCTCTAGGGGAAGAGGATTCAGAGGTGGTCGCGGCCAGGGAGGCAAGACTGCAGGGCAGTCAAAGTGAAGTGTCGCCGGTAGGTGGGAGACTACAGTATTTCCGGGATCGCTGGACCTTCGATCCCTGGGCCCACAGCCTGCTCAAAAATGGACTGGGTTGGCGTTGGTACAGTACTCCGCCCCTGTGCCCTCAATTTTTCCAACACTCCACCCCCGTTTTGGAGGAGTACATTCAAGAACTGTTGGAGAAAAAGGTGATCCGGAGGGTAAAGTCCATCAAGTTCCAAGGGAGGCTGTTTTGTGTTCCCAAGAAAGACTCGGGGAAACTCAGAGTCATTCTGGACTTGTCACCACTCAACAAGTTCATAATGAACCACAAGTTCAAGATGTTAACGTTACAACACATAAGGGCCTTACTGCCCAAGAGGGCATATACCGTCTCCATCGATTTGTCAGACGCATATTGGCACGTTCCAATAAGTCGCCGTCTCTCCCCCTACCTAGGATTCAAGCTACAACAAAAACTTTATGCTTTCAGAGCGATGCCTTTCGGGCTAAACATAGCTCCAAGGATCTTTACGAAGCTTGCGAGCGCAGCGCTCAAACAGTTACGCCTAAAAGGGTTCCAGGTAGTAGCCTACCTGGACGATTGGTTGGTGTGGGCAGCATCCAGAGCGGAATGCTTGCAGGCTTCCCTACAGGTGATTCAGTTCCTGGAATATCTAGGTTTCATGATCAACAGAAAGAAGTCTCGTCTTTCTCCAGCTCAGAGGTTCCTGTGGTTGGGAATTCACTGGGATCTAGTGTCACACCGTTTTTCCATTCCAATGTCGAAAAGGAAGGAAATAGCGGGGTCTGTCAAGAGACTTCTAGGTTCCGAGAGGATATCAAGACGTGAACAAGAGAGGGTTTTGGGCTCTCTTCAGTTCGCATCAGTAACAGACCCAGTGCTAAGAGCACAGCTAAAAGATGCAGCGGGAGTTTGGAGAACCTTTGCATCAAAAGAGCAAAGGGACTTGAAGAGACCGGTCCCACTTCGGCTACGTTCTCTTCTCAGACTGTGGTCTCAAGCCAGTCGTCTAAAGAGGTCAGTACCTCTTCAGCCACCCCCCCCCCCCCCCGTCAGTGACAATCCACACAGACGCCTCAAAGGTAGGGTAGGGAGGTCACTCGCATCGGAAAAAAGTGCAAGGGACCTGGTCCAAGCTATTTGGGACTTTTCACATAAACTTTCTAGAAGCTATGGCAGTGCTTCTTACCCTGAAGAAAGTATCCCCACGTCACTCGATCCATGTAAGGTTGGTACTGGACAGCAAGGTGGTAGTGAAATGTCTGAATCGGCGGGGATCGAGATCTCCACCTCTCAACCAGGTAATGTTAGCCATATTTCGAATGGCGGAGAAGAAGAAGTGGCACCTGTCAGCAGTTCACCTTCAAGGAGTCCGGAATGTGACCGCGGACGCTCTATCCAGGGTTACATTGATAGAGTCGGAATGGTCCCTAGACGCAGGATCATTCTCCTTCATCTCGAGTCAAGTCCCAGAACTGCAGATAGACCTCTTCGCGACGAAGGACAACAAGAAGCTGCCGAGATATGTGTCCCCGTACGAGGACCCCTTGGCGGAAGCAGTAGATGCGATGTCCCTCGATTGGAACAGATGGTCCAGGATCTACCTGTTTCCCCCTCACAATCTGATGTTGAGGGTCCTCAACAAACTGAGATCCTTCAAGGGAGTAGCAGCGATAGTGGCCCACAAGTGGCCGAACAGTGTATGGTTCCCTCTAGCTCTGGAACTACGACTAGAGTTTTACCACTCCCGGACCCATTTCTGTCCCAGCAAGTCGACTGTCTACGCTTCATTACAGAAAACCCGGACCCTGCAGCTCATGATTTTCTCTCCCTAGCGGTGAAGAAACGGTTCGGAATCTCGAAAGATAGCATCGACTTCCTGGAAGAATATAAGTGTAAGTCTACTAGAAGGCAGTACGAATCAGCATGGAAGAAATGGGTAGCCTTTGTCAAAGACAAGAATCCGCACGAGATCTCTACGGAGTTCTGCCTATCCTTCTTCATCCACCTCCACGGACAGGGGCTGGCGGCTAACACGATTTCTACATGTAAGTCAGCTCTGACAAGACCCATTCTATATGCCTTCCAGGTAGACCTCGCTAACGAGATGTTTAACAAGATCCCGAAGGCCTGTGCTAGGCTTAGACCTTCAGCTCCTCCAAAGCCTATTTCATGGTCTTTAGACAAAGTCCTTCATTTTGCCTCATTACTGGATAATGAGGAGTGTGCACTGAAGGACCTGACTCAAAAAGTGATCTTCCTTTTTGCCCTTGCTTCTGGGGCCAGAGTTAGTGAGATTGTAGCCCTCTCGAGAGAGGAGGGCCGGGTTCAGTTCCTGGATGGGGGAGAACTGAACCTGTTTCCGGACCCTACGTTTCTCGCTAAGAACGAGTTGCCCACCAACAGGTGGGGTCCCTGGAGAATCTGCCCTCTGAAAGAAGATGCATCTCTATGTCCCGTAGAATGCCTAAAGGTCTATCTTCGTAGAACTTCAGACTTCCATGGGGGCCAACTATTCAGAGGAGAAACATTGGGCTCGAATTTATCTTTAAATCAACTTAGGACGAAAATTACATATTTTATTCGCAGAGCGGATCCTGACAGTTCACCCGCAGGTCATGATCCGAGGAAAGTTGCTTCATCCTTAAACTTCTTTAACTTTATGGATTTTGAACACCTTCGTTCATACACTGGCTGGAAGTCTTCCAGGGTATTCTTTCGCCACTATGCTAAGCAAGTGGAGCAGCTAAAGAGGTCTGTGGTAGCAGTTGGTTGCGTCGTTAACCCTGCTGTTTAACTCTGCGAGGAACAGTGGATTTAATTGGGACTTTGATTCTTGGGTGAGTGTATAGTTATATGCGTTGCTATAACTAGTAGTGAAGGCTCTGGGAGCCCACAGTGACTGTTCCAGCGTTATGGTGATTGTAGCACAAGTACAGACAGGTGTGCCGAGCGTTTCTGACGCTAATGTCAGTGGATAGTAACATGGACGTTTAACTTTGATACCTTGGTATGTGACAAGTGACCTGATTGTTTTCTTTCAGATAACCATACATCCATGCACTACGGTACTTGTGTAAATTGTTGGTCATCCACCTATCATATGTATATATTTGTGGTAACCATGTCTATTTATTGTTATTCAATAAACTTGTTCTCGGGAACCTTGCGTCTCCTTCACCTATATTGATTTCATTTTAATTATTGAGCATTTAGCCTATGTATATTAATCGGGGATATCTATAATAGCCTATTCCTTAATGCAAGCCTTGTTGCACTGGTTTATACTTTCCTTAGCATAAAGGGCTCCACCCTTCTCTGAGGACGGTGGCGGCAGCAAGTTTAATCCTACGCAGATATAACCTTTTTGTCTATTTCTACTTCGACCAGGGTGCTGGTCGGGGTTTTTCCCTTGGATGCTGTAGTTCCGTAAGGACTATGCTTTACTTCATATAGAGTGAGACCACTATATTGTACTGGTTTGCAAGTGATTCATACATAGGTATATTTACTCTTCGTTCGTTTCTAGAGTCTAGTAGGACTCCTCCCTGTAGGGGGCAGGAAGCGCTTTCATGGCTTATGATTAGTGAAAAGATGTATAACGGTAACATCTTAGGTCTTTCAGTCGAGTTGACTAAGAAACATTCCTGAGGAGTACGGCACGTATTGAGAATCCACAGATACAGTAATGCTCTGGTATACTTCCATCAGGACGACATGGCTTGAGCCCAAAAAACGGATTTTGAGCGAAGCGAAAAATCTATTTTTGGGTAAGATGGCCATGTCGTCCTGATGGACCCGCCCTGTCCCTTTTCAAAAAAAAAAAAAAAAAAAAGAAAAGGACTGTAGGACCCCTCCTTACATACTACAGTATCTGTAGCACCTTGTGTATCGCTACAAGGAATACAGATGGCGCCGCGAGCGGCGCAGGGCACGCTTACGAAACGGGGAGGAGAGATGCCTTACGAACGGCTCCCCCCTTTCTTATCGTTTTCGTTTTCTTGCCATTTGACCCCTACGAAGTGTTAACTCTATTCGGGGTATAGATTGCTATGAGGCGTGTCAAGAATACGTCCGCTGATATTTACGATATCCCTAAGGTCTTTTTTAGGGATACTCGCTCCAGGAGTTAGAATTCTGGGTACCTTAAGGTAAATTCTCTGGGAATATCGCCGTAGTTGTAATATACCCTAGGAAGCTGCCTTTAAGGAACTTCCATCAGGACGACATGGCCATCTTACCCAAAAATAGATTTTTCGCTTCGCTCAAAATCCGTTATATATATATTCAATATGGGAGCCGGACAGATTCCCGAAAGACAATAAACCTGACAGTCTCAAGTCCGACAGTTGGAATCCCGACGCACCAGGTTACCGACACACCGAAACTCCGGACCACCATAATCCTGACAATTTCTTTTCTTTCTAACAGCAGCCAGACAGAGTTCCTCAAAATATGCGCCCTTAGCACACTGACGTCATTGGGCCTAGCCATGGTCAACTTATTCATTGCCTTGCTCCTACCCTTGGTCAATGCTCATGTATTTCAACATCTTAATCAGAAGCTTTGATGACAGTGAGAGAGATAGAGAGACTTATCATCTTTTTAAATTACCTTGAGAGGGAGAGGGAGAGGATTATTATCCTTAGTAATTAACCTGAGAGAGAGAGAGAGAGAGAGAGAGAGAGAGAGAGAGAGAGAGAGAGAGAGAGAGAGAGAGAGAGAGAGAGAAAATATCAAAATATAAATAGGTAGTTAGTATGCTTACTGGCCCACTAATACGAGTTTTTTCTATTACAAATTCAGCACCATTTATATTCATACATACATACATGCATACATACATACATACATGCAATATATATATATATATATATATATATATATATATATATATATATATATATATACATATATATATATATATATATATATATATATATATATATATATATATGTATATATATATATATATATATATATATATATATATATATATATATATATATATATATATACATATATATATATATATATATATATATATATATATATATATATATATATATATATATATATATATATATATATATATATATGTGCGAGTGTATAAATACATATTGATTTTTGGGCTCAGGCCATGTCGTCCTGATGGAAGTTCCTATAAGGTAGCTTTCTAGGGTATATTTGACTACAGTGATATTCCCAGAGAATTTTACCGCAAGGTATCCAGAATTCTAAATCCTGGAGCGAATATCCCTAAATAATCTCACAGGGATATCGCATAATATCAGAGGACTTATTCTTGACACGTCACATAGCTATCTTCGCCCCGAACAGTATTAACACTTCGAGGGGGAATAGTGACAAGAATCTGAAACGAGAATGAAAAGAGAGCCGCTCATAAGGCATCTCTCCTATTCCGTTTTCAGTGTGTATCTGATGAAGGCGGTAGTGCCCTCTTTATTCCTTTTTCGTGTAGCACAACTACTCGGTGTTTTCCCTTGTGTTCTCTCGTTATTTTGGATTTAATTCAACATTTTGATGACTTCTCCGGCCTCTTCTGTCTCTAGGAAGTTGAGTATTATCTTTACAATGTATAAATTTACTGTAGGCTCTTGTCGTTTTGAATTAAATCAAAAGTGATTTTAACGTAAACAAGAGCTGTTGCCTACCGGAGGCTTCCTGGATGCTATCGCTCGCTCTTACGGGTCAGTTAGTTAGCTGGAGCGACATTCCCGGTTTGTTACGCTTTAATAATTTTGCTATTTAGCTACTCCAGAAATGCTTATATTGTTCGGTCAGTGTTAGCTCGGTGAATTCGACATGGGTCGAGGTACCGATCCTGCCTTTCGTGAGGCTCGTAGTCTAGACGTCTGGCAATAGTACTTTCATGCATGGTAAAAGTTTTTCCGAGTGTTATTTTATTGAAGCTATAGGCAAATATTTTATACATGTAAGATATTGTTGAATGTTTTTTCCAAGATTGTATACGAGAGAGTTTCGGTGATTTAGGTAATCGAGTCTCATCTTACCTAGTCTAGTATTCTAGGTACAGTAGTATACTTTCGCACATCCCCGATTGTTCTTTTTCTCCTCTGGAGGCTAAGTTCAGTCCCTCTCTCCCTCTGTAAGACTTCGGCTTAATCCTAGTGGTTCTATCTGTATAATAATTCAGGTATAACTATTCTAGGATATGTCTGTCCTGACCTGATAACCAGGGTGACGGGTTTTTTGGGTTAGGGCAGAACATCAGAGTTTCTAGTCTGTGGTCTGCTTCTTCCTAGCATAGAGAAAGAGTCTCCTTTGCTAGGTTAGGGGCGGACACAGGAAGCTTTGGTTCCCTAGTCCATGTTGGAAGGATTCTGTACGAGATGATTACTTCCTCTAGTGGCCTAGCAGACTGTCCTGTGTTGTTTTTCTCGGGCTGGAGAATGAGTTTTCCCTGTTGGCTGGTGAAATAACTTCACCTAACTTTGTTCCGGTTGGGAGGAGGTTAGCAAGTATTGCCAATCTTCCTCCCTAATAGACAACTCTTGGTTAGGATGAGCTTCCCTAACGGCTGAGTGTGTCTCCTGCTAGAACGAAGTCTATAGGACCCTTATCCCTTCCCCACCTCTCTTTCTTTTTTTTTCTTTTAGCTGTAGTCCTACTTCCGTACCTAGTATAGGTTAGGATGGAGGCAGGCTCAGCTCTCCGGCCGGCAGAGACCCTTTATTCTTTGCAGAGTGAACCCCAGACCTCCCTTGGTCTCCCTTCCATGTCCGTCGGTAGAGTCCGGCAGACTATGGATTCTTTGGAAGCCTGAATGTTACATTCTCCCCTTCCATAAGTTCACTCTTTCTGGATGGAAGGTCGTATGGCATGCCGCCCTATAACCTTACATCCATACTTTTTCTCTGACTATTGTGTTGCACCCCTATCCCGGCTGCCGGCTTGACAGCCGACAGCCGGGAAGGTAGAGGTTCTCTGATTCTTGGCTACTGTCGGCGGTATGGTTTTATTACCCTTACCGGCCAGCAGTGGAATCACAGCCCGAATTTGCTGGTCGCTTCGATTAGCGGCCGGCGGCCGGGTTTTAGTGTTTTCAGCCGTCGGCTGGCAATGATTGCCGGCCGGCACACAGTCGCGAATCAGTAGGCTGCCGCCTATTAGTTAAAGATAGTATATCTTTGATCTATAAAGGGGTAGTTGCCGGCCGGCACGTACCGGCTCGTGCTGGCCGGCACAATAACATGCGATGTACAGTAGTTGCTATATTCGTAGTGTAGTACACACTGCATTAGTAGAAACTGTTGTACAGAGTTTGTGATAAGCTAATGTTCTTCTTCATACTTAATGTTATCTTGTACAGCCTTTTGTTGAAACCGTACTTTATATAGAAAGGGAGTTCTTTCTGTATTCTTTCAATCCCGCATATTAAAACTACACATTAAATTTCCGTTTAGGAAATTACATAAGGTATTCTAGTATAGAATTAACCTTAGTTTTAATATTTTGGGAGGTTACAGCAATTGACTGAACAGGAAATACAAGTATGTGTCTTTCCTTCTTTCTTTTATAGCTTTTCTATATAAGCTAAATGTTTCAATATAAGTGAAAAGCCTTCACTTGATACTCATGGATTTTTCTTCTCTTTACAGGAGGACCATCCGAAGTGCGGGAGTGTGTTCTGTAATATCAGCAGTAAGAACTTCTGTGGACATCATTATTGCAGGAGGCACGCAGCATGCACAGCCTCCAGAGGTGTTCTCCGCTATTGGGACGCTCAGGTTTGTACAGTTCGTTCTAACCTGATTACCGAGGCTTTTGACGACCCTAAGTGAATGGAGTCAAGGGATGCTGCCAGGGAAACGTTTTGATCCTGGGTGAGGGGTTTTCAGAAAAACACATCAGGTCCCTACCTTCCAAATGAAAAGATGAGGCCCTACCTTTTCCCTAAAGCATCGGCTGATGCAATCATCCCCCAGCCTCAGGTGGAGATACCAATTGCCCTGAATCCGGTAGATTCTGAAGTCTCAGCCGCCCTTCAAGACATCCAAGTGGACGATAGGATGTCGGAGGTGTCGGATTCTACAGAGAAGGACCTTCTAGGAGAAGGTCAGGAGGAGGAGCTGTTTCAGACTCCTCAAGTACAAGAGCAAGAAATCGACGAAGTGTCGGTTACATCGGTTCCGGATCCAGAACCTGTTCCTTCTACATCGTCTGCTATCCCAGATGAACTGGGAAGGACTCTTTCTTCCATTGTTGAGTTGATCCAACAAATTCAAAGGAAGAATGATGAGAAGGAAGCTGCAATGAAACTGGAGTTACGTAGACTTGCAGCATCACGTGGGCCCCAGAAGCGGCTCACCGTGAAGGATCTTCCCTTGTGCTCGAATACCAATCCTTGGAGGTATGCCGAACACATGCCAATGACAACCGGGGAGATCGTGATCTCAGAAAAGTTGGGAGCAATTCCCCTGGAAGAAGTGGAATTTTGGCCCAACAAAGATTTTTATCCAGACTGCTATGCCTGTCTTAGGAAGGAGCCAGCCTTAAAGGAGGGGACGGAGCCGTAGATCATAGTTTTTGACCATAGTAAAGCTCAGACGTTACTATCGAGCTCAATGAAAGAGAGGGGCTTCACTAACTCAAAGGTGCCCGCCTTGAGTAGAAGCTTCCCTCCTTTGTGGCCTCTCCTACCAGAGCCTTTTCCTTCTCGGAAAAGGGATATAAGGCTGCCTTAAATGCGGTGGAGGCAGGGAAACCATGCCCCTCCTAGGAGGAGTGCAAGCCGTTATCTCTGACCTTGCCCTTGGACCAAGAAGACTGGAAGGACGTACACCTTACCTTCTCAATCGGGAAACTAGAAGCTAATATTGCTGAACGCCAGTTCGGTGAGGCGCTTCCAAAACTGTCGGAGGCTCTCTTGCGTAGAGAGCAAGAGACAAAGGAGACACTTGCGGCATCGATGTCGTTGCAAACAACACTAGAAACGATGGCAATGTGGAGGATTTATTTTTGCTTTATTTTTATTTTTGTTTTGCCAAATCCTGTGTGTGTGTGTGAGAGAGAGAGAGAGAGAGAGAGAGAGAGAGAGAGAGAGAGAGAGAGAGAGAGAGAGAGAGAGAGAGAGAGAGAGAGAGAGATTGTGTTAGCGAGCGAAAGTAGTTAGTGTAACGATCGTTTGTGGTGAGGAAGACTGTTGGTATAAATGAGATTGTTTGTTTACATTTTTAGTAAGGTTACGACAGTGGTGAATGTTTCGGAGCGAATGCTTTTTTTATTTGACTGCAGCATAAGGCAGTTGTGTGAGAGCTGGATTACATTTATATTTTTCTGACCAGCGTGGAAGTGGTTTTTGATTTTCAAAGCTGCGATTCCTCCTTTGGAGTGACTAAATTTCTAGAAAGTGGATTACTGTTGATGACCTGGCCTGGAACTGATCATATTTAGACTGCTTTTTTTTGGATTAACGATTGTCGATGACCTGGCCTGTTTACTTTGATTGCTGCTATTGATGATGATAATGATGATAAGGATGATGACGATGATGATTACGACCCCGATTAGGGAGGCAGTGATGGCAACTTGCCATACAGTTTAACCTGTTAATCACAGATTGAGGGTTGTGCCGTGAAAGACAGTTCGGCAGTTTGTGAACGACTGTGTTGCAAATAATATATATGAGCATACAAATTTTGGTGTTGAACTCGTAATATATGTGTTTTGTGTTTTCATGTTTGGGTTGCGGTTAGTTTTAAGTTTCGTTAGGATTTATTGGATTGCGGAAAGGTTTTTTTGTTAATTATATATTTAGTTTTATTTATCCTATAGTGTTAAGTTTTGATTAGTTTAAAGTGTTAAGTTTTGATTGGTTTAAAGTATTTATTTTGAATGTTGATGGTTTATGATTTATTTTAAGGTTTAAGAATTATAGTTTTAAGGTTATGTTTTGTTTTGTTTTGTCCTTTTGTCCAAGAGTCTGGTTGTAGATTACGTAAGGGGAAAGTTTGTTTTGTGGAGACCATTGTAAGTAAGTAAGATTCAAGGGTGTGGGGGTTGTTTTTGCAACATCCCGCCACATTATTTTGGCGCCCGAACAGGGACTGCTGAGGCGGGACTGATAGCTGGACTCTTGGACGAAGGACTGATAGGATAAGATATTAGATATAAGGTTGATGAAAAATGGAAGAGCAGAACAAGTTACTGAAGGAGGAATCGCAGCCTGCCAAAATAAAAAAGAAAAACACTTACGAACACTTCTAGCTAACTGAACTATCGCACTATAATCAAAGATAAATAATAAATTGTTCCTATCATTCACAATCACGACAAGCAAAGATAAACAAAACTGTACTTACTTTGAAGAACCAGGACATGTTCATGGTTGTGGCCAAAACTCATCTGGTCACAGTTACGAAGGATTTCTATAGCTTTATTAAAGCTAGGAGAGCCTGTAGAGAGTTCGTGTTCGCCTCGGTTGCGGTGAGGCACGAACCGAGGAAACTGATCTCCTCTCGTATTTGGGGTAAAGACCTCTTTCACAATAAAGTGATTAAAGAGGTATTAGATAAAAGGCCTAGGCCATCCTCTCGGCCGGCTAAACCCTACCGACAGCAACATCAACAACACCTTCCTGTGACCGCGGTGCCTCAGACGGTGGCACAACCTCCAACCACGTACCAGCTGGTACCTCAACAAACGGTGACACTGTCGCCAGTTCTTAACTCAGCCTCCGAAAGGCAGATTTCTTCCTTTCGTTCGAGAGCCAGAGGAACAGCCAGAGGTTCTTCTAGACGCCCTTCAAGAGTAAGGGGATCCATTGGAGGACGCGGTCAAGGAGGCAAAGCCCCAGGTCCACAACAGCAGAAGTAAGATACTTCCAGTAGGAGGGAGATTACAGCTATTTAGGGATCGCTGGACCTTCGATCCCTGGGCCCACAGCCTAAATAAGAATGGACTAGGTTGGAGCTGGAGCAGTCCACCTCAATTTCCTCAATTCTTCCAACACTCAACCCCCGCTCTGGAAGAATATGTCCGAGAGCTCTTAGTCAAAAGAGTAATCCTGAAGTCTAAGTCCATCAAATTCCAAGGAAGGCTGTTTTGTGTTCCAAAGGAGGACTCAGAAAAACTCAGAGTCATTCTGGGCCTATGCTGTGTCTATAGACTTGTTTGACGCTTATTGGCACGTTCCAATTATTCGTCACCTCTACCCCTACCTAGGCTTCAAGTTACTTTGATAACTTTACGCCTTCAAAACCATGCCTTTCGGGCTAAAACATAGCCCCAAGGATTTTCACGAAGCTCGCGAACACAGCCGTCCATCAGTTACGCCTAAAAGGGGTCCAAGTAGTAGCATACTCGGACGACTGGTTGGTGTGGGCAGCATCCAGGACAGTATGCATGCAAGCTTCTAAGATAGTGATCCAGTTCCTGGAACATTTGGGATTCAAGATCAACATAAAAAAGTCTCGTCTTTCTCCAGCCCAAAAATTTCGGTGGTTGGGAATCCACTGGAATTTGGAGTCACCTCGGCTTTCCATTCCTAGTTAGAAGATGAAAGAAATAGCAGGATCTGTCAAGAGACTATTGAAATCCAAACGGATATCAAGACGCGAACAGGAGAGAGTGCTGGGCTCTCTACAGTTTGCTTCGATAACAGATCCAGTGCTAAGAGCACAGCTTAAGGATGCAACAGGAGGCTGGAGAAAATATGCATCAAACACGAAGAAATGGCACCTGTCAGCAGTTCACATTCAAGAGTTCCGCATTGTGACAGCGGACGCTCTATCTAGGTTTACACCTATAGAGTCAGAATGGTCCCTTGACGCAGGATCGTTCTCCTTCATCTCGAGTCAAGTCCCAGAGCTGCAGATAGGCCTCTTTGCGACGAAATACAACAAGAAAATAGTTCGTTACGTGTCCCCTTACGAGGATCCGTTAGCGGAGGCAGTGGACGCTACGTCCCTGGGCTGGATCAGATGGTCCTGTATCTATCTGTTCCCTCCGCACACCTCCTTTTGAAGGTCCTCTATATGCATAGATCCTTCAAAGGGAAAGCTGCAATAGTGGCCCACAAGTGGCCAAATAGTGTGTGGTTCCCTCTGGCATTGGAACTACGATTAAAATTCGTTCCGCTACCGGATCCATCCCTGTCTCAGCGAGTACAGAAGTCGACTGTCTTCGCTCCATCACAGAAAACACGGAACCTACATCTCATGATTTTCTCTCCTTAACGATGAGAAAAAGATTCGGTGTTTAAAAGTCGGTTTAGACTTTTGGAGGAAACCAGAAGACATTATGAGGCTTCAGGGAAGAAATATCTATCCTTTGTCAAGGTGAAGAAACTGAAAGAAATCCCGACAGATTCCTATTTATCATTCTTCATTCTCCTTCATGAGCAAGGTTTAGCAGCCTACACAATTCTATTGTTCAAGCCTGCCTTGACAAATCAGATACCATATACCTTACAGGTCGACCTTTCTAACGACGTTCTTAATGAACTAGCCCTTCAGCGCTTCCAAGGACCATTTGCTTGGTCATTAGATATGATTCCTCATTGGGTATAAATAATGAACAATGAGGAATGGCCTTAGAAGGTTTTGGGGGCCAGAGTTAGTGAATAGTGGCTCTCTCTACAGAAGAAGGCCACGTCCAGTTCTTGGAGGGAGAACTGATTCTATTTCCAGACCCAACGTTTCTTACCAGGAACAAGCTACCCACCAACAGGTGGGGTCCCTAGAGAATCTGCCCTCTGGAGGAAGATGCATCTCTATGTCCAGTGGAGTGCCTAAATGTCTATCTTCATAGAACTTCAGACTTTATGGGAGGACAGCTGTTCAGAAGAGAAACCCTGGGTTCAAAGTTATCTATAACTAAGGGCGAAATTCACCCGTGTTATTCGCAGAACGGATCCAGACAGTACACCCGTTAGTCATGATCAGAGGAAAGTTGCCTCCTCCATAAAATTTCTTTGATTATATGGACTTTCAACATCCTTGTTTGCACACCGGCTGGTAGTCATCCAAGGCGTTCTTTATGCACTATGCGAAGCAAGTGGAGCAACTTATGAGATCTGTGGTAGCAGCAGGTAGAATTCTTTAACCTTCTGTTTTAAGTCTGCGAGGAACAGTGTAATTAATTTGGGACGATTAATTAAGAGGGTGCGCGTGTAGTCACTGTATGTTACTACACGCTGAGCGATAGGCCACGAAAGTGTCCTTACAAACTGTTCCATTGACGTCGGTAATCTATAGCATAATACGGACACTTGTGCCAAGTGTTTTTTACGCTAGTGTATGTAAACAGTATACAGACTATATCATTATTATTAATAATTCTATTGAAGTGGCAAACCTGTTTCCTAGTAGATGAAACAATATTTTCTGTTGGCTGTTTTTCTTTATGCTTTTACGCATATCATCCACATTATATAAATTTTATAAATGTGATCTGATATGTTTGTTTATTAAATTTTAATAAACACTCATTTTATTAGAAATGTTCTGAGCATTAAGATTAAAATATGGATATTTTTATCATGGTATGTCTTTAGAGATTGTTCCCTGATTCAAGCAAAAGTCCACTCACTCTAATCCTTCCTTGGAAGAGTTGACGTGGTACCCTAACAGGTTGATGGCAAAGAGGCAAAATTTATTCCTATGTGGATACAACCAATATCCAATAGTTACTAAGAGTAGTCACTTTGGGGAAGGTGTCACAAATTCATTTTGACTTTGGCGACTCTTATACAAACTTTGCTTTATAATGTATAGGGCGAGACCACTACACAAGCTTGTCATTTTGTCATCCATAAGTTTTTATGTACCCCTCGAGACTTTTCCAGAGTCTAGTATGACTCATCCCTGCAGGGGGCAGGAAGCACTAACATAGTTCATGCTTAGATGAAATGATGTATGACGGTAACATCATAGGTCTCTAGGTCTAGACAGACCAGGAAAATACTTTCTTGAGAGTACGGCACTGATTGGGAATCCACAGATACAGTAATGCTCTGGTAAACTTCCATCAGGACGACATGGCCTGAGCCCAAAAAACGGATTTTGAGCGAAGCGAAAAATCTATTTTTATTGTAAAAGGGCTTATTGACCCCTCCCTATAATACAGTATCTGTACCACCTCGTATATCGCTACAAGGAATAAAGAGGGCGCTACCGCCTTCATCAGATACACACTGGAAACGGAATAGGAGAGATGCCTTATGAGCGGCTCTTTTCAATCTCGTTTCAGATTCTTGTCACTATTCCCCCTCGAAGTGTTAATACTGTTCGGGGCGAAGATAGCTATGTGACGTGTCAAGAATACGTCCTCTGATATTAGCGATATCCCTGTGAGATTATTTAGGGATATTCGCTCCAGGAGTTAGAATTCTGGATACCTTACGGTAAAATTCTCTGGGAATATCACTGTAGTCAAATATACCCTAGAAAGCTACCTTATAGGAACTTCCATCAGGACGACATGGCTACCTCACCCAAAAATAGATTTTACGCTTCGCTCAAAATCCGTTTATTTCTATGTAATATCTTAATAGTCCTTTCATTTAAGACAGTTACTCTACATTTATTTTTATTTCCAATGTCCTCTAAACTTACTTAAAGAATGATCTTTGATAATAGATGCTTCGAAATAATTATTGTAAAGGTTAAAATGCCACTAAAACTGATGAGATTTTCGCCAATAAACTTCTTTACAAGCGAGGGAAGTACTGACGCTTACAGCTATCATCGTTTCACTAAATCAATAGACATACGAATTCTCCAATAACATAACCAGTTTCCTGGAGAATTCAAACATGAAAACCCCATTTTCAATCTGGGCTCTTAAAAAGTTTTAGTGTATCTCTTGATAGATCGATTTATACTTATGGTAACTATTTTACTTTCAGCAGATTATCTGCATTTTGTTTTGCGCTACAAAATTCTAATTTTATTTATTCGATACTAATGTTAGTCTTTCTTACTCTTGCAACAATTTGACTTAAAATTGTCAAAATATATGTGAAGACCGCTCAACGTATTGAGCAAGAACATTATTATGAAAAAATATCCAATTAAACAGTTTCGATGTTGCTAAATCTCACAGCGTCTGTAATTCCTAATATCTATTACTATTTTTTATTATCCTGAAAAATTAGAAGAAATAAATAGACAATATAATGTACATCACCATTCCAATAATAAAGGTTCATAGCAATTCAACTTTAAAAGGTTTTAGTCTTTCAATATCCTTTGAGTAGCGGGATCATGTTGAATACAAACTCTCCCGAGAAGAATCATTTCCTAAAATGTAAAGTCCCGAACGTATTTCCTTCATACATTCTCACTTGCAAGGACTGACAAGAGGCTCCGACGATCCTTCAGCAGTGTCAAGGAATAAACAAATATCCTCAATCCTTCTCTAATGGATACCCTCTGTAGGGGGGAGGGGGGAATGGATTGGTATCCGTCAAAGGAAGATTTATGGAATGAGGACGCAATCCGTCGCCTATATTTTGTCAAACTACGCGGCATCAAGAAGTCTCTCTTTCTAAACTCTGTTCTCCTTTTCTCTCGTCTGGGAGTGAGATAAGTTGAATTTTTTTTTTTTTTTTTTTTTTTTATTTTGGAAAGGCAGCAAGGCTTCTGTTTTCTATAGATTACAACAACAAGAACAAGGACAACAATAATAATAAGAACTATAGCAGCAACACCAACAACATTAGAAACATTAGGAATAACATTGAAAATAATAATAATAATAATAATAATAATAATAATAATAATAATAATAATAATAATAATAATAATAATAATAATAATAATAATAATAATAATTAGCGAAGATAAAAGAGGAAAAAAATTATAGGCGTGTGGATACAAGACAAATCAAGCATGTGATAAAATAAGTTTCTTCTTAAAAACCACTTTTTACCAACTTTGTAAAAACCTCATATACTACATAAACTTCATCTTGAATATCAGCTTAAATTTTATTATAATTAAGAATAATCTTTACTTATGTAATGTTATATTGCTCCATATCCGTCTTGGTATGTGGATGTTGAAGAGAAGCATCAAAGGCTAAATAAGAGTTTGAAAGTCTTTGTAAATGGGGACAGTTAGCATTGAATTATAGCAATAGCTATGATATAAGTTGACGTAGAAGCCAAGAAAACGGAACAATGAGAGTTAAACTGGTCAGAGGAAAAATTCAAGTGCTTAGGCCTAGTGAATAGTATCGCCTATCAATCATCTCAAATAGGAGAATTTGAATGGCTTTGTACATACAATTTTACTTACGTTAGGTGTGTATGTTCTTAACGTGTACATATAGTAGGCCTACCTATGCAATGTTGATAATTGAATATGGTAATATACATATCATATATCTGGTACACGAGAAATGTGAAAATAAAAACCCGAATCTATCCAAAAATATCTTCCTATAGATTATTTATTAGTCTTTTGAAACTACCACCATCTAATAAACAATGAATCTAAACAAAAAATGTTTTACCACATGTAAGTAATACAGATACATTGCAAAGAGAATTGTTTGTTTCAGTTCTTGTTTAATAATTGATGTATTCCTCTGGCATGTCCAAAACGTTTACCATTTCTTACAAAAGGATAAATGTCTGTTTCAACTACTCGGGTAAAATGCAAAGGTGCTTTAAATCTGGTTGCTCTGTATGTATTGATCCTCTCTCTCTCTCTCTCTCTCTCTCTCTCTCTCTCTCTCTCTCTCTCTCTCTCTCTCTCTCTCTCTCTCTCTCCTACAGAGGCTCCAATAGCGGTCGTGTGTTCTCACAGTGTAATTTATGCAAAGTAGAAAAAAATAGAAAATCTATCAACCATGTTTTACTCAAAAGTAGATCTAAAAATACCATCAGTTTGAACTGTATCATAAAAAAGAGAATGTTATTTTCGAAGACTGATGGAATTGCCAAGAAAATATTCTTATTCGAAATGGAAAAATCTTTTTAGTAAAGAAAATATAATTTATCAAGGACATACTATCTACACATGAAGAATAAAAAGTCAAAATAGAACTGTTCTAAAAAGGAAGTGTCTCTTTCATAATTCAGAGAAAATAGGAACTTTTCGGACAAGGCATCTGGAAACTCACTTTGGTACTTGACGTCTATATGCTAGAAGAACAACACCTTTACGAAAAAGAAAGAAAAAAAAACTTGCTCCTTGTTTCCCATTTCTGTTGAAAACTCGGTATAAATTACTTTTGAACGACCTTTGTAATGGGCTGCCATCAAAGTAATCATGCTCCATAAATCATGCCACAAACTTTAAGCAAAGATCTAAGATTGTGGAAAAATTTACATGTGAAATGGGTTTTGTTTCATATTAGATAGACTCAATTTCTTGCCTAACCTTGTCGAGGTATTTACGTTGCAATAAAAAAAGGAGTTATCTTAATATAAACTCCACTTAAACTTTTGATTTCACAATCTTTGAATTGTTTGAACATAAGCAAAGGATTTTTGTTAGTAGTTAGAGAGCTGTTTTTATCTTTACTTGAACTCTCCTTAACCCTGTCCTACATTTTTATTGGTAGCATTAAAAGGTGCATTCTTTTTTCCAAAAACTTGATCGAGATGAATATTGTATGGTTACCTTCTCGTTCATGTCCCAAATTATACACGTATGTCTGAGATCATGAGTTAACTATAAGTAGGACTTTGACATTAATTCCACAGTAAGTCAAAGTATTAGATAGAAAATGGCTACATCCTTTTCTCATTTTTTCATGCTTTAGATAATCCGGTTCTGATAGAAGAAAAAGTACTTTGCTATTCTATTTAATTTTACTTTCTTTTTATTACATTCCATATCGTTTTACTCAAATATATCTTTCGGAATCTTAATTGCTTTATGCTTGTTTAACTGAACCAGTCTGTCTTTAATTGAATTTGTACCGTAGGTACTGTATGTATCAGATCCCAAGGTTGGTGAGGTAAGAAAGCTCTATTGTATTAACCAGAATTTTGTCAACAACAACAACAACAACAACAATAATAATAATAATAATAATAATAATAACAATAACAATAATAATAATAATAATGATAATAATAATAATAAACTAGTGAGGCACAATCACCTTAGAAATATACGAAATATAAATTTCTTGAAAAAGTAAAATATTATGGGAACATTTGTAAAAATTCTGAAATCTGGGGACTTTTGCCAGAAACATTTGTATCCTCATTCTCTTACAGAGGATAAAATAAATACGAAGAAATATTCCAGGTTCTATTTATATAAAAGGGAAATGTGTCTCCTATAAAGAAAAACGTCTGCTAAAGGAATAAGTTCAGAAAACAAGAGCTACAGTATATTTATGGCTCTTGAGGGAGCTAAGGGATTTACACTGGTTGCCGATTAAAGCGAGAATTGAATTTAGAATATGTACAATAACTCACCTAGTTATCAGAACCTGGCGTCCAAAATACTTAAGAGAACTGCTACATATTGCGCAGCCAACAAATCGTGTCGACACGAGATTAGTTACAGATGACTTCAAATTATTGAAACATGGATACATGTCTACTTTAGGCTCCAGAGCCTTTAAATATGCGGCCCCGAGGCTATATAACAAGCTCCCACGAAACATTCGAATAATTAAAGACATTAAGGCTTTCAAGTGGAAAATGATGACTTTCTTATTTCATGAGTCCTTTGACAGTGACGATTTAACAGTAAATGAACAATACGTGATATGAAACGTTAAAGTACTCTGAACGAACGAGGTAAAACGACAGTGGAGGTCCTGTAGAGAGCGGGGTTCCCCTGTTGTATGGGACCGGAAAGCAGCCATCAAAGTAAGTAAGTCATATATCAATGACAACAAACTGCTGGTTTGCATCAGTCGGAAACTCATATAAATCGTTTCCTTTGGTGAAGCGCTCGCTGTTAATTTGGTCTAACCTGACGAGGGGTTTATTGCTGCAGATGGTGAGTTTGGGATTGAGTACCCCTAGGAGGGAGCAATCCCACCCCATCCAATACTAACCAACCACAACCCAACACCCCACACAGACTGTTCTACCTGCCACGGTACTGCTGCTTTAATAAGTAAACCTACTGTGTCTGAAGTCCTTGCTGTGGTCAATATACCATTAATATATTGCAATGGCATTGTTTTAGTATTGGGAATCTGTAGACATTTATTTCTTTGGATATTATTTTCTTTTCAAATCCTCCCCCAGGTTTCCCAGAAAAATACATATATTTGAGTAGGACTGAAGTCACCAACATTTCTATGTATATATATATTTTTTTTACCTAAGTTAATGCTTATGCTGTTCTTGAAATGAAAATTGAATAGATAAGCAAGATGATTTTACTTGTTAAGCAACTCCCTCTAGATTTTATAGTCCCTTAATGAAGTTTAATAATAATAATAATAATAATAATAATAATAATAATAATAATAATGATAATAATAATAATAAAAATAATAATAATAATAATATTTTGGTAGTATGCCCTCTTTCAGACATGTTTCGTTAGAAATTATTGCTGCCTCAGTGGCATTATCTCGTTGAGCTTTACTATTGCTCGGAGCTTCCTCCTTTCATCAGTACTGCTTTCTGCCAGTAACTGTGTTATGGTTGACATCAGCAGGGGAGCAAAATATGTATATATAAAATTCTATAATTCTACTAAAATTAAACTAGTCAAAATGGTACATGTTACGAGAGGGGGCTGGAGGTCTCCTCTCATCATCAGGCTGAGTCTGAATAAATTGGATAAAGTTGGCTCTATATATATAGGTTAGATGGTTGGTAAAATCAGGTGCTGGTCACTGATTGGTCCTCGCAGGCAGAGTCCATATCTAGTCTGCAACAGAGCTGCTCTTCCATTGGCTAATGTCCTCAACGGGAGAGGTTCCGTCATGGCCATCAAAGCTAGGTGGAGTCAGGGTTTGAGTAAGTTCAGACAGAGCTCCTGGTGTGGTGTACTGATTGGCTAACGCACTACCAGGGCGAGGCTTTGAGTCAGACAAGCTGTTCAGCCACTCTGAGTCCAGGTCCAGGGAGTCCTGAGCTACTTGCTGATTGGCTGATACACTCGCCGGGAGAGTTTCAATCACAGATAACCTGTCGAGCTGTTAACTGCCGTCGTTCTCATCGATGTTTACAGGTCGTTGAAAGGTGTCCCTATGATAAGAGGGGAGGAAGAACATCTTGTGTCGTATTCAGGTTCAGTTTTTCTAACTGATGAGCTTGTCTTCGAGGATCCTCAGCCCTTTGCCATCTGGGGCATTGCCAATGATCTTAGGTGTTTTTCGTGATATCTTCTCACACCTTGTTTTTGTTGTTCACGAGGTGTTGGTGTATCTTGATGGCTCCTTGTTGGACATTACAGGACAATTTTTTAGAAAGTCTCTTAGTCGTCATTCCAATGCAATGGCCAGGGCATCCTAGGACTGGTCATTGGTAGGAATAAACATTGTTGGACTTCTTCAGAAAGTTCTGCATGGGAGGGGCTAGATTATTCTTCATAATTAGGGATCTTGTCCTTATAGTCTGGTAATAGATGATCAGGTTTATGTTAGTGTTCTCTTGCACGGGCCTAACATTGTTCTTAATAATGTCCTTCATGGACATCTCATCCTGTTGGTACTGTCTGTATATGATACCTTTGTAGTACAAATGGACTCCAGAAGGTGTGCTCTTACTACTGGTCTCAGTCTCGTACTAGTTGTCCATGGCATGTTTGACCTCTCTATTGACCTGCCTGTTGGAGTAACCGTTGTTCACGAGGACCTGGGTAATTATATCCAGCTCTTTTGGGTCTCTGGCCAGGAAGAACAATGGGAGAGGGCCCGGCAAACGTAGGCTCAGAGGGTGCAGGTCTTGTACCTAGTGGGACATTTGTTATCACCATTTAAGCAAAGGCCTAGGCTTGTAGGCTTCTTGAAAACAGTGGTATAGAAGCCATGCTCAGTAGTTGTCCTGATGGTCCATCATAAATCTAAGAGAACTGCACTCCTCAAAGATCCTGTGTAGTTAATCCATTCGTTCAGTAGAGGGGCTTTCACAAAGGTGTCGTCAATGTAGTAGACATATTTCAGGGCAATCTATACGTAGAAAAATATGCCTCTCGATGACACCCATGTAGAAGTTGGTGAATAGAACGTAAGTGGGGGCCCCATCAAAACACCATCCATCTGCATGTACATATGCCTTTGATAGGTGGAGAAGGGTCCCTTCTTGGTACATATATCCAGGAGGGTGCAAAGGGTGTTGTGCTCTGGGATGTTGAGAGAAGGGGTCAAATTGTCTCTGTAGACTCTGTTTAGGGTAAGTTAGATGATCTCATCTACAGGCACATTAGTGAAGAGGAACTCCACATCAAAAGAAGCAATGACTCCTTTGGTGGAATGTCCCTCAGTGGTCGTCAATAACTCCATGGCAGAAGCCACAGTATACTGGCCAGGAACATAAGGGGCAAGAAGTGTTGAGTCGCTTGAACAGTTGTTAGATCGGCGCTGATGATAGGACAGAAGAGGTTTCCAGCCTTATGGGTCTTCACATTCAAATAAAGTAACCCAGCCAAAAATCATCAGTGAAAGATATGATATGGATGGCGCTGGAGGCGAAGCCATTACTCATGTTCACGAAAAGATTGATATCTGGTGAAGGAACATAATGTGGTATTACTGATAAACCCGAACATCTGAAGTAAATTTCTTTATTAGGACTGTTTCCTCTTTAGGAGTAGTACCGAATTGATTTTCCTTTTGGAAATATGCAAGTAGAAC
>NC_090739.1:65614458-65616958 GCF_036898095.1 Palaemon carinicauda
GAAAAATATTAAGATATGTTACGGGAGGTTTAAAGACCACTCATGAATGGCAGAGGCAAGGGACAGTGACATCGCCCTAGCAAGCAGGATAATGTCCTAGAGACTGACCATAATATGATCAGCGTCCAACCACCTCTCCACCCAAGCTAAGACCATGGACGGTCAGGGAATGGCTGCTGATAACTCAGCAGATAGACCTATATCTTCCCCAAAACCTACTATCTTTAGCTCACAAGGATGGTGAGGTTGCAGTGACCAAAGAGACAAACAAGTTTGAGTGGGACTCGAACCCCCTTCTGGCGATCACCAGGCAGGGACGTAACCAATCAGGCCACCACAACCAAAAGGTTGGACCTATTCCTCTTCCGTTTATTACTATTATTATTATTATTATTATTATTATTATTATTATTATTATCCAAGCTACAACCCTAGTTGGAAAAGCAAGATGCTATAAGCCCAAGGGCTCCAATATGGAAAATTAACCCAGTGAGGAAAGGAAATAAATAAATGATGAGAACAAGTTAACGATGAATCATTCAAGAACAGTAACAACGTCAAAATAGATATGTCCTATATAAACTATTAACAACGTCAAAGACAGATATGTCATAAATAAACTATAAAAAGACTCATGTCAGCCTGGTCAACATAAAAAAATTTTCTCCAACTTTGAACTTTTGAAGTTCTGCTGATTCAACTACCCGATTAGGAAGATCATTCCACAACTTAGTAACAGCTGGAATAAAACTTCTAGAATACTGTGTAGTATTGAGCCTCATAATGGAGAAGGCCTGGCTAGTAGAATTAATTGCCTGCCTAGTATTATGAACAGGATAGAATTGTCCAGGGAGATCTGAGTGTAAAGGATGGTCAGAGTTATGAAAAATCTTATGCAACATGCATAATGAACTAATAGAACGACGGGGCCAGAGATTAATATCTAGATCAGGAATAAGAAATTTAATAAACAGTAAGTTTCTGTTAAGTATCAAATGAGATTGTCTTAATCACATGCTTTTAGATATCTTTTTTTTTTTTTTTTTTTTTTTTTTTTTTTTTTTTTTTTTTTTTTTTTATAAAGAATTTATGAAATTTTGATTACTAGGGTTGTTTTAGTACACAAGAGTAATTTTAGAATCAAATGATAAGTGTATTTAGTAAGTAAAAAAAATCTATATAATATTTAATTGATGCAAGTCTTCATTATAATATCCATGCTTTTATAATGAGTTTTCTGTCTATGCAGATAATATATTTTTATTCTTCTCTGCATCCTTGGCAATATTTGGGAGAGGAATAAGATATTTGGCACAAAAACTAATGTTAAGGTCTATTTTCTATCTATCTATCTATCTATCTATCTATCTTTCCCGTCTGAGTTATATTTCCTTTTCTTATTTAACTTTCATACAAGATCTCCTGTCAACCACTTGCACTGGTGAAGCTGAAGCTGAGAGTCCTTGAAGCTTATTGGGAATATACTCTATCTCTGTAGATTTTATTGCTTATCATTATCGTCATTATCAATAATAATGATAATAATAATAATAATAATAATACTAATAATAATAATAATAAGAAGAAGAAGAAGAAGAAGAAGAAGAAGAAGATTAACAACAACAAAAACAACAACACCAAAAGCAACAACAACAACAAAACTACTACTAATAATAATGATGATAATAATAATGATATGATTAACAACAACAACGACAACGATAACGATAACGATAACGATAATGATAATGATAATGAAATCTTGAAATTAAACTGGAAGAGATAACTAACCTATCTTTTCAAGAAAATAAGGTCACGAAACTAAAAGACCCTCAGGAAACTAAACAAAGATATCTCCCAACAAGAGATGATTATAAAGAAAGTCATAAATTTCTTGTCAATTAATTTCTATTCACATGTCACTCTGCAAGATGTGGAAATATTAAATAGCAACATATTCGCGAAAGAATAGTCAAACCTGATGCTATTATTATTATTATTATTATTATTATTATTATTATTATTATTATTATTATTAAATGCTAAGCTACAACCCTAGTTGGAAAAGCAGGATGCTATAAGTCCAGCGGCCCCAAAAAAGAAAAATAGCCCAATGATGAAAGGAAACAATGAAAAATGAAATATTTTAGGAACAGTAAAAACATTGAAATATATATTTTCTTTATAAACTATACAAATTTTAATAAAACAAGAGGAAGAGAAACTAGATAGAACAGTGTGCCTGAGTGTACCCTCAAGCAAGAGAACTCTAACCCAAGACAGTAGAAGACCATGGTACAGAGGCTATGACACTACCCAAGACTAGAGAACAATGGTTTGATTTCGGAGTGTCCTTCTCCTAGAAGAGCTGCTTACCATAGATAAAGAGCCTCTTCTACCCTTAGCAAGAGGACATTGCGATATTCAATTGTAGTGTTTCTCAAAACGTATTTTTGCTCATGAACTAGAATATTTATTTGCAAAACAGAGATTGACAAGA
>NC_090739.1:65629458-65634458 GCF_036898095.1 Palaemon carinicauda
GCCTCTACTGTACATATTCTTGCCGAATTCACGTTTTGTACTTACAATCAACACATCTCCGCCATAATAGACGATTGATTAGATTATAGGATTTTATTATCTATGACTTTCATACTTTCTTTCAATTTTTTTTTTATATACAAATAGCTTTTGTTATCGAATTCACTTTGTCTCTGAAATAAAGATCCAATGAAAAGGATTCACTTTGTGATAAGTGCTTCAGACTTGGGCAAGGATTCGAACCTACGTCTAAGAGTTGAAACCACATTGACCTAAGCCACTCAGATATCAAGAGAGATAAAAATTGATTTAAACCCTGTTATTAATGTATTGGTTGAATTCAGGCTTTGAACTTATAACCAAAATCAGCCTATCTTCACTTGTTCTTCATCAAATGTGTTTTGAGAAGTTATGATACTCAAAATGTAAGATTATAAACAGCATCACGCATAAGGTTCGGTACAAATTATGTATCAAAACGAGTAAATAGTAAGAAAAACAAAATAATCATAAAATACTTTCAAAAAAGGCCAAACTCTAAAATTAAACGTATCTAGAGACAATAATTAATTTCACCAACTGAAGGTGAGAATATAACAATCGATCAACGAAGAAAAGACAGAAATTCATTATTGTAAAACTCATTTGGTAATTCGTCCAAAGTGACAGGGACTTGATGCTGGTTGGGTGTGGAAGTGAGTTTGTAATCCATTATTTCCATCTCATCTTGAGCGAGTAAAGTAGAATTCTGGTGGGAAAACAGATGGAAATGATTGTGAATAATCTTCAAGACCAATTTCCTTTGAAAATTAGGACGTCTTTTTAGTAATCATTGTTTGTCGTTTTCTCATTAGGTCTTTTTTGGGTCTTTCGTTAATTACGTCGATAATCTCTATGAGAAATTAGACTGCTGGGATTTTGAAGTAGATAATATTTTTTGAGACTTTTTAATTTTATTATAGGTACGCACGTGAAGATTTAACCATAATTGTACCCTTTGGCCATTTTACGGGATTTTAGGACAACGTTTCTAAATAAAGTACAGTAGCTCTTTATTCGGGAAATGTTCGCAGCTTTACATTCTTGGAGATACCTTATCAGTCCCAAATACAAATACTGCTTAAAACCCCAAAGGAAAGTTGACCGTTAGTCATAAGATAATCCTTATGAGATTTTGAATGATCTCAATTAAAGGATTGCAAAAATAGTCTTCTGGTCAGAAGTTAAATGTTGATTACAAAGGGCGTCGTCAGAGTAGGGCACCGGGGCTGGGTGTGATCTCCCCTTCAAGATGCTTTTAGGTAAATACTATTAAATCACGAACATCATGGAAGTAAAAAAGTGTAATTGATGAATAACAATCACTAATACGTAAAAAAAATCTGAGGTTCAATGCAGATTCCGTTATTACAAACAATAGTTTATGCAAAAGAAAAAGGTATGAAATTTATATTGTGAAGGAATATATCTGAATGTTTGACTGGAATCGTAAAGGCATCTTATTTTCTTACTTTTGTTTTCATCAGATTTGAAAGTAATAGAGACAGTATCAGAGGGAATCAGAACGGCAATTGAAGTATACATATTTTGGCACGAGTTTCATGCACATTGAATAAAAATTGACAATGATATTGCAAAAAGACGTTTTACACCTTTTTATTACCCAATTACCTCCAAAATCCAATCAAATTTTCTTTGGATTTTGGACAATTATTACACCAAGTTTCATGAGATTATGTCAAATAGTTTTTGAGTTACGCGAATCAAAAACACACAGACAGACAACGCCTATCAAAACATAACCTTCTCAGCAACAAAGTTGGCGAAGGTAATTATTTGTAGATTGTTCTACCTCTCCGAATATGAACATTACAGAGAGAGAGAGAGAGAGAGAGAGAGAGAGAGAGAGAGAGAGAGAGAGAGAGAGAGAGAGAGAGAGAGAGAGAGAGAGAGAGGTGTATATTTGTTTCCACTTCATACAGTAGATTGTCACTTCCTATTGATGTCAGGAAAAGGCCACCGAAGAGATGAAGTACCGACAGACTCATAACAATTACGTTGACAGATACCCTCATAATAAGCCTATGCCAGAAGAGCCTGAAAACGTTGTTCTCAGTAATGGTTCTCGGTCTAAGGTTGTTTATGTTACCCATTATGACTTGGTATAAATTGTTGGTGGCAAGAGTATATGTTTAGTACATATTAATGTCAGTCTAAGGATAAAATGTTTTCCTGAAAGTCCATTTCTCCTAAAACTGAACATTAATTTCATTTAAATATCAATAATTTTTTTTTCTTTTTTGGCTGAACTATGAATGTATTATTTTTATTTTAATACTCTGGGATTTTGTATGATAAAATATGTAAAAAACAAAAATTACAAGTAATAAAAGGAATCTTCCTATTTTAAAATATACTTAACAGGTATTTACAAATGTACTGGAAGATTTAAGAGGATTGAAGTAATATTTCCTTAAATTTTCATTTCAAAAGAACTCGAAAAAGCTCTGCGTAATGTCACTGATCAGAACTTGAGAAACATTAATTGTCTTCCACCGTCATTATTTTCAAGAAGAAAAATAGTATTCCTCCCTTTCAAACATTAATTGAGAATTAATTCTATATTTAAGATTAAGGAATACAGTATTATAATAATAATCATAAATAATAATTAACAATGTATAATGGTTATTTCAAGGAAGTTATTCAACTAAATACTATAGGCCTACTGATAATTAAGTCAAATCTCTCAATGACCTCACAAATAAATGATTAAATTAAAATAATTGATTAGAGAATTTCGAAAATAATCTAAAAAAAAAGGAAATCTTTTTTACTCCAGATATTGGTAATAAATGATTTGAAAAAGTGTCGTAGATGGAATGAAGTCAATTTTTTCAATTGTTTTTCCCTAAATTAAAATGTGGTTTTACTGAGCGTATTCCTGCAGCAAATTGCGTAATATCAGAACGATCACGGTAATACGCATTTTAATAATTAGGCTTTTATATTAATGACTGCAGCCAGGTATTGCAACTATATCCAATTTGCAGTTGTGCCTTTAGATATAGTTTATCACCTTGTGGAATTAGGGTGTATCTGCTATTTAATTCAATTCCCAGCAACGATTTCTTGCTTCACAATTACAACCCTGATTATGTCGTTTCCAATGACCATAACATTTTGGTATGTAGATGCATCTATACACATACACACACGCACACGCACACGCGCGCGCACACACACATATATATATATATATAATATATATATATATATATATATATATATATATATATATATATATATATATATATATATATATATATATATATATATATATATATATATGTGTGTGTGTGTGTGTGTGTGTGTGTGTGTGTGAGAGAGAGAGAGAGAGAGAGAGAGAGAGAGAGAGAGAGAGAGAGAGAGAGAGAGAGAGAGAGTAATGGTGTGATAATACGACAGGGAAAGGATGCGAATTTGGAGGGTGTCGAAGTGTATTATCCTCAAAGACACCAGTGTCAAGAGGTGTCTCGGGGAACTGACGACGCTATTTGGAGAGTTAATGACCCATTAACAGTTGGTGTGGAGCCACAAATTGGCCTTTAACCTGCAACAATCAACTGCCGTTTGCATTTGTTGGCGATGGAACCGTTTCAGTGTAAACACATTGAGTGCTCACACGGAAATTGGTTGCGTGACTGATTATCTCTTACGCTCCCGAATGATTTGGCGTTTCTTTCTGCGAACATATTCAGGAATAGTCAGCGACGCCGTTGATGACTGAAATAATAGATAGAAACTGAAAAGATTTATCATTTAATTAATGTATCTGATTCTGTATAATACAGATCAAAATAAGAGCTCATGAGTTTTGTAGGCAAGAAAAAAAGGGTCTCGTAAGACATCAAAGGATAGGATCGTAATTGATCAAGCAGGAATGTTTTAGTAATAGAAATATTTTCTATTGATTGATATAACATGTAAATCTCATTTCTTGAATAATACAGCCTTGAGGTATAAAAAAAAAAAACAGAATTAGTGGTCGAGTAATATGAAAATACGAATTGTTCATTTAGCCAAAGAACAAATAACCTCTTGTTACTATGAGTTACCATATATGAACAGAATGAAAGGAATATGAATAATGATATCTGAAGGTAAACAATAATGACACTGATTTTTAAAGTACGTTACCATTCCTTCTTCTAACCGTCAACAGATTGGGTTTAATTGGAAGGAATTGCACTGTCTTTCTTGCTAGAGACACCACTTGTTGTCTTTATCTTTATTACCTTAAGACTCTCTCCTTTCGTCGGTCTCGGCAAAGAGGACCCTTTTCCAGCCAATGATCCCGGTCCACATTCCTCAGAACTGACCCAATTGAAATAGTTCACCCGTATTAGTAGCAGCCCAACATGAACCGTTTCAGATATTATCACAGCAGACTGTCAACATTGGCGGCTCTACGAAGACGCTGATTGAAAGTCAACAACACCCAAAAGTTCACCTGTATTTCAGGGATATGAGTTTTGTATTGAAGACAAAATTTCTTTAAAAAAAGCAGAAATACTTTGGAGATATTCATGCAAGAGAAGAAGAACACCGAGAAGGTTTTGTGCTTAGTTAAGAAGAAACCCAAATTAATAATGGTTAGTGAAAAGTATGTAAACAAAACGTTAATTGATACCGCTTTATGTTCAAATGTTTACGCACTTTTTAATAAATATTATTAGAACATGACTTTTCTGGACCCCTCTTTTAAAATAATTGCTTATATTACATATCATACGCTACTTTAACCTGCAAAATATGTATACAAATATGTGAACGCGTCCATATGTTCAAACTTAGCTGCTCATTTATTCAGCTTTCCATTATTTCCCAAGAACGAATTATGATACCAAATATGATGAGAGAAACTAAAATTATTCTAACAGAGTTAATAGAAATCCTGATGGTTGTCTTTGCCAAAAAAAAATTCTATAGATATTTTC
>NC_090739.1:65639458-65641958 GCF_036898095.1 Palaemon carinicauda
ATATCTGGTACACGAGAAATGTGAAAATAAAAACCCGAATCTGTCCAAAAATATCTTCCTATAGATTTTTTATGAGTCTTTTGAAACTACCACCATCTAATAAACAATGAATCTAAACAAAAAATGTTTTACCACATGTAATAAATACATATACATTGGCAAAGAGAATTGTTTGTTTTAGTTCTTGTTTAATGATTGATATATTCCTCTGGCATGTCCAAAACGCTTACCATTTCTTACAAAAGGATAAATATCTGTTTCAACTTCTCGGGTAAAATGCAAAGGTGCTTTAAATCTGGTTGTTCTGTATGCATTGATTCTCTCTCTCTCTCTCTCTCTCTCTCTCTCTCTCTCTCTCTCTCTCTCTCTCTCTCTCTCTCTCTCTCTCTCGGTGCTACAGAGGCTCCAATGGCGGTCGTGTGTTCCCACATTCTAATGTATGCAAAGGAGAAAAAAATAGAAAATCTATCAACCATGCTTTACTTAAAAGTAGATCTCAAAATACCATCAGCTGGAACTGTATCATAAAAAAGAGAATGTTATTTTCGAGGACTGAGGGAATTGCGAAGAAAATATTCTTATTCGAAATGGAAAAATCTTTGTATTAAAGAGAATATAATTTGTCAAGGACATACCATCTACATATGAAGAAGAAAAAGTCAAAATAGAAAGGTTCTAAGAAGGAAATGTCTCCTTCATAATTCAGAGAAAATAGGAACTTGTCAAACAAGACATCTGGAAACTCACTTTGGTAGTTGACGTCTATATATTAAAACAACAACACATTAAAAAAAAAAAACAAAAAAATAAACTCACTCCTTGTTTCCCATTTCTGTTGAAAACTCGGTAGAAATTGCCTTTGAACGAGCTTTGTAATGGGCTGCCATCAAAGTAATCATGCTCCATAAATCATGCCACAAACTTTAAGCAAAGATCTTAGATTGTGGAAAAATTTACATGTGAAATGGGTTCTGTTTCATATTAGATAGATTCAATCTCTCGCCTAACCTTGTCGAGGTATTTACGGTACACTAAGAAAAGCTATCTTTATATAAACTACACTTAAACTTTTGATTTTACAATCTTTGAATAGTTTGAACATAAGCAAAGGACTTTTGTTAGTAGTTAGAGAGCTATTTTCATGTTTACTTGAACTCTCCTTAACCCTTTCCTACATTTTATTGTTAGCATCAAAAGGTTCATTCGTTTTTTCCAAAGACTTAATCGAGATGAATATTGTATGGTTACCTTCTCGTTCATGTCCCAAATTATACACGTATATCTGAGATCATGAGTTAACTATAAGTAGGACTTTGACAGTAATTCCACAGTAAGTCAAAGTATTAGATACAAAACGGCTACATCCTTTTCTCATTTATTCATGCTTTAGATAATCCGGTTCTGATAGAAGAAAAAGTATTTTCCTATTCTATTTAATATTACTTCCTTTTTATTACATTCCATATAGTTTTACTCTAATATATCTTTCGGAATCTTAATTGTTTTATGCTTGTTGAACTTCACCAGTCTGTCTTCAATAGAATTTGTACCGTAGGTACTGTATGTATCAGATCCCAAGGTTGGTGAGGTAAGAAAGCTATATTGTATTAACCAGAATTTTGTCCTCAACAACAACAACAACAACAACAACAACAACAACAACAACAACAACAACAACAACAACAATAATAATAATAATAATAATAATAATAATAATAATAATAATAATAATAAACTAATGAGGCACAATCACCTTAGAAATATACGAAATATAAATTCCTTGAAAAAGTAAAAGATTATGGGAACATTTATAAAATTCTAAAATCTGGGGACTTTTGCCAGAAATATTTGTATCCTCATTTTCTTACAGAGAATAAAATGAATACGAAGAAATATTCCTGATTCTATTTATATAAAAGGAAAATGTGTCTCCTATAAAGAAAAACGTCCACTAAAGGAATAAGTTAAGAAAACAAGAGCTACAGTATATTAATGGCTCTTGAGGGAGCTAAGCGATTTACACTGGTTGCCGATTAAAGCGAGAATTGAATTTAGAATATGTACAGTAACCCACCTAGTTATCAGAACCGGGCGTCCAAAAGACTTAACAGAACTGCTTCATATTGCGTAGCCAACAAATCGTGTCGACACGAGATTAGTTACAGATGACTTCAAACTATTGGAACCTAGATATATGTCTACTGTAGGCTCCAGAGCCTATAAATATGCGGCCCCGAGACTATGTAGGAAGCTCCCATGAAACATTTGAATGTTGAAGATATTAAGGCTTTCAAGAGGAAACTGAAAACTTTCTTATTTCATGAGACCTTTGACAGTGAAGATTTAACAGTAAATGAACAATACGTGATATGAAACGTTAAGTACTCTGAACGAAAAAGGTAAAACGACAGTGGAGGTCCTGTAGAGAGCAGGGTTCTCCTGTTGTATGAGACCAGAAAGCAGCCATAAAAGTAAGTATGTAAAGTATCAAAGACAACAA
>NC_090739.1:65654458-65659458 GCF_036898095.1 Palaemon carinicauda
CGAGTAAAGTAGAATTCTGGTGGGAAAACAGATGGAAATGATTGTGAATAATCTTCAAGACCAATTTCCTTTGAAAATTAGGACGTCTTTTTAGTAATCATTATTTGTCGTTCTCTCATTAGGTCTTTTTTGGGTCTTTCGTTAATTACGTCGATAATCTCTATGAGAAATTAGACTGCTGAGATTTTGAAGTAGATAATATTTTTTTGAGAATTTTTGATTTTATTATAGGTACGCACGTGAAGATTTAACCATAATTGTATCCTTTGGCCATTTTACGGGATTTTAGGACAACGTTTCTAAATAAAGTACAGTAGCTCTTTATTCGGGAAATGTTCGCAGCATTACATTCTTAGGAGATACCTTATCAGTCCCAAATACAAATACTGCTTGAAACCCCAAAGGAAAATTGACCGTCAGTCATCAGGCAAACCTTATGAGATTTTGAATGATCTCAATTAAAGGATTGCGAAAATAGTCTTCTGGTCAGAAGTTAAATGTTGATTACAAAGGGCGTCGTCAGAGTAGGGCACCGGGGCTGGGTGTGATCTCCCCTTCAGGATGCTTTTAGGTAAATACTATTAAATCACGAACATCATGGAAGTAAAAAGTGTAATTGATGAATAACAATCACTAATACGCAAAAAAGCTGAGGCGCAATGCAGATTCGGTCATTACAAAGAATAGTTTATGGGAAAAAAGAAGGTATAAAATTTATATTGTGAATGAATTTATCTTAACGTCTGACTGGAATCCTAAAGGCATCTTATTTTCTTACTTTTGTTTTCATCAGATATGAAAGTAATAGAGACAGAATCAGAGGGAATCAGAACGGGCACTCGGTAGATCGCATACCCTCGCCTATATCATCTATATACATATTTTGGCATGAGTTTCATGCAAATTGAATAAAAATTGACAATGTTATTGCGAAAAGATGTTTTACACCTTTTCATTACCTTGACATTGACCTTTGACCCAATTACCTCCAAAATCCAATCAAATTTTCTTTGGATCTTGGACAATTATCACACCAAATTTCATGAGATTAGGTCAAATAGTTTTTGAGTTACGCGAATCAAAAACACACAGACAGACAACACCTATCAAAACATAACCTTCGCAGCAACAAAGTTGGCGAAGGTAATTAGTTGTAGATTGTTCTACCTCTCCGAATATGAACATTACACACACACACACACAGAGAGAGAGAGAGAGAGAGAGAGAGAGAGAGAGAGAGAGAGAGAGAGGGGGGGGGGGTATATTTGTTTCCACTTCATACAGTAGATTGTCACTTCCTATTGATGTCAGGAAAAGGCCGCCGAAGAGATGAAGTACCGACAGACTCATAACAATTACGGTGACAGATGCCCTCATAATAAGCCTATGCCAGAAGAGCCTGAAAACGTTGTTCTTAGTAATGGTTCTCGGTCTAAGGTTGTTTATGTTACCCATTATGACTTGGTATAAATTGTTGGTGGCAAAAGGATATGTTTAGTACATATTAATGTCAGTCTAAGGATAAAATGTTTTCCTGAAAGTCCATTTCTCCTAAATCTGAACATTAATTTCATTTAAATATCAATCATTTTTTTTTTTTGCTGAACTATGAATGTATTATTTTTATTGTAATACTTTGGGATTTTGTATGATAAAATCTGTAAAAAAACAAAAATTACAAGTAATACAAGGAATTTTCCTATTTTAATTTATACTTAACAGGTATTTACAAATGTTCTGAAAGATTTAAGAGGATTGAAGTAATATTTCCTTAAATTTTCATTTAAAAAGAATTTGAAAAATAGACTCAGAAGCTCTGTGTAATGTCATTGATCAGAACTTGAGAAACATTAATTGTCTTCCACCGTCATTATTTTCAAGAAGAAATATACAGTATTCCTCCCTTAACAACATCAAGTGAAAATTAATTCTATATTTAAGATTAAGGAATACAGTATTATAATAATAATGATAAATAATAATTAACAATGTATAATGGTTATTTTAAGGAATTTATTCAACTAAATATCATACTGATAATTAATTCAAATCTCTAAATGATCTCACAATGAATAATTAAGTTAAAATAATCGAACAGTGAATTTTAAAAAATATAAAAAAAGATGGAACCTTTTTTACCCAAGGTATTGGTAATAAATGATTTGAAAAAGTGTCGTGGATATAATGAAGTCAATTTTTTTCAATGGTTTTTTCCTTGAATTGAAGTGTGGTTTTACTGAGCGTATTCTTGCAGCAAATTGCCTAATATCAGAACGGTCACGGTAATACGCGTTTTAATAATTAGGCTTTTATATTAATGACCGCAGCCAGGTATTGCAACTATATCCAATTTGCAGTTATGTCTTTAGATATAGTTTATCGCCTTGTGGGATTAGAGTATATCTGCTATTTAATTCAATTCCCAGCAACGATTTCTTGCTTCACAATTACAACCCTGATTATATCGGTTTCAATGTCCATAACATTTTTGTATATAGATACATCTATACACATACACACACACGCACGCACACGCACACGCACACACACCCATATATATATATATATACATATATATATATACATACATATATATATATATATATATATATATATATATATATATATATATATATATATATATATATATATATATATATATATATATATATATATATATATATATATTTGAGAGAGAGAGAGAGAGAGAGAGAGAGAGAGAGAGAGAGAGAGAGAGAGAGAGAGAGAGAGAGAGAGAGAGAGAGAGAGAGTAATGGTGTGATAATACGACAGGGAATGGATGGGAATTTGGAAGTTGTCGAAGTGTATTATCCTCAAAGTCACCAGTGTCAAAAGGTGACTCGGGGGAACTGACGACGCTATTTGCAGAGTTAATGACCCATTAACAGTCGGTGGGAGCCACAAATTGGCCTTTGACCTGCAACAATCAACTGCCGTTTGCATTAGTTGGCGATAGAACCGATTCACTGTAAACACATTGAGTGCTCACACGGAAATTGGTTTCGTGACTGATTATCTCTTAAACACCCGAATGATTTGGCGTTTCTTTCTGCGAACATATTCAGGAATAGCCAGCGACGCCGTTTATAACTGAAATAATAGATAGAAACTGAAAAGATTTATCAGATACATAAATGTATCTGATTCTGTAGAATACAGATCAAAATAAGAGCTAATGAGTTTTGTAGGCAAAAAAAAAAAAAAAAAAAAAAAAGGGTCTCGTAAGATATCAAAAGATAGGATCGTGAATGATCAAGCAGGAATGTTTTAGTAATGCAAATATTTTCTAGTGATTGATATAACGTGTAAATCTCATTTCTTGTATAATGCAGACTTGAGGTATGAAAAGAATAAAAAAAAAACAGAATTAGTGGTCGAGTAATTTGAAAATACGAGTTGTTCAATGAGCCAAAGAAAAAATAACCTCTTGTTACTATGAGTTACCATATATGAACAGAATGAAAGGAATATGAATAATGATATCTGAAGGTAAACAATAATAACAATGCTTTTTAAAGTATGTTACTCTTCCCTCTTCTAATCATCAACAGATTGGTTTAACTGGAAGGAATTGCACTGTCTCTCTTGCTAGAGACACCACTAGTTATGTCTCTACCTTTATTATCCTAAGCAAGGTCTATCCTAAGACTCTCTCCTTTCGTCGGTCTCGGCAAAGAGGACCCTTTTCCAGCCAATGATCCTGGTCGACATTCCAGAGGTAAACTATTTGACGTAGTGTTCTCCCTGTCTTGGTTCCCCAGAACTGACCCAATTGAGATAGTTCGCCCGTATTAGTAGCAGCCCAACATGAACCGTTTCAGATATTATCACAGCAGACTGTCAACAATAGCGGCTCTACGAAGACTAATTGAAAGTCAACAACATCCAATAGTTCACCTATATTTCGGGGATATAAGTTTTGTATTAAAAAACGAAATTTCTTAAAAAAAAAAAATACTTTGGCGACAATCATGAGAGAGAAGAAGAAAACCAGAAAGGTTTTGTGCTTAGTTAAGAAAAAACCCAAATTAATAACGGTTAGTGAACAGTGTGTAAACAAAACGTTCGTTGATAACGCTTTATGTTCCAATGTTTACGTACTGTTTAATAAATATTGTTCGAACATGACTTCTCTGAACCCTTCTTTTAAAATTATTTCTTATATTATATATCATACGCTACTTTAACCTGCAAAATATGTATACAAATATGTGAATATGTCCATATGTTCAAAGTTAGCTCCTCTTTTATTCAGTTTCCCATCATTTCCCACGAAGGAATTATGATACCAAATATGATGAAAGGAATTGAAATTATTCTAACTAAGTTAATAAAAATCCTGATGGTTATCTCTGCCAAAAAAATTCTATAGATATTTTCGTCATTTAGTAGTGAAACTGAAAACAAAGTAGAAGATTACTGGATTATCAAATAAGTTGGGCTTAATTGCACCTTCTGTTCAAGAGAAAGCAATACTAATTTTTTTGACAGCTTTCATGAAATATCCTAAAGTTGTTCTATTTTGCCCTTTTGAAATTAGATTTTATGAAATGAACCTACAGACCCGGAGTCCTCACTCTGACAAGTGACGTTTTATTGTTTCTGTATATCCGTTTCATTCTGTCTAATGAAAGTACTGGTATAGTTCCAGTTCGAAAGTTTTGTCTCGTCTTTAATTCCATCGCAGTGGGCGTGATAAAAACTAATGGAAGTTAGAAATTTTTTTCAAACGAGGTATGAACATAGGAGATCTGGATCCAAAATAAATGGACTGTCTTTCTTTGTTTCCTGTAACTGAATAAGTGTCAGCTGAATGTTTATCAGAACTTGGTTGACAACTTCAGTCGATGGTAGTGGTGGTGATACAGTCGATTAAACTGTCAAAAGACAGGGAAAAAACATAAGTGTCATCTAAGACAATATTCAAACTAATTTTGGATATACAAAGTTCAATTCACGAGGTTATGAAGAATAATGAA
>NC_090739.1:65661809-65664309 GCF_036898095.1 Palaemon carinicauda
CAACATATCTTGGATGTAGAAGTTTATAAACATCGTATTCTTACCGTTGCTGAAATCAATCACGCTCAATCAGTTGCGGATGAATCCCTTTTGCAATTTATTAAAAATAAAATCAATAAGGACATTCAAGACGAAGAAATTCAGCAGAAAATTTTTGGACTTTTAACTAAATATCATGATGTTTTTTCCACTACGGATGGATCCTTTGGTAAAACAGATGTGATCGAGCATCAAATAAGGTTAAAGGACAAGCAGAAAATTATCTATGTACCCTCGTACAGACTCCCTATGAAATTCCAGAATGAAATAAATGATAAAGTAGGTAAAATGCTAGAAGAAGTAGTCATTAGGAAATCAAACAGCCCTTACAATTTTCCATTAATAGTTGTACCGAAAAAAGATCGAACATGGCGTATCTGCGTAGACTTCCATCGTCTAAACGAGGAGACGATCCCTGATCGATTCCCAGTGCCATGTACTGACGATATTTTGTCTTTGTTAGGTCAGAATAAATATTTTACCAGTTTGGACTTACTTAAAGGCTTTCACCAGATATCATTAGAAGAAGATAGTATCCCATACACAGCCTTCAGCACAGCCAGGGGACATTATGAATTTTTACGGATGCCTTTTGGTTTACGTTGTGCTCCCATAACATTTACAAGAATGATTAACATAGTGTTTGGAGACTTGTTAGGGGATATATTGCATGCCTATATGGACAATCTTGTAATCTTTTCCAACACCTTAGAAGAACATCTACGTAAGTTAGAACTAGTACTACAGAGATTAAGACAACATAACTTAAGGGTAAAGATTAGTAAGTGTGAATTTTTCAAAACTGAATTAATATATTTGGGTTTCATGGTGTCAAGCCAAGGTCTTAAAGTAGTCCATGATAAGGTGTCGGCTATACGTAATTTTCCCATACCTACCAATGTCAAGGGAATACAGCAATTTCTGGGTTGTAGTGGATATTACAGGTGTTTTATACGCAACTATTCAATAATAGCCGCTCCTTTAACTGATCTTACGAAGAAGGGAGTAGATTTCATATGGTCTGAGCATCATCAACAGGCGTTTAATACCTTGAAAGATGAACTGTGTAGTTCTCCTATCTTAAAATTTCCTGACTTCGGTAAGGAATTCTTCATTGCAACAAACGCCTCAGACTTAGGAGTAGGAGGGGTATTGCTTCAGCAATATGATAAACAATTTTTCCCGATAGCTTTTTATTCTCGAAAACTGAGAACTTCCGAAAGTAAGTATGCAGTAATAGACAAGGAAGGGCTAGCTATTGTTAATTCACTAGTGCATTTTAAGTTCATAATATACGGTTATCCCGTTAAGGTTCTTACTGACCATAAACCACTAACCGAATTCTTTAAACGCTTCAACCACAGCCCTAAACGAACTCGGTGGCATTTGATCATTCAAGATTTTGGCGCAAGAATCGGGTATTTACCTGGGAAAGCAAATATCATTGCGGATGCATTATCACGCAACCCCGTGTCATCTTGTACGGAGCCTTTAGATGAATTAATAGATATATCAACATCCATGCCTATTGTTAATCTGAACAAGAAGATTTAGGCTGGAGCGCTGAATTATTACAGACTGAGCAAAGAAAAGATCAGAAAATAGAAACAATTATAAATGCTTTAAAAGGCAATCATAAGGAAAAGGGATGAATAAAGTATAAGCAGCAGGATTATTTAATCAAAAATAATATTCTGTGTAGGACCGTGACAAGGAAAACCCGCAATACACCACACGTAACTAACGACCAGGTAGTAGTACCAATCTCACTTATTTCCACTGTCCTGAATTGGTTGCATGCAAATCCATTACATGGACACCCGGGGTTCTCATTAATGTCACAGAAATCCAAATCATTGTTTTATTGGCATACAATGCTTACAGATATAAAAAAAAACACATAGCTAATTGTCGCACATGTCAGGAAAACAAAGGGCATACGCAAACACCTGTCAGCCTAGGGGCTTATCCCATGCCCAATCAACCCTTTCAAAGAATACATTTAGATTTGTTAACAGGATTTTACGAGTCAGACAGAGGAAATAAGCACCTCTTTGTAATTGTAGATGCTTTAACTCGATATACAGAACTAATAGCGCTTAAAACTAAAACTGCGATTGAATGCGCTAGGAAGTTTTACGAGTATACATTTGTAAACATGGAATTCCACACATGATAATCTCAGACTCGGGTGGAGAATTTAATAATCACTTTCTTACCTCATTGTGTGAATTCCTTAGCATAAAGAAAATAAATACCATAATATATCACCCAGAGTCGAATGGGCTAGTGGAAAGAGCAAATAGGAAGGTTTTAAATATATTAAGAGTAACACTAGGGGGATCAGACCCCAACTGGGATATTGCAATACCTGCGGTACTGAGTACTCTGAATCATTCATATCATATATCAATTAAAATGTCACCGCATGAAGCATTGTATGGTACCCCAGTTAGAACGC
>NC_090739.1:65669309-65671809 GCF_036898095.1 Palaemon carinicauda
TTGCTGCATGTCAAAGTAGGCCTACAGACTAATAAAGATGAAGTTTCAGCCTATCATAAGTAGCTGCATACTGTCTCTAAATTATACATACAGTAATATATTGTATAGATTTTCGAAATATTTTCTCTAGTTATTGAAAGAATTTTCATAAGGACGAAAGTATTACTGATTTTTCGTGGATACAATATAGGGAATCCATATAAAATTTCAAAAAGAAAGTTTCACCTAATTCTAACTTTATATATATATATATATATATATATATATATATATATATATATATATATATATATATATATTATATATATATATATATATATGCAGAAGAACCATAGGGAAAATGAAAATACGAAATATACGATTAAGTCCTGACTAGTTTCGTGATACTTCTTCAGAAGACTGATTTATTGAGAGAGGTTTCTTTACATTTTATAGGGAAAGTAAACCTACGAACATACTTATAGAGACGCACAGAACAATGACAATCCCATACCAGCTACCTACCTATGATCAGGTGTTTACTGGGCGGAGATCCGACCTCATTAGACACCTGCTAAAAAGGGTCATTCTGGTGACCGGTAAATTTTTGTTTTTGACTTTCAATACAGTTTATCTATATGAATAACGCGTATACACGGGTTGGGTACGATTGATCCAATGACAATTGGTCCAATGACGATTTGGCCAATGCCGATTGGTCCACAATCAACTGGTCCAAAGGGATTATTGGTCCAACACGATAATTAGTCCAATACCGACTCGTCCAAAGGAAAATTGTTCCAATGATGAAACAACCTCTCTAAAGTAAAGTTAACAATAGCTTTGTTATTTTTACGAACTTTTACTAACTTTTTTTATTTTTTCTAACTTTTAGTAAGCGCTAGGATCCCTTACTATGGAGTCAACTGCCTGTAACACAGTGCTTTCCGAAAGAGGAAAGGAAAAGCATTCCGTTAATGGATATTTGTATACTTTACATTAAAAAAGAACTAAGAAAACTACTGGAGAAGCTACATATTACTGGAGATGGGAAAGAAGAGGATGTAAAGGAACCGCAATCACGCACTTTGAAGATGACTGCCATTATCTGAAAAAGGAAAATGAACACACTTGTGGAGCTGCTGAGTCATATGTAGTGAAATGCCACAATGCAATTAAGGAAAAAGCTAGTATCACCAGTGATAAACCTTGTCAAATTATTCAAGATGTCCTTAGTCAACTGGATTCATCTGTTGTGCCGTATGTTGGGTCAAAAGAAACTCTCAGCAAAATGATAAGAGTACGCAAGGAAGGACCTCAAGAACCAAATGATTTACATGATATGTTCATTCCAGAAGAATACAGTAAAACTCTAGCTGGTGAGACATTTCTAGTTAAGGAATCTAGCATTGGAAATGATAAGATATTGTTATTCACCACCCATTCTAACGTAAAAAAAAAAAAACTCAAAGACGCTAATTTTTGGATAATGGACGGAACGTTCAAGACTGTCCCAACACTTTTTAAACAACTGTACACGATTCATGCTCCGGTTGAACCACAAGAGAGAAGTCGCATCCTACCTCTAGTTTATGTGTTAATGACACGAAAAAACATTGAAAGTTATGTACAGGTTTTCCGTGATCTTCTCGACTATGCTGGTGAAAGTGATATCGTTCTCTCTCCGGAAATGATTATCACAGATTTTGAAATTGGAGAAATAAGTGCAATTAAAGATGAAATTCCTGGCAGTCAACAAAGAGGTTGTTTTTTCATCTCTGTCAGAGTTTTTACAGAAAAGTTATCTCTTCAGGTTTGAAAAATGAAAACAGCACTAATGAAAACTTTTCCTAAAACATCAGGAAAATAGCAGCACTTGCTTTTTTACCTGCTAACGAGATTGAGGACGCCTGGTTGCAATTAAAAAAACTATTCCGGTTGAAGGTACGCCTGTAGTAACTTATTTCGACGAAAATTACGTTCGCGGAAAGGTTAGACGAATATTACGAGAATATTATGAGATATCCTCCGCTTTTCCCCCCTGCATTATGGTCGGTGTATGACAGAGTAGAAGTAAGTGTACCAAGAACACAAAATAAAGTAGAAGCGTGGCATAGACGTTTGGAAGTGTTAATAGGCTCAGCCCATGTTGGGATCTTTAAACTAATTAGTGAGTTAAGAAAAGAACAAAAGCATATGGAGGACGAAATGGAATGCATCGTTCGTGGAGAATTAAATCCAAAATTAAAGATAAAAGATGCTGAACGTGAACAATGGCTTTTAACTGTGTTTTCTGAGAAAGATAATTATGAAACATTAGATTTTTTACGGGCGATAGCTCATAACCTGAGGTTTTAAATTCTGACCTATCCAATAAATTAGATTTTCTTCCTTTTTCATTTTTAATCTTTAATTCATTATTACAGGTTATATCTTCAATGTGAAACTTTTGATTTTTTTGTTCTGAATATGTGCATAACTAAGTTATCAATTTCTGAATTATAAAATAAATTATTTTATT
>NC_090739.1:65674309-65686809 GCF_036898095.1 Palaemon carinicauda
TCTCTCTCTCTCTCTCTCTCTCTCTCTCTCTCTCTCTCTCTCTCTCTCTCTCTCTCTCTCTAAACAAAATGGATCTTATCAATAGAATTAGGATAAATTCTTTAATGGTTGTTATCCTTATCCTTTCTCCAAATTTTGGGTTTCTGGAAGAAAAGATTTACCATAGGTATACCCCTCTCAAACAAAACTGCCTTTTACTTCCAATCGCTCTCTCTCTCTCTCTCTCTCTCTCTCTCTCTCTCTCTCTCTCTCCTCTCTCTCTCTCTCTCTCTCTCTCTCTCCTCTCTCTCTCTCTCTCTCAGACACAAATACGCACGTGCACAAAGAGATATGATATAAGGTAAAACATAACGGGCACCATAGATAGCATAGAAAGCATAACATGGAAAGTCTATCTGATGAAACTTGAATATACAGAAGACAGACAATTATTTACCAGTAAGGAATAAGGCAATAAACTCTCTAATATTTTTCTGTACAATTTATCATCATTACATAACTGAATAATCAAATGATTATCATAGGTAATATATTCAAATCTTAGGAATCAAACACTAATTTTGTCTATCATTTCTAGTTTAGACACTCACCTAAATACAATGTTAAGCTCATGTTTGCTATATCCGTGGATTGTTCCTTGTCTGCAACCAAGTAGTCCATTGGGATCAAGAAAAGTGAAATGGGGCTTTCAATTTCCTTCTTAAAGAATAGCTGAAATGAGATTTAGTAATACCCATATATATGTACATATATAAACATATATATATATATATATATATATATATATATATATATATATATATATATATACATGCATATATATATATATATATATATATATAGATAGATAGATATATTTATATATATATATATATATATATATATATATATATATATATATATATTTGGGCTCAAGCCATGTCGTCCTGATGGAAGTTCCTATAGGGTAGCTTCCTAGGGTATATTACAACTACGGCGATATTCCCAGAGAATTTACCTTAAGGTACCAGAATTCTAACTCCTGGAGCGAGTATCCCTCGTGAAAGGGATATCGCGACATATCAGAGGACGTATTCTAGACACGTTACATGGCAATCTACATCCTGGACAGAGATTTCGTCTCGTAGGAGGTGATTGGTGAGATACGAATTCGGGAAAGAAAAAGGGGAGCCGCTCCCAAGGCTTCCCTATCCCCCGATTCGTATGCGTGCCTGGCGCCAATCCTGGCGCCATCTGTATTCCTTTTTGCGTAGCTTAACAACTCGGTGTTTTTTCCTGTTTTTCTCGCAAATCTTGGATTTATTCGACTTTTCATGGCTTCTCCGTCTTCGTCGGCCTCTGATAAGTTGAGTATAGTGTCTTTTATGTATAAATGTAGGCTCTTGGTAAAATTTTGATTGATTAATAGGATTAATCTTTGATACAAGAGCCGTGGCCTACCAGAGGCGTCTTGGACGCTGTCGCTCGCTAGGTATAAATTAGTTAGTCAGAGCGACATTCCTGGTTGTTTTGCTTTAATAAATTTTAGCTATTTAGCATTACATAGGATTTCCTTTCGTGCTTAGTATTATTTGGCGAAGTATTCGCCATTCTGGCCTACGCTAGGCCATGTAGCCTAGTCGTTTGGTCCTAGTACTTCATGCATGATTATGGTTTTTCCGAGTGTAATTAAAATTTTATTGAAGCTTTAGGCTATATTTAATACATTTTAGACTGTGTGGAATATTTCCAAGATAGTATACGAGTGAGTTTCGGTGAATTAGGTAATCGATTCACTTGGTGCCTAGGCTAGTTGCTTATGGAGCCTTAGTATACTTTATCATACTCCCCGGTTGCTTTCTTTTCTTCGGAGAAGGTATGCAATCCCTTTCCCTCTGTTTAAGCCTTGGGCTTATCCCTAAGTGGTTTTTTCCGAATTTATTTTCGATAAAACTATACTAGGGTGTTACTGTACCTTCCTGTTCCTGTAGTTATGGTTCAAGAGGGACAGAACAACTGAGTTTTTAGTCTGAGTCTGTGTTGTCTGGCTTGGGGCTGAGTCCCCCTCGCTGACCTAACACATTCAAAGGGAGCTTAGCTCCCTTAGGTCACTACCGAAGGTTTCTGTGGATATGATTCCTTCTTTTGTGATCTACCAGACTAGTCCTTGTTGCTGTTCTCGGGGGAGGATAAGTTCTTCCCTTGGGAGTAGCAACGCCTTCCTTGCTTTGGTGCTCTGGAAGCTGGCAAGTATTGCTGGCCTTTCCCCTTAGATCTCCCTTAGGCTAAGATAAGTTTCTTGGCTGCGGGTGATCTGTCACTAAAGCAAGGTTGGCAGGACCCTCTTGTCCCTTCCCCCTCTTTCTTCGTAATGGCCGAGCCATTACTGTACTGTACGTCGTTCTACATCTGGACCTAGTATAGGTTAGGATGTGGAATTGACTCAGCCCCTTGCCGGCCGGCAGAGCTGCTGGCCGGCAAGGGTCTTATGTTTTCGAGTGCTGCCCGGACCTCTCTTGGTCCCTCATCCATGCCTGCCGGCAGAGCCGGACGGCATTGGTCAAGGAAGCCTGAATTAGTTTCTCCCCTTCCTTATATGCACTCTTTTGGTTGCCGGGCTTGGAGGTTGTGTACACTCTTATCCCGGCATCCATTCTATTTTTCTTTTTCTTCTAGTGCTGTACTTGTCCCGGCCGCCGGCCTATGAGGCTGGCTGCCGGCCTATGAGGCCGGCAGCCGGGCAGGTGTAGTCCTCTGGTTCTTTTGCTGCCAGCTGGCATCGGTCTTGTACCTTTGCCGGCCGGCTTATGTCAGCCCTTGTCTGCCGGTCACCAAGAGTGTGGCCGGCAGCTGGGTACTACCTTGTGTAGTTGCTGGCCGGCAGCCATCGGTCAACACTGGCTGTTACCGGCCGGCAGTTGCTGCCGACCGGCACAGGCATTTGAACCAGAGTGCTGCCGCCCTATAGCTGTTAAGTAGTATACTTTAAAGTTAGTTGTGGTGTGTGCCGGCCGGCAAAGGCAGGCCGGCACACATCCCCCTATACTGTACTAGTATTCTTCAGTATAACATATACAGTAAGAAGAAAACTATGGTAAGGGTTTCGGTACAGCACTGTGTCTTCTAACACTATTGTTTTTTCTTGCACATCCCTTTGCTGTTGCCCTACAGATAGGAAGCTGAGTTCTTCCCTGTCTATTATCCAGGATTTTAAAATCATTGCTTAGGTGTGAGATCCACCTGTTTCCTCTGGAAACCTTGCATTGGTTACTCTAGAAGAGATTTTATTATCTGGAAGGCTGCAACAATGGGTTGTGAGGGAAACACAAGTGTGTGTCTTTCCTTTCTGAATTGCTATGCTATACTATGCATATCCAGTGATACATAGTTCACTTGATACTCATGGAAATTTCTTCTCTTTACAGAAGGACACTCCGAAGTGGGGAAGTGCTTTCTGCAATGTCAGCAGCAAGAACCTCTGCGGACATGAGTTTTGTAGGAGACACGCAGCATACGCTGTCTCCAAGGATGATCTCCGGTATTGGGACCCTCAGGTATGTACTGTGTGCACTAACCTGATTACTGAGACATTTAAATAGCTAGGAAGAAGCTTCGTTCCTGGGTAAGGGGCTTCCAAAAGAACACTTCTGGCCCTTATCTTCCAAGTGAGAAGATGAGGGCGTATCCTTTCCCTAAGGCATCAGCTGATGCAGTGATTCCCCAGCCTCAAGAGGAGATCCCCTAAGTTCAGATCCAGGTGGATGCTGAAGTCGCGGTCGCGATGCAAGACATCCAGCTAGATGACAGGATGTCTGATGTGGACGGGTGTCAGGAGGAAGACCTCCTGGCAGAAGCCCAGGATGAAGTTCAAGCCCCTCTATATCGGCCGGTCTCCCAGTAGAGCTGGGACAGGCCCTCTCTTCTATTGTTGGAATGATCCAACAAATGCAGAAGGAGAATCAGGAGAAGGCGGCTACAATGGAACTGCGAATGCAGTGCCTTGCAGAATCACATGGGCCCCAGAAAAAGCTCAATGTGAAAGACCTTCCCTTGTGCTCAGATGCTAACCCATGGAGGTATGCTGAGCACATGTCGATGACGACTGGAAAGATCGTCATCTCGGATAAGCTGGGCTCAGTTCCCCTGGAGGGTGGAATTCTAGCCCAGCAAGGCATCATATCCGGACTGTTATGTCCGGCTGAGGAAGGAACCAGCTTCAAAGGAGGAGACAGAGCCGAAGGAGGTCATAGTGATGGACCATGCTAAGGCTCAAGCTCTACTTTCATCCTCGATGAAAGAGAGGGGCTTCTCTAACTCAAAGGTAGCCGCATTGAATAGGAAGCTCCCTTCCTTTGTGTCCTCGCCTACTAGAGCCTTCCCCTTTTTACAGAAAGGGTTTCTGGCTGTACTAAAAGCAATCGAGGCCAGCAAGTCTTGCCCCTCCCTAGAGGAGTGTAAACCCTTGTCGCTGGCCCTGCCTATGGACCACAAAGACTGGAAGGACGTCCATCTTACGTTCTCAGTGGGAAAGTTGGAGGCTGATATTGCCGGACGTCAGTTCGGCAAAGACCTCCCTAAGCTGTCTGACTTTCTTTTGCGAAGTGAGTTCGATACAAAAGAAAGACTGTCTGCCTCAATGTCTCTTCAGACTACTCTCGAGACGATGGCAAGTGACCCCAAGGTCCATGAAATGTTCATGGTAGTGGCCAAGCCTCATCTGGCCACAGTGACGAAGGACCTTTATGGCTTCGTCAAGGCAAGGAGAGCTTGTAGGGAGTTCGTGTTTACCTCGGCTACGGTGAGGCACGAGCCAAAGAAACTAATCTCCTCCAACATTTGGGGAAAAGACCTTTTCCCTACCGACTTGGTCAAAGAAGTTGTTGATAAGGCCGCCTTGGAGAATAGAAACCTTCTCCAGAAGTGGGGACTGGCTATCAAAAGAAAGTCTTCCCCGGATGAGGGTCCTCAACCAAAGAGGAAGACTATGAGGACTAGGCTACCGTCTCGGCCAGCCAAGCCTCTTAGACAGCAACAGCAACTGCAATTGCCATTGCCCCCAGTGCCCCAGATCGTGGCACAAACCCCGACCACCTTTCAGCGGGTACCCCAGGCCGTGTCGACACAGTCCACGGCATTCACCCCAGCGTTCGAAGGGCAGTCTACTTCCTTTCGAGCAAAGCCTAGAGGAGCAGCCAGAGGCTCGTCTAGACGCCCCTCAAGGGGAAGGGGATTCAGGGGTGGTCGTGGTCAGGAGGGCAAGACCTCAGGACGGCAGTCCAAGTGAGGTGATACCGGTAGGAGGGAGACTTCTGAAATTTCGGGATCGGTGGACCTTCGATCCCTGGGCCCACAGCCTACTCAAGAATGGACTGGGCGGGAGCTGGTACAGCACTCCACCCCCGTGCCTTCGGTTTTTCCAACACTCCACCCCCGTTATGGAGGAGTACGTTCAAGAACTGTTGGAGAAAAAAGGTGATCCGAAGGGTGAAGCCCATCAATTTCTAAGGGAGGCTGTTTTGTGTTCCCAAGAAAGACTCGGAAAAGCTCAGAGTCATTCTGGACTTGTCGCCACTCAACAAGTTCATAGTGAATTGCAAATTCAAAATGCTAACACTGCAACACATAAGGACCTTACTGCCCAAGAGGGCATATTCCGTCTCTATAGACTTGTTAGACGCCTATTGGCACATTCCAATTAGCCATCGACTCTCCCCCTACCTAGGTTCAGGCTACAACGAAGACTATACGCCTTCGGAGCCATGCTATTCGGGCTAAACATAGCCCCAAGGATTTTTACGAAGCTTGCGAGCGTAGCTCTCAAACAATTACGCCTAAAGGGAATTCAGGTAGTAGCCTACCTGGACGACTGGTTGGTGTGGGCAGCATCCGAGACAGAATGCTTGCAAGCTTCCAGTCAAGTGATCCAGTTCCTAGAGTACCTAGGCTTCAAGATCAACAGAAAAAGTCTCGACTTTCTCCATCTCAAAAGTTCCAGTGGCTGGGAATCCACTGGGACCTTTTGTCACACCGTTTCTCCACCCCGGCGAAGAAAAGGAAGGAGATAGCGGGTTCTGTCAAGAGACTTCAAGATTCCGAAAGGATATCAAGACACGAGCAGGAGAGAGTACTGCGCTCTCTCCAGTTTGCTTCGGTGACAGACCCAGTGCTAAGAGCACAGCTAAAGGATGCAATCGGAGTTTGGAGAAGTTATGCATCAAACGCGTGAAGAGATCTGAGAAGACCAGCCGCTTCGGCTAAGTACTCTTCTCAGGCCTTGGTCCCAAGCCAGACATCTAAAGAAGTCGGTTCTTCTTCAGCCACCTCCCCCGTCGGTGACGATTCACTCAGACGCCTCGAAGGAGGGATGGGGAGGTCACTCTCATCGGAAAAAAGTCCAGGGGACTTGGTCCAGGCTATTCAAGACCTTTCACATAAAACTTTCTAGAAGCTAGGGCAGTGCTCCTTACCTTAAAGAAAGTCTCCCCGCGTCACTCGATCCACATAAGGTGGTGATAGACAGCGAGGTAGTTGTGAGATACTTGAATCGACAATGATCGAGGTCACCACCTCTCAACCAGGTGATGTTGGCCGTCTTCCGATTGGCGGAAAAGAAGAAGTGGTACCTGTCGGCAGTTCACCTTCAAGGAGTCCGCAATGTGACAGCGGACGCTCTATCCAGGTTCACACCGATAGAGTCGGAATGGTCCTTAGACGCAGGATCATTCTCCTTCATTCTGAATCAGTCCCAGAACTGCAGATAAACCTCTTTGCGACGAAAGACAACAAGAAGTTGCCCCTGTACGTGCCCCGTACGAGGACCCCTTAGCGGAAGCAGTGGACGCGATGTCCCTCGACTGGAACAGATGGTCCAAGATTTATCTGTTCCCTCCTCACAACCTTCTGTTGAGGGTCCTCAACAAACTGAGATCCTTCAAAGGGTAGCGGCAATAGTGGCCCACAAGTGGCCGAACAGCGTGTGGTTCCTCCTGGCATTGGAACTGTAGCTGAAGTTTGTACCACTACCAGATCCAGTTCTGACCCAGCGAGTCCAGAAGTCAACTGTCTGCGCTTCATTACAGAAAACCCGGACCCTGCAGCTCATGATTTTCTCTCCCTAGCGGTGAGAAAGCGTTTCGGGATTTCGAAAGCCAGTATAGACTTCCGGTGTTCCACAGGGTAGTGCTCTTGGCCCATTACTTTTTATACTATATACACATGACATGTGGTTTGGCCTAGAAAACAAGCTTGTTGCATATGCAGATGATGCTACTCTCTTTGCATCAATTCCATCCCCTGAATGTAGATCTAGGGTTGGTGAATCCCTTAATAGAGATTTAGCAAGAATTAGTGCATGGTGCAAATTATGGGGTATGAAGTTGAATCCTAACAAAACTCAAAGTATGATTGTAAGTAGGTCAAGGACGGTGGTTCCTCAACATCCGGATCTCAGTATTGATAATGTTTCTTTAAATATGTATGACTCTTTCAAAATTTTAGGTGTGATTCTCGACAGTAAATTTACTTTTGAGAAACATATAAGGTCTGTGTCTTCTTCAATTTCACAAAAAATAGGCTTATTGAGAAAGTCTTTCAAGATTTTCGGTGATCAATCTATTCTGAAGAAGTGTTTTAATTCTTTCATTCTACCTTGTTTTGAGTATTGTTCTCCTGTCTGGTCTTCAGCTGCTGATTCTCATCTTAATTTGTTGGACAGAAACTTACGGTCTATTAAATTTCTTATTCCTGATCTAGATATTAATATCTGGCACCGTCGTTCAATTAGTTCATTATGCATGTTGCATAAGATTTTTCACAACTCTGACCATCCTTTACATTCAGATCTCCCTGGACAATTCTATCCTGTTCGTAATACTAGGCAGGCAGTTAATTCTAATAGCCAGGCCTTCTCCATCACGAGGCTCAATACTACGCAGTACTCTAGAAGTTTTATTCCAGCTGTGACCAAGTTGTGGAATGATCTTCCTAATCGGGTGGTTGAATCAGTAGAACTTCAGAAGTTCAAAGTTGGAGCAAATGCTTTTTTGTTGACCTGGCGGACATAGTCTTTATATAGTTTATTTAAGACGTATTTGTTTTTGATGTTGTTGATAGTTTATCATATGACATGTCTGTTTTGACGTTGTTTCTTATTTTAGAATGATTTATTGTTAATTTGTTCTCTTCGTTTGTTTATTTCCTTATTTCCTTTCCTCACTGGGCTATTTTTCCCTGTTGGAGCCCCTGGGCTTATAGCATCTTGCTTTTCCAACTAGGGTTGTAGCTTGGATAGTAATAATAATAATAATAATATAAGTGCAAATCTACTAGAAGGCAATATGAGTCATCTTGGAGAAAATGGGTGGCCTTTTGTCAAGGCGAAGATTCCGCAGGAGATCTTGACAGACTTCTGCTTATCTTTCTTCTCCACCTCCATGGTCAAGGGTTGGCAGCGAACACGATTTCAGCGTGTAAGTCTGCTTTGACAAGACCCATTCTATATGCCTTCTAGGTCGACCTAGGTAACGAGATCTTTAATAAAGTCCCGAAAGCCTGTGCTAGGCTCAGACCTTCAGCACCTCCAAAGCCCATTTCATGGTCTTTAGACAAGTTCTTCATTTCGCTTCTCTGTTGAACAATGAAGAGTGTGCGTTAAAGGATTTGACACAAAAAGTTATTTTCCTATTTTGCACTCGCGTCCGGGGCCAGGGTTAGTGAGATTGTAGCCTCTCGAGAGAGGCAGGTCGTGTTCAGTTCCTGGATGGGGGAGAACTGAACCTGTTTCCGGATCCTACGTTTCTCGCCAAGAATGAGTTACCCACCAACAGGTGGGGTCCCTGGAGAATCTGCCCTCTGAAAGAAGATGCATCTCTATGTCCAGTAGAATGCCAAAAGGTCTATCTTCATAGAACTTCAGACTTCAAGGGTGGTCAACTATTCAGGGGAGAAACATCAGGCTCAAATTTATCTCTGAATCAACTCAGAGCGAAAATCACATATTTTATTCGCAGAGCGGATCCTGACAATACACCCGCAGGTCACGATCCGAGGAAAGTTGCCTCATTCTTAAATTTCTTTAATTGTATGGATTTTGAACATCTCCGTTCATACACTGGCTGGAAGTCTTCCAGAGTGTTCTTTCACCACTATGCGAAGCAAGTAGAGGAACTAAAAGAGATCTGTGGTAGCAGTGGGTCGCGGTGTTAACCCTACTGTTTAACTCTGCGAGGAACAGTGGTCTTAATTGGGACGATTAATTCCAGGGTGAGTGTGTAGTTACATACTGTACTACAAACTAAGTGAGGGCACTGTGTTGCCCATCCAGACTGTTCCATTTCCGAAGGTGAACCTAGTATAAGTGCAGACATGTGTGCCGAGCGTTTCTAACGCTAATGTCATTGATTTGTAATACAGGCTTTTATGACTTTGATACCTCGGTATCTTAAAAGTGGCATCTAATGTTTTTTCTTTCAGACAAACAAGCTCTGTTTACTATCATACTTATGCTTAAAGTTTTGGGTTATCCTCTTCTTATGTATATATATATATAATTGTGGTTAACCTGTCTATTTATTGCCTGTCAATAATCTGGTTCTTGAGAACCTTGCGTCTCCTTCACCTGTGTCAATTTATTGGTATAATTGAGCATTCATTCTATGTACCTTATCTGGGATAATTCTAATAGAATTGTTCCTTTATGCAAGCTATGTTGCATTGGTTTTCCTCCTATGCGGATATAAAACCTTTGTCCAATACAAGTATTGTGCGGAGAACTGGTCAATATTTCATATTGACGCAGTGGTTCTTTACAAACTATGCTTTACTTAATATAGGGCGAGACCACTATATTAGCTTGCCTGGTATTCATACATAGATATATGTACTCTTCGAGACTTTTCCAGAGTCTAGTAGGACTCTTCCCTGTAGGGGGCAGGAAGCTCTAACATAGTTTATAGTTAGTTGAAAAGATGTATAACGGTAACATCTTAGGTCTCTAGGTCTAGTCGACCGGGAAAAAATTACCTCCGGGGAGTACGGCACGTTCTGAGAATCCACAGATACAGTAATGCTCTGGTACACTTCCATCAGAACGACATGGCTTGAGCCCAAAAAACGGATTTTGAGCGAAGCGAAAAATCTATTTTTGGGTGAGATGGCCATGTCGTCCTGATGGACCCGCCCTTGCCTTTCTAAGAAAGGGCTGTAGGACCCCTCCCTACATACAGTATCTGTAGCACCTCGTGTACGCTACAAGGAATACAGATGGCGCCAGGATTGGCGCCAGGCACGCATACGAATCGGGGGATAGGGAAGCCTTGGGAGCGGCTCCCCTTTTTCTTTCCCGAATTCGTATCTCGCCAATCACCTCCTACGAGACGAAATCTCTGTCCAGGATGTAGATTGCCATGTGACGTGTCTAGAATACGTCCTCTGATATGTCGCGATATCCCTTTCACGAGGGATACTCGCTCCAGGAGTTAGAATTCTGGTACCTTAAGGTAAATTCTCTGGGAATATCGCCGTAGTTGTAATATACCCTAGGAAGCTACCCTATAGGAACTTCCATCAGGACGACATGGCCATCTCACCCAAAAATAGATTTTTCGCTTCGCTCAAAATCCGTTATATATAAAATTGGTTTGTTAATAACAAACATGGCTGTCATAATTTCTAATAGTGAGGCACAACTACTGGATCCTATTATTAGCCTACCTTTTTCATGATGATTAGGAGTGTGGTGGCCTGTTGGTAACGTCCTTTCCTGATGATCGCCAAACTTGAGTTCGAATCTTGCTCTAACTCGTTAGTTCCTTTGGTTGCTGCAACCTCACCATCCTTGTGAGCTAAGGATGGTGGGTTTGGGGGAGCCTATAGCTCTAACTGCTTGGTCATCAGGAGCCATTGCCTGGCCCTCCTTGGTCCTAGCTTGGATGGAGAGGTGGCTTGGGCGCTGATCATATGTATACAGTATATGGTCAGTCTCTAGGGCATTGTCCTGCTTGATAGGGCAATGTCACTGTCCCTTGCCTCTTCCATTCATGAGTGGCCTTTAATCCTATAAACCATTGGGTTCTAGGTTCCACTGGGTCTCAGCAGATGGGGTCAGTGTAGGTTGATGACGCTTTATATCAGTTAATTTTTTTAATATTTACAACATTGAGAAATAATGGTGAATAAATCGATACAATTATCGTGTTTACACTTCATAGAAAGTTTGAGCAAATGGGTATTAGAGTTGAGTGATGTAAACCAAAACAGATTTCTCTCCATACTTTAGCTATTTCCTGAAGGCGTCAGAACGATCGCTATTACCAAGTGCCTTTGCTCCTCCCGGCACTGATTTCCTTCGGGAATAGGAATTGCATTAGCGGAAGTTTAAGGGAAATCAGTTCCATCTGAGGAATTCACAAAGACTCGACCAAAAAAGGTGTTTTCTGTACACGTGGATTAGATGGTAATTTCCTCTGTTTTGAAATAGATTTAAGTGATTAAATTATATCATTTTTGGTTTATTCAAATCAGTTCATTTCAGTTTGATGAGGCATAAGAATATTGCATATAAGATTTAGGTAGTTTTTGCTATTGACCTTAAAGAAAAAAATGAAATGTGGATTTGAATGTATATAATAGAATAGCAAATATAATTATAGGTACACACATTTGAAATCATGAGAAACATTATCAATGACATCATTATCTTTTTTAACATGAACAAATATCCGGAAGTTATGTTTTTGCATGACCTTTGTTGGTATATACGATAAAAAAATAAAATCAAGAGCCCAATATAAGTACTTATTTTGTATCTAAGAAATAAACTTTATGATTTTCATGACGTGCAATAAAATTTGTAGCAAAATCTTTTTACATTTAAAGTATGTTTATACTAAAGGTTGCAAATAGAAAGATGAAACTTTTTCCACAATTGCCAAAATCTAAATAAGCTTCTTTACTAATGCTGACCAAGGATGAATAAGATAGACAATAGAAGAGCGATCACAAAGAGCATCAATTGACCTGCTTCCTTCATCGTGCAACGGATCCAGCAACGAAATCTGTTGCATTTGCAAATATTTCGTTTGTCCGGGGACGTTTGTAAACACTCGCAATGCTGTTTGAACAACTGGACTGCAAAAGATAATGGCCTATACTTAGAGGCTGACTTTCGGAGAACCTAGCTGGGATGATCTTTAAATCTTAAATCTATTTTCATGAGACTATGTCTAAAGGATAAAACACTTAATAACCTAAACTAGATTTTTAATAAAAACTTACATAATTGTTGATATAATTTAAAGAACAGTGAAAGATAGATAACCAAAGAATAATACGATAAATATTTTAAGAAGACGGACAAAGATTTATCCAATTGCGATGTATTTCAAAACGAGAATGAAAATCCATAAAATTGGGTTAGTAATAAAAAGGTTTCATATTTTCTAGAATGTTGCAAATATCTGTTCTTCGTAGGGCCCTGAAGGCCTGATATCGGGCATTAAAGAAAAATCTGATTAGTTTAGTGT
>NC_090739.1:65691809-65696809 GCF_036898095.1 Palaemon carinicauda
ACATCTTGCAGAGTGACATGTGAATGAAAATTAATTGACAAGAAATTTATCACGTACCTAATAATTATCTCTTGTTGGGAGATATCATTGTTTAGTATCCTGGGGTTCTTTTAGTTTTGAGACCTTATTTTCTTGAAAAAATAGGTTAATTATCTCTTCCAGTTAAACTTCAAGATTTCTTTATTATTATTATTATTATTATTATTATTATTATTATTATTATTATTATTATTATTATTATTATTATTATTACTTACTAAGCTACACCCCTAGTTTACAAAGCAGTTTGCTATAAGCCCAGAGACCCCAACAGGGAAAACAGCCTAGTGAGGAAAGGAAAAAGGATAATAAAAAAATTCAAGAAAAGCAACATTAAAATATAAACTATAAAAACATTAACAAAATAAAAAAGAAGAGAAATAAGATAGAATAGTGTGCCCGAGTGTACCCTCAAGCAAGTGAACTCTACCCCAAGACAGTGGAAGACCATGGTACAGAGGCTATGGCACTACCTAAGACTAGAGAACAATGGTTTGATTTTGGAATGTCCCTCTCCTAGAAGAGCCGCTTACCATAGCTAAATAGTCCTATGACATTGAAATATTACCTGTACAAACTTTCCTAGATCATGTTAATATTCGTTTTGATTATATATTTCTCTTTATGAATATTCAAAACTTTTCTGCATTTTATATTCCTTCATAAAGGCAATGAGAGTCTTCTATTTAAGTGATTAATTGAATCATTCTGGGGAATATTCCCTAAACGAAAAACTTCTGCCGAAAGTAATTGGAAGCAGAGATTGCTTGAACCCAGATTATAAAGAGATGCAGAAATGCCAATCAGTGAGTTGATTGCAGCCACAAATCCGTGGCCAGTCTTCTAACACTTGCTTTTATTTGTCTGCCAGTCTCTCCTCTTAGGCATGACCGGTTATTCCGATAGAAACGCAAAAAGGAATACAGAAAGTTGCAGAAATATTACTGTACAACTTGGATTTTCAAGTGGAATTATAGTGTTTCTAAGTGCTTTGTATTCAATTACTTATTTATATGAACTAACAGTGTATATAAGTGATTCCACTGTATTTATATGAATTTCACTCTGTCTTTTGTAAAAGAATTAATATATTGGTTTTAGCAGGTATTAAAGTATATTTCTCCTTATCACTAAGTACAAGCATTACCAAATACTGGTAATTTGCAGCAGTTCTGAAGAAAAAAAATATCAGAACTATAGAAAAGGTTCTGAACAAAACTAGAGATCTGGATGCAGCAATTGATTTTATTTAAGGGTATATTAAGAAATATCTACCTCCAAGTGATCATATGCATAGTAATACTCATGATAATGATAAAAAATTATAATGATAATAATAGGAATGATAAAAGCAACAATGGTTATGATAAGGCTTTGATATTCCAGAACAGATCTGACGCTCTGACCATTTTTAGCCTTCTGAAAGAATCTGTTTTTGGAATGCAGATAAATTACAAATATCAAACGCAACCTAGTGATATTATCTTACTAAAACTCTTTAAGGATATGAGTTTATGGAAGTGGAGTCAATGGATTCAAAGAATTGAATCATTCGAAATTCAATATAACTCTTTAGTTCTATTTATCGAAAGTTTGCTATTTTTGCTGATATATCATTATAAAGTCCTTTATCAAAATACTAATAAAAGAGATATGCATTCAAGTACTCTTGTATAACCTAATCTATCGACATTAGCTCATTAAAATAAAGTTATGAAATATAAGGGGCATTGATTATATATAAAAAAAATGAATTATTTAAAACAGCATCTCAAGAGAATCATTTATTCCTGATGAGTTAAAGGTTTCTATTATACAAAAAATGTCGAGGCTAATTTCGTTGGCTGTGGTGAAACTTTAACTTTTTATTAAACACACCAGACAGTTTTTAAATTCAATGTCTTTCCTACGTTTCAGAGAATAATAAATTTTACGATAAAGACAAAATAAGAAATTTTCAACTAATCGGTAAAGAAATTCATCGTACATAAGTTACTAAAATCAACGTTTTTGATGACATGTTACAAAGAAAAAAAGAAATATATCAAAATAATTAATCACAACCATCATTTTATAAAATCTAAAAGTAATAAAAGATATCAAGATGTGAAATGTATTCACCACCACTTTTTGCGCTCTAGAAAAGGGCAAAGAAGAGAGAACTAGAAGGAAAAAGAAAGAAAATAAACACTTCAAGGAACTAGAACAGGAAAAGGGAATTTGATCTTCAACGTTGTGTCATTAATAAGAGAACAAGATAATCTTCCCTTGGTTCTCTTGTGCCTTTATGGGATCCTTAATTTCCTTGAGGAAAACCTTCTGTTGAAAGATGGAGTCCTGAAATGACCTCTTCATTACTGGAACACCAACATAAATTACTTTCTTTTATTTGCAACAAGATAAAAAAAGTTGGGACTCCATGTTGTACATCTCCCTCCATCCACCAATTCCTTTTTATCTAAGATTCCCAGAGCTTGTAGTTTGATTTCTGTTTTGAGATACTTTTTGGAAATTCGTTTAAAATTTAAATGAGTAATAAAAAGTAAGGCAGGAATCGCTTTCCAAGGAAAATAAATATTAAGGTTTGACAATGAACATCAAAAGAATAAAAAAAATGAAAAAGACGTTTTCGACCTTCTTTGATATCGCTCCGATTTCAGTATGAAAATTGAATTATGACACCCACCCTTCAACCTTCCCTTCCCCCAAAGCCTGGAAATGGCCGAGTCTGCGTAATACCCTTAAAGGTAAAAAGTTATTTAGAAAGAATTTTTCGTCGGAGGATTGATTCTGTTAACTTTTTACAGATTCACTTTTATGAGATTTCTTTCAAAATTATCGTGTTAGAAAGATCAATAAAAAAAAAAAAAAAAAAAAAAAAAAAAAAAAAAAAAAAAAAAAAAACTAAGCTTCTTTTAATATGCTTTTAAAAATTGTAATTCGCCCTTCCTGTCATGTCATCAATGAGATCCGGTGTTTTTTCTGTAAATCTTTTTTTTTTTTCAGCTTTTCTACTTTGATTTCTTCTAATTAGTGATGGCGCTATAGTTATTATTACAATTTCAGTTCCTAATGCTTTTAAATTGTTATAATTGATTTTATTATTCCTTGATATAGGCAGTAATGCATTCAGCCATCAGATATAATTCTCAAAGGAGAAATTTTCCATTTTGGCGACTTCACAGGATAACCTGATAATAATGGAAGAGAAATTGAAACTGAGCAGGATATCATTCGTTTTATTTTGTACTTAATTCTATTTTAAGCAAGTTTCAGCGCTGGCAATCGGATTGTGTGCATTTTAGTATAATTCTATATTTCATGTCAATTCCTTTAATAGTTTTTAATGTTCTTTTTATTCGTGTGTCAACATAAAAGTAAACTTTTTTATCTATATTAATATACAGTGTATATATTTTTAATATTCTAGACCTTAATAATGGAGAAGGTTTTCCAAAAGCTATGCAATAAACACGCTTATCACAGCTCTTGTACTAATATTCACACACATGTATACACAGTATACTCTCTCTCTCTCTCTCTCTCTCTCTCTCTCTCTCTCTCTCTCTATATATATATATATATATATATATATATATATATATATATATATACATATATATATATATGTATATATATATGTTATCAATAATAATAATACGCATGAATAGAAATAAAATTTCTTGTATTTAAACGCCAATTTCACATATAAGACCTTTAAGATACACGATTCATGGTCTAAATCAGAAAAAAGATGGATCCAAAAATATTTACATAAATTAACCGTCAATGAACGTATTAATTTACCCGACAATATTGCATTCAGAATATTGAAAGAACATCCCTGATTTAATCAGTATAGGAATGTGATATCCGGTGTTCTAAAGGGTAGTGTTCTTAGCCCATTACTTTTCATACTATATACACATGACGTGTGGTTTGGCCTAGAAAACAATCTTGTTGCATATGCAGATGATGCTACTCTCTTTGCATCAATTCCATTCCCTGAATGTAGATCTGGGGTTGGTGAATCCCTTAATAGAGATTTAGCTAAAATTATCGCATGGTGCAAACTATGGGGTATGAGGTTGAATCCTAACAAAACTGAAAGTATGATTGTAAGTAGGTCAAGGACGGTGGCTCCTCAACATCCGGATCTCAGTATTGATAATGTTTCTTTAAATTTGTATGACTTTTAAAATTGTAGGTGTGATTCTCGACAGCAAATTTACTTTTGAGAAACACATTAGGTCTGTGTCTTCTTCAATTGCAAAAAAAAAAAATTGGCTTATTGAGAAAGTCTTTAAAGATTTTTGGTGATCAATCTATTCTGAAGAAGTATTTTAATTCTTTCATTCTACCTTGTTTCAAGTATTGTTCTCCTGTCTGGTGTTCAGCTGCTGATTCTCATCTTAATTTGTTGGACAGAAACTTACCGTCTGTTAAATTTCTTATTCCTGATCTAGATATTAATCTCTGGCACCGTCGTTCAATTAGTTCATTATGCATGTTGCATAAGATTTTTCATAACTCTGACCATCCTTTACATTCAGATCTCCCTGGACAATTCTATCCTGTTCGTAATACTAGGCAGATAGTTAATTCTAATAGCCAGGCCTTCTCCATCATGAGGCTCAATACTACACAGTATTTTAGAAGTTTTATTCCAGCTGTTACCAAGTTGTAGAATGATCTTCCTAATCGGGTAGTTGAATCAGCAGAACTTCAAAAGTTCAAAGTTGGAGCAAATGTTTTTATGTTGACCAGGCTGACATGAGTCTTTTTATAGTTTATATATGACATATCTGTCTTTGACGTTGTTAATAGTTTATATAGGACATATCTGTTTTGACGTTGTTACTGTTTTAGAATGATTTATTGTTAACTTGTTCTCATCATTTATTTATTTCCTTATTTCCTTACCTCACTGGGCTATCTTTCCCTATTGGAGCCCTTGGGTT
>NC_090739.1:65701809-65706809 GCF_036898095.1 Palaemon carinicauda
TATGTATATAAAGGGGTAAAATATCTAAGAAATTAATACATGCAAGTACTAAAGAAGAGTCAAGAAAGAAAACTTAACCTGACATGAGAATGAAAACTTGTTATTTCCGAAAAAAATCTAAATGGCATAGAGTAAAGTAGTTCATTTTACGTAAAGAAAAAGAGAGATTAATTCTTAGTTTTTTTATTTCAAATAATTAAATTCCTATATATAATAAAGTAAATATATAAAAGGCCTTCTTTGAGCACTCTCATTGTGCTCCACAGGGCACTAGAAGAGTTGGAAAGCCCATGCCTACATGGCTGAAGCGTGACGTGGGAGAGTATGAATGGAGAAGTATTGATTTTAAAGCTCAAGATAGAGACGACTGGCGAAATTTAACCGAGGCCCTTTGCGTCAATAGGCGTAGGAGGAGATGATGATAATGATATCAAGGGAGTGTACTTTAATGTGTGCATTTTATTTCACAAAATTACTCTATAATTGATTGCGCATTGAAACTTTACTTCCTCCCTAAGGTATTGCGGGTTTATTATTTTATACTAAAGATGATAATGAGAGAAATCTTACTTTAGTTTTTACAAGAGCTGATATCTAAATTATTTTCATTATAATCACTACCAACCTGTTATTTACGACAAATTTTTCATTGGGAAGATAAACAAACTTTGTTTTAGTCTTTTCCTGTCTAGTGTGACGGGCCGAGAGAAAGGTTGCGACTCAAAGGCAGGAAGCAGTCAACTGAGTCACTTTTTTATAGAACACTCTCCTTTATATACAAAACCTCAAGGCAATAGGCATTTTCATGTTCACAAGACAGACAATGTTACAGAGGAAAACCGGAGACATGATTATTCTGGTTCTTTTTAGTGCGAGAGAAGAGCGCAGATACAAGCATAATATATACAAAATTATTTATGTACGATTGTGTGACACACGGTTGGTACATGGCTCATCCCCTAAAAATGACATACTGTACATCTTAAATAGGGCGCCCTGATCTAGAGAGGCGAACTGTAGGCAGGTCATCTGGCAGAAGATAAGCAGGTTTTAGACGATCAATGGAGACCCAGTCTTCTTTGCCACGAATGTTTAGTAGGAATGCTTTCGGACTGCGTCAGATCACAAGGAAAGGGCCCGTGTAAGGGGGCGTTAGCGGTGGCTTGCTAGTGTCGTTGAGCAGGAAGATGTGCATTGCAGAGTGCAAGTCCGTTGGTATGTGATGCTTCGCTGGGGGCTTGTAAGTCTGGCGGCATGGAGTAAATTTTCCTACGACATATAGTATGCGCTGGAGATTGTCGGAGGAGGTTGTAGAAGGACAAAATTCGGCAGGGACGACCAACGGATCGCCATACACCATTTCAGCTGCTGAGACGTCGAGGGCGTCTTTAGGAGTGGTCCTTAGTCCCAGGAGGACCCAGGGAAGCTGAGTAAACCAGTTGCAATCCTTGCAGCGGGACATCAAAGCTGCTTTGAGGGTGCGATGAAAACGTTCAACCATTCCATTGGCAGCGGGGTTGTAGGCTGTTGTCTGATGTAGGGTGATGCCCAGGAGATTCGCTAATGATGTCCACAATTGAGAGGTGAAAGTGGTTCCCCTGTCAGAAGTAATATGCTCAGGGATACCAAATCTTGAAATCCATCCAGAGAGTAAGGCAGATGTACAATGAGGCGGACGTTGCAATTTCCATGGGAATGGCTTCAGGCCAACGAGTGGAGCGGTCGATGACGGTAAACAGGTAACGATGTCCTTGTGATGTGGGTAGGGGGCCTACAACGTCGACGTGAATGTGTGCGAAATGACGCTGAGGTTGAGGAAAGGTGCCCACTCCTGAATCCGTGTGTCGATGTACTTTGGAAGTTTGGCAAGAAGTACAGGCGCGGACCCAATCCTTAGCATCCTTAGAAATGCCGTGCCAAATGAACTTTGCCTTCAGCAGCTGTGCAGTAGAACGGCATGAGGGATGTGAAAGGCCGTGAATGAAATCAAACACCTGCCGTCGCATGGAAGCAGGAATCCAAGGTTGCGGTCTACCAGTACTGACGTCACAGAGGAGGATGGTGTTGGAGTCTTTGAGGGGAAAGTCTTCCCAACGGAGGGACGTGCAGGATGTCCTACATGCTTGATACTCTGGATCCTGTCATTGGGCTTCAGCCAGGGCGTTATAATCCAATCCCAGTTGAATGGCAGCCAACGTGTTTCTTGACAGGGCATCGGCAACGGGATTCATTTTCCCAGGGACGTACTGAAGGGTGTAATTGTATTCAGCCACGGCGGAGAGATGTCGGCGTTGACAGGTGGACCAGGCGTCAGACTGTCGAGTGAAGGAGTGCACCAGAGGCATGTGGTCTGTGCGAATGACGAAGGGCGTACCTTCTAAGAAATGACGAAAGTAATGGACAGCCAAGTGCACTGCCAGCAATTTTCGATCGAAAGTAGAATAACCCGATTCTGCCTTGGACAGTTTTCTGCTGAAGAAGGCCAATGGGCGGGGCGCGCCGTTGACCACCTGCTTGAGTACTGCACCAATAGCGACGTCGCTGGCATCGGTGGAGAGAAGGAGAGGGGCGTGTGGGATAGGAAAAGTGAGAGCCGCAGCAGTTGATAGGGCCTTCTTTGCATTGCTGAAGGCTGCTTCTTGAAAGGGACCCCACTTCAGGTCCTTTGGCTTGCCCTTGAGGGAGGCGTAGAGGGGAGCAAGAGTGGCGGCAATGGCTGGCAGAAAACAGTGATAATAGTTGATCATGCTCAAGAATTCCTGCAGAGCTTTGACGGTCAAGGGCGCGGGGAAGTTCTGAACGGCTGCAACCTTCTCAGGGAGGGGATGGACTCCTTCAGGAGTGATGCGGTGCCCTAAGAACGACACTTCGTTGGCGCCAAAGGTACACTTGTCGTACCGGACCACAAGGCCGTTTTGTTGCAGGTGGTCGACCACGATGCGCAGGTGACGGAGGTGTTCCTCTTTTGAGGAGGAGAACACAAGTATGTCGTCCACATAACATACACAGAAAGGGAGGTCCCCTAAGATGCCATCCATGAGACGTTGAAACGTGGCCCCAGCATTACGAAGGCCAAAACAGGAGTAATTGAAGGTGTATGTACCAAACAGAGTGGTGATGGCGGTCTTGGGGATGTCTTCTGGGTTCATAGGCACCTGATAATACCCCTTCAGGAGGTCGAGCGTAGAGAAAACCTTCGCTTTGTGCAGGTAGGAGGTCACATCGGCAATGTTTGGGAGGGGGTAGTGATCCGGTTCCGCTTGCATGTTAAGGCGCCTGTAATCCCCGCACGGACGGAGGGAGCCGTCTTTCTTCAGAACGATGTGTGAGGGTGACGACCATGGGCTGGAGGCCTTTTGGCAAAGGGCCATTTCCTCCATTTCGGCGAACGTCTGTTTGGCAGCTGCCAATCGTTCCGGTGCCAGACGTCTGAATTTTGCGAAGGTCTTGTCGTCTTGATATGATGATAAATACCGTGCTTGGCAGGAACCGTGGGCGTTTGGCGAAGTTCTGGACGGAAATCTTCCAGGTAAGACGTGAGGAGGTGGGCGTAGGCATCCGTGGGTGCGCTGATGTGGAGAGCGAGGTTAGAGGGGGCGAGTTGAAGTACGAGTCTGCATTGACCAATCGTCGGTGGGCGACATCGACCAGAAGGTGGAAATGAGAGAGGAAATCCACACCGAGGATTGGCAATGTGACGTCAGCAACGAGAAACTTCCTATTGAATTTATCGTTTCCGAACGATAATGTGAGGTTCTCGTAACCGTAGGTGGGTATCGCAGATCCGTTGGCAGCTACCAAGCGGACGTCGGCAGATGTAGACAGACTACGTCGTGCCTTGAAGAGTTTCCTTGGCAAAAGAAAACGACAAGCACCCGTGTCTACCAAAAATCGCACGCCCGTTCCTGTATCCTGTAAAAAGAAAAGATTAGAAACACGGGAGGCCATCGCCACGAGTGATGGCCTACTTACACGTTTTTTGGCCACTGACAATCCTTGGCACATTTCTTCGCGGTTACCCCGAAACTGCGGCGGATGGGAGGTAGTAAGTGGCTGTAGAAGTCGTTTGATGGGGCGCGAGCGATTGGTGGGTGGTGGGCGGCTTTGTCGCTGCTTCGGCACTTCACGGGGTAGGCGTGTATGTCCTACGGCATTCATGTCAGCTTCGGTTGACGTTGAATAGGCACCCTCTTCGTCAGGGGTGGAGGTGTTGATGGAGGTCTTGAAGTGGCTGTCCATAAGGGCGTCGGCTTTGGTCATCAAGTCCTTTATGGGTAAACTATCGACATCGGGTATGGCAGTGCGTATAGGTCCGGGTAAACAGCGTATCCAAAGTTCACGAAGTAGGTTCACCTCACGGAGAGAGCCGTCTGCGGCAGGTTGAAGGCGAGCGATACTGGTCATTTCCCTGAGGGCAAGCGAAGCCCTTTGGTCCCCCAACGGTTGTTGCGAGAGCTGAAAAAGCTTTGCTATACGGGCGGCTGGCGACGGCGAGTACTGCTGCAGAAGGTATGTTTTGAGGGCGTCATACGCTATTGGGGTGTCTCCTTGTTCACAAAGCCAGTCGGATATTTCTGGGAAGGTGTCCTCGGGTATCGCCGCGAGAACATAATCTGCTTTGGTGGTTGAGCAAGTCACGCACCTGATGCGAAACTGGACTTCTGCACGCTGAAACCAAGCAAACGCCTCTCCGCTGGCAAACGATGAAAGTTTGAATGGGGCAGCCGCAGCGCCAACTGCCGTAGACTCCGCCATAGTACCAAAAATGGAGGGGCAAGGGGGGGGGGTGGAAGGCGGTGGGAGCGAGTCGACTTCCGGGGTCACCAATGTGACGGGCCGAGAGAAAGGTTACAACTCAAAGGCAGGAAGCAGTCAACTGAGTCACTTTATTATAGAACACTCTCCTTCAGATACAAAACCTCAAGGCAACAGACATTTTCATGTTCACAAGACAGACAATGTTACAGAGGAAAACCGGAGACATGATTATTCAGGTTCTC
>NC_090739.1:65714309-65721809 GCF_036898095.1 Palaemon carinicauda
TCAGAGTCCGAAACAAACAAACACTTCTTCAAATATCGCTGAGCCTGGGCCGTCAAACCAGACCTCACAAGGTCAGACTAATTTTCATAATGAGCAGAGCAAAGCAAATACCACATAGTTAACTCTAGAGGGGAAGAGAGTGATGTTGGGTCAAGGTCATTCATGTCAACATCAATAGTATTGAATAATCAATTTAATGTTTTATCAGATAATTGTGAGACAATAGATTTTCCTATGAAACACACGGCCGAATTAAGTAAAACAGTGCATGCTCCCGTAGATTTGCAACGAATTCATATGATAATAAGCCAAAATGAGTTACGGCCAACCTTATATGCTGTAAATTTAGAACACAAATCCTTTACGTTATTTTTTGACTCTGGTAGTCCACGTAATATTATGGATTTGAAGACATATCATTTGTTGTTTTCGAACTTTCCGATTGAAAAATCAGGAATTAGACTTTCAGGTATAGGAAATAATGAATTAAACGTCATAGGCATAACTCATATTCAGTTCAGAGTCGGTAATCGCACGTTTGCCGATACATTTGTTGTTGTAAAAAACATTAATATGTATCCAGCTGTAATTATAGGATACCCATCTATGGGAAATCAAAACATTATCTTAGCTCCTGCCAAGCACGGCGTGTATATCAAAGGGAAATTCTATAAGTCTTCTAATACCTTAAAATCAGTTTTGGATAAAAAGGAGACGACAAATGTAACCGTAATGTACGTTGAAGAACCAATAACTTGTCTCACTAATAAAGAAATAATATACGCGACCCAGCAGAATTCTCGTTCACCCGTAATATCATCTTGCACGCAATCTATCCAACCAAACATACCTTTGAATTTAATAGTGCAAATAAAGAAAACACTACCGGGATCTGAAATATTAATCCTTTCCGATACTTTGAAAACTAACGGATTGTCTGTCACACAAGCTATTTATACAGTAGGCTCACATCAGCAATGTAATATCGAAGTCTGTAATCATTTAAATAACACTTTAGTAATTCACAAAAATCAACATATCTTGGATGTAGAAGTTTATAAACATCGTATTCTTACCGTTGCTGAAATCAATCACTCTCAATCAGTTGCGGATGAATCCCTTTTGCGATCTATTAAAAATAAAATCAGTAAGGACATTCAAGACGAAGAAATTCAGCAGAAAATTTTTGAACTTTTAACTGAATATCAAGATGTCTTTTCCACTACGGATGGATCCTTAGGAAAAACAGATGTGATCGAGCATCAAATAAGGTTAAAGGACAAGCAGAAAATTATATATGTACCCTCGTACAGACTCCCTATGAAATTTCAGAATGAAATAAATGATGAAGTAGGTAAAATGTTAGAGGAAGGAGTCATTAGAAAATCAAACAGCCCTTATAATTTTCCTTTAATAGTTGTACCGAAAAAAGATCGAACATGGCGTATCTGCGTCGACTTTCGTCGTCTAAACGAGGAAACGATCCCTGATCGATTCCCAGTGCCATGTACTGACGATATTTTGTCTTTGTTAGGTCAGAATAAATATTTTACCAGTTTGGACTTACTTAAAGGCTTTCACCAGATATCATTAGAAGAAGATAGTATCCCATACACAGCCTTCAGCACAGCCAGGGGACATTATGAATTTTTACGGATGCCTTTTGGTTTACGTTGTGCTCCTATAACATTTACAAGAATGATTAACATGGTGTTTGGAGACTTGTTAGGGGATATGTTGCATGCTTATATGGATGATCTTGTAATCTTTTCCAACACCTTAGAAGAACATCTACGTAAGTTAGAACTAGTACTAGAGATTAAGACAACATAACTTAAGGGTAAAGATTAGTAAGTGTGAATTTTTCAAAACAGAATTAATATATTTGGGTTTCATGGTGTCAAGCCAAGGTCTTAAAGTAGTCCATGATAAGGTGTCGGCTATACGTAATTTTCCCATACCTACTAATGTCAAGGGAATACAGCAATTTCTGGGTTGTAGTGGATATTACAGGCGTTTTATACGCAACTATTCAATAATAGCCGCTCCTTTAACTGATCTTACGAAGAAGGGCGTAGATTTCATATGGTCTGAGCATCATCAACAGGCGTTTAATACTTTGAAAGATGAACTGTGTAGTTCTCCTATCTTAAAATGTCCTGACTTCGGTAAGGAATTCTTCATTGCAACAGACGCCTCAGACTTAGGAGTAGGAGGGGTATTGCTTCAGCAATATGATAAACAATTTTTCCCGATAGCTTTCTATTCTCGAAAATTGAGAACTTCCGAAAGTAAGTATGCAGTAATAGACAAGGAAGGGTTAGCTATTGTTAATTCGCTAGTGCATTTTAAGTTCATAATTTACGGTTATCCCGTTAAGGTTCTTACTGACCATAAACCACTAACAGAGTTCTTTAAAGGCTTCAACCACAGCCCTAAACGAACTCGGTGGCATTTGATCATTCAAGATTTTGGCGCAAGAATCGGGTATTTACCTGGGAAAGCAAATATCATTGCGGATGCATTATCACGCAACCCCGTGTCATCTTGTACGGAGCCTTTAGCTGAATTAATAGATATATCAACATCCATGCCTATTGTAAAAACAATATCTGAACAAGAAGATTTAGGCTGGAGTGCTGAATTGTTACAGACTGAGCAAAGAAAAGATCAGAAAATAAAAACAATTATAAATGCTTTGAAAGGCAATCATAAAGAAAAGGAATATATAAAGTATAAGCAGCAGAATTATATAATCAAAGATAATATTCTGTGTAGGACTGTGACAAGGAAAACCCGCAATACACCACATGTAACTAACGACCAGGTGGTAGTACCAATCTCACTTATTTCCACTGTCCTGAATTGGTTGCATTCAAATCCATTACATGGACACCCTGGGTTCTCATTAATGTCACAGAAAGCCAAATCATTGTTTTATTGGCATACAATGCTTACAGATATAAAAAGACACATAGCTAATTGTCGCACATGTCAGAAAAACAAAGGGCATACGAAAACACCTGTCAGCCTAGGAGCTTATCCTGTGCCCAATCAACCCTTTGAAAGAATACATTTAGATTTGTTAACAGGATTTTACGAGTCAGACAGAGGAAATAAGCACCTCTTAGTAATTATAGATGCTTTAACTCGATATACAGAACTAATAGCGCTTAAAACTAAAACTGCGATTGAATGCGCTAGGAAGTTTTACGAGTGTTACATTTGTAAACATGGAATTCCACACATGATAATCTCAGACTCGGGTGGTGAATTTAATAATCACTTTCTTACCTCATTGTGTGAATTCCTCAACATAAAGAAAATAAATACCATGATATATCACCCAGAGTCGAATGGGCTAGTGGAAAGAGCAAATAGGAAGATATTAAATATATTGAGGGTAACACTAGGGGGATCAGACCCCAACTGGGATATTGCAATACCGGCGGCACTGAGTACTCTGAATCATTCATATCATATATCAATTAAAATGTCACCGCATGAAGCATTGTATGGTACCCCAGTTAGAACACCTTTCCATGTATTAACGCCTACAACTAATCTATCAAATCCTTTAAACGAATGTATAAATGCAAGTATAAGTCGATATGATATCCTTCGAAAGAATTTAGAAGAATCACAAATCATAATGAAAAGGAATCATGATAAAATAGCGAAACCAACTAAAACATATACCGTGGGTGATAACATCTATATTCAAATCAATGTCAGAAAAGGGCTCAATTATAAACTAACACCTAAGTTTGAAGGCCCATTTAACATTTTGGAAACATTAACGGCCAATAGGTTTAGAGTTCAAAACGTATCCCAACCCACGGATGAGAGAATAGTACCATTGGCTCACATAAGAAATTAAAAAGAAAAGAGAGGAAAAGAAGTGAAGGAAAATCTTATTCTGTTTTATGTGATTAAAAGTTTTCTTTTTAATACAGGAGTAATTACATATATTTTTTCTCGTTACAGGTTTCCAAGATGAATTTTTTGTTGTTGGGAGTGATATTGTTCGCTCAGACATTTTTCTCGTATGGGATGAGCTCTAAGACTAAAAATATATATTTTAAATATGGCAATATAGTTGAAAGACAAGAAGACATTTTTATTACATCAACCAACGTAATTGTAGAAGCTAATATGCAAGCAATTTTTCTTCAAGAGAATGATGTCATTAGCTTAAGAACCGCCATTTCAAGGTTTTCTGCATCATTGGATGAGTTGCATAGAAGACATTTTCATTTGACTACAAAGAGTTTGCTTGGATCAACATTAAAAGTTGCAGAGATGCTATCTGATGACTTGAAAAATAAGACTGGCTAGACAGGATCTTTGGCTTATGACCTTTTGATGTGGACTGTAGGACACGAACATAAAGAAAGACGGAATCCGTTTATTTATGCTGCATTAAGCATCTTTGGGTCTGTTGCAAGTTTAGGTTTAGGAATTTCCAATCGTCTTAAAATTAGTAATCAAAATAAGAAAATTGAGTTCTTGACTCATAAAGATGAATTGATTGTGTCAGAACTAAGGAATCAGTTAGCTTCAATCAATAAAATTATGGATTTATTAAATGAACATTCAGATAATATCGTTCAAATTATGGAAGTACAGGAATTGTTGGCAACATTAACGTATTATGATTCAAAGATAGATCACATACATAACAGAATTACACATTTCATTGAGAAATCCAAGGATTATGTAGAAGCTATCACGTTAGCAACTAAAGGTGTATTGTCGCCCCATTTGTTGCCTATAAGTTACTTAAAATTAATTCTGAAGAACGGAAGGGATAAACTAGGTTATGTTCCTTTGTTAGACGAACATAGGTTAGAATTTTATTACAGCCTAATTACAGTAAACGTAGATAATAACAAGATTAGGATTACAATTCCCTTTGATTCTTCTGATGCCTGGCAATCTTACAGGATATCACCATTTCCGACTTTCATGACGAATCACTCAAATCCAGTAATATCCAGTTTGACAGGACACGTATTGATTTCCCCAGACAAGGAAACATATACAGTCATTAAAGACTTAAATCAATTAACTCACTGTTCAGACGCAATGGATAGAAAAATATGTACAGCTGACTCATTTGAATTCCATAAAAACTTAATGGATTCATACGAGTTAGGTATAGTGCTAGACGGTGCTCTCTCCCATACAAGTGAAAATTGTCTGGATAAGCTTTATCCCTTTGACAATAATGAGTTCAATTGCAGACTGAATAATGGCTCGTGGATACGATACGACAAGGGCGGCTTCAATGTATCATGCCCTGACGGATCCACGTCCTTCACCCATATCTTCGTCGCAGCAGATGGTTGTGTCGGGACTTCCCCGAAATCCATGGTGACTGGTCTACGGACAATCATCAGAGAACGAGCCTACTTCGCGAACTTCACGTGGACCTCTACAATGCCAGCACTTCCTCTCCCGTACAACGGACAAGTTGCCAAGCGGTTGATGAAAATAACCGAAATGGACCACCTGTCACCGACTTATAAGGAAATTCTTCACCCCATACTACTAGCTGGTTTGTGTATCACGGTGGTGATATTTATCGCCGTGAACATCCTTGTTTGGCGTAGGTTACGGCACAGCAAGCAGCTAAAAAGGAACGATTTGCCTAGCCCCGACAATACGCCCTATTTGATTCAGTTCAAAGCTGTTTGAGTGGCCACCTCATTCGCTAAAGGAGTAATTTGTCGGGAAGAGTTTGTATGAAAAGCTGATTAGTACGCTAGTAATATGTAATTAAAGAAATTTTCTACATTTGCATTGTTAAAAATACATTTAAAACAACATTTAAAAAAAAAATAAATAAATAAAATAAAAAAGGATATAAATCATTTTTTTTCTCGGCATCTAATAGAAATATATAAGCCGGAATGTTAAAAAAGAAACGAGAAAAAAAAACAAAATAAAATATATAACAGAATCTATGGGCATCTAATAAAATATATCAGCCCTATATATAAATATATATATATATGTACGAAACCGTCGTACGTGTACGTACCAGGAATTCGTGTTTGTGCACTAAAAATTGAGTATTTTGTTTCTGACAAAGGTAACAATTATTCTTTATCAAGTTACCGAATTATATGTAAGTCAGAAGTTTTTTTTTTTGGTACCATATAATCATTGGCTAGCAATGTACCATATATATGATCTTGGTTTTATCATGCATTTTTCTTTTTGCTTTGGTAATATCTTTTTTATGTGCATTATTGTTATTATTTTTTAATGTGCCTATTTGGACATTCGTCCTCGGTTAATTATGGCTAAAGTTAAACAAAGAATAATACGTATGTCCAGTCACACCTAATAACCATGTTTTGGCTTGTTGTTAAATTTTTGTAAAAAAATTGATATAGCTGGCCGAGCTAATGTAATGATTAGAATAGTTAATATTACATGTTTAAAACAAATGACGTAATATGTCATGTTGGTTGGAGGAGCTAACCCTGGGATTTGCTGTAGTCATTCAAATCGTAAACAGGACATACAATGCAAATCTCAGCAATTTGACATTCTTCTTAAACGTCAACACATTGTCTCAGCGTGTGAAAGTTTGTGACGTCACCGGATGCAGGTGTCTTCCGAGTTTGTGACGTGTCTAAAATAAACTAAGCATACGATATCTGTGATATCGATAATTTAGTCAGTTCATATCTATACTTCACCAGAATTGGTCATCTGGACCAACCCAGCTTCCTCCAGTGATGGAGATGTTTAACTCTGTTGTTTTTATAGAATAAATACTTAAAAACTATTAAGATGTATTCAGTTATCCATTTACATACATCTGAAACAACACATACTCAATGTGTGCTTATAACAGTAGCACGCCAATAAATAGTGGCAGTGATTAAACTCTAAGACAGCGGTTAAACTCTAAGAATTAGAGAAAAATCTTCAAGACTTCAAAATAATAGCTGTAAAACCAGAGAAAGATCTTCAAGACTTCAAAATAAAAGCTGTAAAACCTGAGAAAGATCTTCAAGAACTCAACATTATCTACAAGAATCTACAATTTTGACTAAGTATTATAGTCCAACGAAACAGCTAGCATCAACAAATGTTAGAATACAACCTGAATCTTCAATCAACATCCTAGGAAACCCAAGGACTGGCGTTCAACAATTGCAAAACATATCCGGGAAGAACTACATTCAACAAGAAACTAGAACGAGACATCGCTAACAAAACATCGAGAGAGAGAGAGGACGTGTCGACTTCATATATAAGCTAAGTACAGATTTTTTGAATTCATTCCAGTTTGGGCAGTGAAGTGTAGTTATCACAAGTCGTTAGTCGATTATTACTGGGGTGAGTGAATTGCTAATCTTTGTTATAGGAAACTCCGAATTCTCATTTAGAATTTTTCTTTTTTTGTGCTAATTCCTTTTTCTTTCAGAAATTCTCGGGGAAATGTTTTGGGATTAGTAACATTGTTGGGGGAATTTTATT
>NC_090739.1:65729309-65743571 GCF_036898095.1 Palaemon carinicauda
ACTGTTCTGAAAAATATAAAGTCATTGCCAGATGATAAAATACAACTCCCATACAGCTATTACTTTGATAACCTTTTTACCTCTTTTCCTCTTCTCCAACACCTGAGTGAGCAAAACTATACTGCTACGGGAACAATAAGAGACAATAGGCTGAAAAAATGCCCTTTGAAAGCAGTTTCTGAGATGAAAAAAGAAAAAAGGGGAAGATCAGACTTCATCATAGATAAGGCAAATAACATTTCATTATGCAGATGGATGGATAATTCGGTTGTCACCATTGCATCAACTGCTCATGGAAGGGAACCTCTTAGTAAGGTGAAAAGATACTCTCAAAAAGAGAAAAAAAATATTGAAGTTGACTGCCCATTAGTTATTCGAGAATACAATAACCACATGGGTGGAACTGACCGTCAAGACCAGAATGTGAATAATTATAGAGTATCTATTAGGGGTAAGAAGTGGTGGTGGTGTATTTTTACCTGGTTATTAGATGTATCAGTGCAAAATGCTTGGATTCTTCATAAAAAGTCAGGTGGATGTTTACCTCAGCTAGATTTCAAAGAACAGATTGCTGAAAGCTATCTGAAGAGATATGGGATCCCTCCTAAAGGGCCTGGGAGACCTTCCCAGGGGGAAACAGGTTGTAAGAGAGTTCGTGATCACATTCGTTTTGATGGAATAGAACACTACCTGATAGAGACCCCAAACAAGAAAAGACGTAGATGTGCTGGAAATCTGTGTAGCAAATCTCCTTCCAGTCAGTGTAATAAGTGTGATGTAGGTCTGTGTTTGTCTTGCAATTTAGCATTTCACACAAAATAGACTTCAATGATGTGCCACATGATGTATCAGTTGCAATGAAAAGTTGATTATTTTATGTTAGCATTTTGAACTGGCAATTTAATCTTTGTTTTGATTCTAAGTGCAAGATTTAATACAATGACTATTTCTTTTGGCTTGTTTTTTTATTGTAATTTTCAAATTCCATTAATTTGGTGGTTGTGACTACGGTAGTTCATGTATGAAAACAGTAGACTTCTTTTGTATTTAGTTATGTCACTTATATAACAGCAAACAATAAACCTTTCAAAATAGAACAGAATTTTTCATATTTCCCCCAAATGTACTCGTTACTGCCTAGCGTGACATATATGTCACACTCCATTATTCATTGTACAATGAATGCAGCTGAAAAAAATTATGTATTCTACTGATTTTGGATCCTTATGAACTAGATTTAGTGTAAATATTTGAAATCCAAAGGAAAAAAAAAAATTTGGGGAGAAATGGGTTAATAACCCTTTTCATCATTATTCCTGATATCGTCCAACGAGAAACATCGTATAGTCTGAAATTAATCGTATTTTATCATGTATGTAAGATGAAGGTTTAAAATGTCCGCGAAATGAAAATGGTTGAAGGTGATGAGATGGAAAGATTGTAGAAGAGACAGAGTAAGGATATTTAGTGAGAAATGTAGAGCTGTAGAAGTGATAAAAGGGTTATTATGGAAAATAGATGGTGGTTAATTCACGTGGGATGAGAGAGTGAGATTGAATTAATAAAAAACATAAGGGAAAAAATATGTAAAGGCTGTTATAGTATTCAACAGACAACAAGAGTACGTTTGCGTCCCGGACATTTGCGTAACGGACATTTGCGTCCCGGACATTTGCGTACCTGGACGTTTGCGTCCCTGGACATTTGTGTACCTGGACATCTGTGTCCCTGGACATTTGTGTACCTAGATTATTTTCAAATTTATTAACCTACATATAAAAAAGCAATTATTAATGGATGAAAGCAATAGATTTGATGGAACTGTAATTTTATTTTTGTTTAAGAGGGGTATTACATGTTTTACAAAGAAATAGATTTGATGGAATTGTAATTTTATTTTTGTTTAAGAGGGGTATTACATGTTTTACAAAGATATAGATTTGATGGAATTGTAATTTTATTTTTGTTTAAGAGGGGTATTACATGTTTTACAAAGAAATAGATTTGATGGAATTGTAATTTTATTTTTGTTTAAGAGGGGTATTACATGTTTTACAAAGAAATAGATTTGATGGAATTGTAATTTTATTTTTGTTTAAGAGGGGTATTACATGTTTTACAAAGAAATAGATTTGATGGAATTGTAATTTTATTTTTGTTTAAGAGGGGTATTACATGTTTTACAAAGAAATAGATTTGATGGAATTGTAATTTTATTTTTGTTTAAGAGGGGTATTACATGTTTTACAAATAAATAGATCTGATGGAATTGTAATTTTATTTTTGTTTAAGAGGGGTATTACATGTTTTAAAAAGAAATAGATTTGATGGAATTGTAATTTTATTTTTGTTTAAGAGGGGTATTACATGTTTTACAAAGAAATAGATTTGATGGAATTGTAATTTTATTTTTGTTTAAGAGGGGTATTACATGTTTTACAAAGAAATAGATTTGATGGAATTGTAATTTTATTTTTGTTTGAGAGGGGTATTACAAGTTTAACAAATAATTCAGAAGTATGAATATACATTTCAAGATATTACTCTTGTTTTCAGGAGAATATTTTACCAATAGTGGAATTATAATTTTATTTTTTGTTTAAAAGTAATAGTAATAAAAAAAATCTATAGGTTAAACAAATAATTCAAAATGTATGGATATTGTGAGCTATCCCTCTTAAGAAATTTATCTTGTCTTCAGGAGAATATTTATCCAAGAGTGCCAGGGTTCTCTTATTAGCAGTTTTTTTTATGAAAAACTTGGCAGTTTTGAAATGGAATACTCATCTTCATTAGCGATCGTTTCTCCGATAAGACTTCTTCATGGTTCATACATTGACACTGAAGTATTTTTCAACTGGGACATAGCTTGTTTAAGCTTATTATTGCTTGTTTAGAATAAAGATAAGGTGTAACTGAGGAGAGAGAGAGAGAGAGAGAGAGAGAGAGAGAGAGAGAGAGAGAGAGAGAGAGAGAGAGAGAGAGAGAGAGAGATTTTAAAATATGGTAAATTCAAAATATTTCGGATACTTATATGTCCCGGTACACAAATGTCCTGGTACACAAATGTCCCGGTACACAAATGTCCCGGTACACAAATGTCCTGGTACACAAATGTCCCGGTACACAAATGTCCAGGTACGCAAATATCCGGGGACGCAAATGTCCAGGTACGCAAATGTCCGGGACGCAAATGTCCGGTACGCAAATGTCTGGGACGCAACTGTCCGGCCACCGTGTAAGCTATGGGTGACTGGCCCATTAGTCCTATGCTGGATCTATTTTATTAGGTGGCGGGGTCAGACACTATGTTTGATAGGCCATCGGGCATATGTACTGTGTAAGGGATTACGGGCTGCAACAAAAGAACCCGTGTCTCACGTATAAGGTGCTTGGAGGACAATGTAAGGCCGACTGCACAGGGGATTTCATTCAGGGTTTTGGCAGTCTGGTGAATAACTTCTCTGGATCACGACAATTCGAGGGTCAGAAGTTCAGGCCATTTTCTGACCCTCCCTGGTGTTAGCTTAGGTGGAGAAGGGGTGTACCTGTTGATCAGATGTATATATAGTCGGTCAGTCCTGTCCCTTGCCTCTGCTATTCATGAACGATGCTTTAACTTCGAAAGGGTGAATTTGTGTGACTGCTCCGTTGGGTTCCAAGAAACCCATTTTAGTGTATATATGTGAAGAATTTTCTTCACTCGTCTTCTTTCAATCGTATTTTTAGCTCTCTTCTACTAATACTATAGCTACCCCTTTAACGTTCTCTCCTACATTCAATTTTCTTTAACAATACATAGGGCGGACTAATCAAAACTTTTTGACTAGCGCACGCCATGCTCGTGACGTCACAGCGTAGATACGCACAACAGAGGGCCTTAGTAGTAACCCCGGCGTATGTTGGTTCTTTCCTTAAAGTACGTGGGTCGAGATTAAATTGAATTGAGATTGAATTTTAAATATAAATTTCAATACTGCTGAATTAATGCATCTTATATTTCTCAATACCAATTAAGGTTTGTTAATTTTAAGATGTATACCCATCGCACCAGTCCATTGCTAATTCTCATTTTAACTATTAATTTTTAGCAAGCCAGAATAGGTAGGATTATTGTATATATAAACTCCCTTAGAGCAGCAAGATTTCTCTGAGTATTTAGTACAAAATCCTGCCTCCTCTGCACTCCTTGCAACAATATATTGCCCTGTCCTGAAGTCCCGATATAGCACCCCCAATGGATTACCGTGCGCATCATGACCGTCACTTGTTTGGCAAGGTGAAGCCAGGTGATCTCCTCGACCTTAGTGTCGAGCGCATTCAATTAGAAGACGCCCTGGCCTACTGACCTGCCTGGTCAGTGAATCCGTGCACCTCTGGCTCACCCCCTTCCCCCTCTTCCAAAACGTGACTCACCAAGGAGTCCTGTGGCTGCCGGCCGGAGATAGTGAAGGAGTGGAACCTGGGAACCATATTAACACAAAAAAGGATTCTTAGGGTGGGCCAGAAAAGAGTGCAAAGTGCAACCAGGTCAACAGCTATCACGGGCATAGGACTAATCTTCAAAGGAGTGCAGGTACTACATCAATGGCCATAGTTATTCCCCCATTATTTAGCTTAGACTAATTTTAACTTGATAGGGAACTATCAAGTGTGCGGTGGGATTGTGTGTAAATATTTTTCCGTTATCATTTCTGGTTTGAGACTAGCATAGTCTCTGGGTCACGTGGGCCACGTGCCAGACCCCATTTTGATTTTTGATTGTTGCAGACCACGTGTCTAACCCATCATTTTTATTATTTTGAATTGCTTTTAATTTGCATTCCTTTTATTATTCCATTTTTGTGTTGTTAAGATGTCCGTTTTCTTTCAATGTAAATTTGTGAATAAATCAATATTAGGTTAATTAAACCTCTTAAGTATTTTTTGCTCCCTCATTTATTTAATGTTTAAACTGGGAATATTTAAAGAGTAAAACCTAAGTAAGTCTATAGGTGGTAACAGCGAGGAACTTTGCATTAATATATTTGCTTCGAAGGTAAAGATCCTTATCTTTAAACTTTCAGACTACTTTACATCACTGCTCCCATTTTGGATTTTGTCTGATTACATTAACGTAAAATACCTGTCCAGCATCTCATTGGGGTAGCTGGGACGGAGCCGGAACATAGCCTGAGAATGAGATGACTATAGACCTGACAAAGCTAGAGTAGGCCATAAATTATTGCTAATTCTACGTGTGGAGTTCTCCGGCCTCTGGACAGTAAATTTCCCTTTTGTATTTAAGAGTGATGGTTAGTGAATTGTGACAGTAAAGTATTAGCAGGGTGTTTGTGCCCCGAGAGTAAGTGCTCATTATCCTCCCCTGTTGAACTTTGTGTAGCCGTCATAAGGAGACTTTCCCGGACTAATTCCCACTCAGAACATAACATTAAAAAATTCTCCACAATATATACAGTATATATATATATATATATATATATATATATATATATATATATATATATATGTATATATGTATATATGTGTATATATAAGTATATATATATATATATATATATATATATATATATATATATATATATATATATATATATATATATATATATATTTATATATGTATATATATACATATATATATATATATATATATATATATATATATATATATATATATATATATATATATATATATTAGTACAGCGGCATAGCAGACCAATTGTTCAAATTGGTCTAAAAGCACCAAAATTGGCACACATGTAGATTAATATATTCTAAACATTTTTGGATATGGAGGCATTCAAGATTAGCCCTTAGGAAGATATGGCGGCCATTGTTCAAAATGGCCGCCATTTAACATTAGCGTCATTACATAGACTTCATTATGTGTCGTTAGTTTGGTGCTAGATGGGCCAAAATTCCCTTTTTTTACATCAGAATTAACATCAATAAATGTTTAACAGATATTTAGATGAATCTTCTCAAAAATGGCCCCCAAACTGGCCGCCATTTTGTGGAAAAAGTGGACATTTGATGAAGATTTCAATACTCAATGACATAATACCTCTAATAACCAGTACCTGATTTCAGGAACACACTTTAATTGCTCAAGTTGCTTTTTTATTTCAAATTGCTGGCAAAATTGCTAGTCAAAATAATACACAGAGTACGGGAAGTTTACAGTATGGTCAGATTGTAGTTATATAGTCGACCAAAAGCCCAGTCTCTAGGCACAGTACTTGTGTAATCCTGCAGTACATACATGTAATACAATAACGTAGATTTTGCCACACTATGTTAATTATGATTCCGAACTTTTCAAATCTGGTCACCAGAATTATGAATGTCTACAGATCATAATGTTGGTTAGCAAGTTTTCTGTCCCAATCTACTGGCATTCGCCTTCACAGAAACATAGACCAGTGCATTGCAGTGAAGCGTTCTTGCACTTGCAGCGGTTTTTGCAGCCTTTCTTGCATCCGCAAGACACCAGCTCATAGCAGGCCTTGGATGCCTCAGGGAGTGTGGTCCAGAGTGGTGTGTAGAGCCCATCATCACTCCGATGCCAGCCCCAGTCTGTTGGTGGAGGGAGCACGGGCGTTGGTACCAATGCCTGGCCCCAGACATGACCACCGTGAAGGGCAGATCTCTTCACATGCTGCTCCAGAGCAGCGTAGGTTGGCGGGATGTTCTGAACAGAGTTCGTCTTTGCAAAGAGCTGCTTTCTCGCCTTGTTGACGTCCTTGCATTTGCTTGTGCGGTCATACAGGAGTATGACAAACCTCTCGATGACATGCATTGTATCCTCTTGGATGCTTGTGGGTGCATTTGCCAGACTCAGCAGGGCATCAGTGAGTTCTGGCAGCGTGTTCCATGTTGCCCAGGCAGATTTCTTCCCATGTCCGACGAAGGCTGACACAGTATCACACCCTGTGATGGCATGAAACATTGGAAGAGCACATGCCTTCTCTGGACCAAGGGAGGAAGCTATTTCATGGGCTGCAATGTAGCGGTAGTTCTTGCCTGTCCCAAAGGCTACCCAGAGTTCGTCTCCAGCTGGTAGTTTCTGGACTACCATCACTGCTAGGACCACGACGTCACTGTCTACTGTTCGAACCTGTATCTGGTGGTGACCATGTTGTGCAGCATGTGCTACATGTAGCATCATGCGGGTGTCTGCCTCTTCTTGGTTGCATGGTGCGAGTGAGGTGACATCCTCTTGCTGTGGAACACAGATCACCTGCTCCCCATCAGTGACGACCAGTTCCTTGCCTTCTTCTTGAAAGGACTCTGCAAGCATGGTGGAGAGGTAGCTGAAGAGCTCCACTTTGTTGCTATCAACTCGCAGGAAACTTTGCCAATTTCCTGGTATGACTGCTGAGTCGACAACACGCCGACGTACTCCCTTTCCACGCTGTTCTCTGGTTGATGCCTTCAGGGAATCTGCTCTGTAGCTGTCCCACACAAGGTCAAGACGTGATACATGTTGGAAACGTTGTACAACGTATGGGATGAACACTTGCTGTGCATATTCCTCGAACGTGTTGGCAGTACCCGGCTTCAACATCTGTACGATTACTGCTCCATCGAGGACAACAGCAGTGACAGTAGGAGCTTCAAACTGAGGCTCAGCATGGCCTTCAAGGCACACCAGCAAGTCACTCTTGCTCCCTAGGTACAGTCTCCCTCCGTCAGATAAAGCTGGAGGGCATTGCTGATTTTCATGCCTGAAGAACTCTTCTAGATTCCCATCACGGGTCTGGCAGCCGATATATAATCGTGCGAAGAGCGCAACATCATTCTTCAGAGATTTGACCTGTTCTTTTCCTTTGGGTATATTGGGTCCTCTCTTGGTCGCAAACAGTGGTAGCTTGTTCCGGTGGATTGCCACCTCAATGGACTTGGTTCTGTCCACGATGCATTCCTTTGAGAATGCTTCAAACTGGTCTTGGCCAATCTGCTTGGCGTTACGGACTGTTTCTATGACTGCAGGGTCTGCGATCTCCTTTGTGTCGAGCACCAGCAAGTCCTGACTGTCCTCCTCGAAAGGGTTGCCCAGCTCTTCAATGACGGCCACGAGTGAGCGCACATCTCTGGCAAAAGTGTTCTGCACACTTGGTGTCTCTTCGTGGTGACGTGTCTCCTCTTGATCGTGTGGATGCAGATTGAAGTCGTCAAATTCCACAATCACTCTAGCAACCTCCGGTCCGGCAACCATCCAGCGCCTCAGTGCAGTTGGATTGTCTGTGAGGCCGATGGCTCCTCCATCACCCTTGACATACGCGTTGTTCTGCTCATGTCCTTGGTCAAGAGGGATTGCTGAAAAGATCCTCTTGGTCTTCTGGACTGTGAAGTGTCCCTTGCTAAACTCTGTGAAGACGTCTGGATGTTTGTTTGCCAGTTCTGCCATGTCCCGTAGATGCACTGGTATCCATCGGGCATAGTTCGTGTGGTCTAGTGCGAAGAACCACGGAGCCAGTTCTGTCAGAGCATCCACGTACATGCTAAAATTGGCTTCTCTCAGAGATCGCACATAGATCAGAGTGGACAGCTCCAGTGCCAAGACTGTTGACCAGTACTGAAACTGCGGATAACTCTGTTCTCTCTGACTGCACCAGTCTTCGAAGCTTTCAGGGTGCTCATCATCTTCTGTATTGGTGGTGCTGTACTTGTCATAGGCACGCCGTTGGAGATTATACAACGCAGCCGCTGTGACTTGGTGTGCTCTTCTGGTGCGTGTGACGTGAGCTGCTCGAAGAAATGAGTCTGCTATTCCTTCAGTTGTGATCTCTGCTTGTACCAGTGCTTGGGTCCACCCACTTCCCTGCAACCAGTCACCCAGGGTCTTCAGTGCCGTCATCTCAATATGCAACCCCCCAAACATCACCACCAGTTGGTCTTCTCCATATGTGTTTGGCCACTTCCACTGGATCTGTTTTGCTAGAGTGAATAGTGGCTGGTCGCAAGTCAGAACTGGAGTTTGGCCTGGGTTGAGATGTTTAACTGCACTCCTGACTACATCAATAGAGTGTCTGATCATTGCCACAGTGTGAGCACTCTCCTGGAACAAGGGAAGCAGGGACGTTGGTGTGATGACTGGTTGCTTTGGATCTTGGTGCCTTGCATGGTATGCAGCCCATGATGTGTTTTCACAGGCCTCAACATCATCTTTGAGAACACTTCTCGTGTTCTCCAGCCACATATACTCATCTTCTATGTACTGCTCACAGTTGTGGCGTCTAAGAGAGGTCACAGAAGTAGCTGGGATCATTTGCCCTTTGACAGAAGAAGCAACAGGACGTACATCCGTGTAATATTCTGGTAGAGGCTCAACCGTCTTTGATCCAGTATCACGCCCAGTGAGAGCAATGCTACGATCCACTCCCTCATCTGCACACGTTGGGTGTTGAAAAAGCGAGATTCCTGTTCCATGGAATGAATTCTTGGCTGTGGTGGCACTTGGGTTGTGGTCAATGTTGTCCACAGCCGCAGTTGTGAACACATTGCTACGCAGGGTAGGCGGGCAGACCACTTCCTCTATGCGGTACAGCTGACACACGCTGTTTCCCATCTGGGCAGAAAGACGTAGGACTCTGTCATATGAGATGCTTAGGCCCAGAGAGAAGAGCTTGTCCACAAGTCCTCTCTTGCGTGTTTCAGCATACAGCATCAGCCCAACATAGGTTGGAAGAGGAGTTTCTTGAGACGTACTGTGTCTGACAGCTGGAGGCTCCTGTGTCTTGGTTGCTCCCTGCTTCCGACTTTGCTCGACACTGTTGAACTTGAGAAGCTGCGCAATGGAAAGAGCTGCTTGTGTTGAAGAGGAATGGCTTTGATTCTTGATGGTGGGGCCATCCAGCACCATATTTACCATTGCAACTAGTACGTTTGGCACAGAGTCCTCCTGACAGCCGCCCGGGAATGATCCACGGAATTGGTAAGTGTCTTCAAACATATATCGACGAACTATCTGTGCAGCACGCGCAAGGTGAACTGCCTCAGTGTCACAGTCTTGCTCGTAGGCTTTGCCTAGCGCTTCACCAATGTCTTCATCAAACGCTAGTAAAACATCTCGGCCTTTGCTGTGGGATCTCAGGCCTGGTATCTGGGCTAACAGGCGCTCTTTCAGCCTTGTGCTATTAACTTTCTGGCACAAAACAACCCCGAGCTGTTCCATTCTTGTTGTGTATAGCTTTACAAGTTCTGCGAGTCTGAAGACTGGGGTGGTGCCCTCTTCTAGGTGGGTTTCCTCGATATACAGGACCAGTTCAGCCAGTACGATTCTTGACATTACACCTTCATGGTCAGTTTTCTGCTCGGCTTCTACAGTGGTCTTTGCACGATAGTAAAGAGCCAACAAACACTTGGAATGGTACTTGGCCTCCAGAGCCACCATATCACCCATGCTGAGCCTGGCTATGAGTTCATTGTCCCCAACTTGCGCTGCACACTTCCGTACGCGTGTGTCCACCTGGAAGGTTGTTACTTCATGTAGGGTCTCTGTGCCAGACTTTCCACAGAAAAAGCAGGAGGTGCCGCTGGTAGTGGCTTCTGAAGAGTGTGTTCTGGCGCGCTTGGCCTGGACATTGTCAGTACTATCAAATGCTGAGCTGCTTGCGATGCGTCTCTTCTCTGCTCTTCGTAGCATTGTGTTATTGTATTTGAGCATACATGTTTTATGCCACTTGGCCTGGTGGGCAACCATTGTCGCCTCAACACCTTGTCCTTCATCTAGTCTCTGTAACTGAACAGTTCTTGGCAGTTCTCCGAGTTCATCAAATTTGACCAAGTTTGCAGCCATTGTCGTGTATCCACTCCCAGGGTCTCGGCGTTTAGACAGTACTGGGCAGACAAGTGACTCTGTTGTCTCCTCTTGACATACAAGACACAGCTTCCAGTTTGTCTCAGGAGGTGTTGTGGGAGTACGTTGCTCAAAAGTATCGACCAGTTGGAACTTCTTTGCCATGGCTGCAGTCTGGAACAACGCGTCTCTGATGTCAGGTGGTGCTGCTGCTGCCTCACCTGCAAAGACACAAAACACCACCATGTTACCACAAGTTACTACTACAAGCACCATGACTATCAACACTATACTATTACTGCAGCCGCCGTCACTGCCACCAACGCTGCCGCTGCAAAGTAAAATTCATTTTCTTGTGAAATGGTAGCCAAATTATTTGGTAAGCACAGAAGTATGTGTAATTGTACAATACTTATCACCTCTAGCACACTTATCACCTTTAGCATCCACAAAAAGACAAATTATGGTACATATTCAATGACGCTAACGGTAAATAGCGGCCATTTTGAAAAATGGCCGCCAAATGTGCTACGGGGAGAATCTTGAATGCCTCCATATCCAAAATTGTTCAGAATGTATTAATCCACATGTGTGCCAATTTTGGTGCTTTTAGAACAATTTGAACAATTGGTTTCATATTTCTTACTATGCCGCTGGGCTATATATATATATATATATATATATATATATATATATATATATATATATATATATATATATATATATATATATTGTATGTGGTAGGTTGGCCATGGCACCAGCCACTCGTTGAAATACTACTGCTAGAGAGTTATGGGGTCTATAACTACATTGAATTGTTCTCTCTGGTTACGGTTCAATTTCCAGTTGCCTACACCGAATGGTCTGGCCTATTCTTAACGTATCCTCATCTGTCATATACACCGGACAACACAGAGATCACCAAAAAAATTCTTCTTCACCGAAGGGGTTAACCACTCCACTGTTCCACTGTAATTGTTCACTGGCCACTTGGTAAGGGTAGAAGAGACTCTTTAGCTTTGGTAAGCAGCTATTCTAGGAGAGGGACACTCTAAAAATTAAACCCTTTTTTTCTAGTGTTAGGTAATGACATAGCCTCTGTACCATGGATTTCCATTATGTTGGGTCAGAGTTTTCTTGCTTGTGGGTACACTCAGGTACACTATTATGTCTTAATTCTTACAAAAGAAATATTTGTTTGTGTTACTGTTCTTAATATATTTTATTTTTTCTTTTGTTCCTTTCCTCTCTGGGCTATTTTCCCTGTTGGAGCTCATTGGTTTATAGCATCCTGCTTCTCAAACTAGGGTTGTTGGTTTGTAATTAATATATATATATATATATATATATATATATATATATATATATATATATATATATATATATATGTATATATATATATATATATATATATATATATATATATATACATATATATATATATATATATATGTATATATATGTGTGTGTATATATATATATATATATATATATATATATATATATATATATATATATATATATATATATATATAATTTCATTATTCTTACTATAAGATAAGTAACTAGGGAGGTTATGATAAGGCTAAAAAGTTTTAACAGTGCACATGAATTTTAGATGAATTTATCATATCAATTATGCTACTATAAAGTGCATGAAATATTTTTCCATCTTAATAAATAAGTAATTTCACCCATTAAATTCCTCTATGCAATATGATCCTTAAATATCATTAATGGAATTCCATTTATTTGAAGAGAAAAAATAACAATTCCATAATTACCTCGCTATAGCATTTCTGAGTGCCAGATAGGCTTAAGGTTAGGCCTACGATAAAGTAAGAGCCATCTTGACGCCTTAATGAGAAAAGGGCTTTCGTATCCTAATACTAATTCCCCTTAGAGACCTCTCTAAGAAAAACAATGAACAAAGGTGAAAAGTCATTCGTCTGTAATCCAAAGAGCTAAGAAGAAGAAGACGCAAATAAAGTAGACATTCTTTTTTGTTAAATACAGTCCCGCAACGCTTTCCCTAACCTATTACAAAAAAAAAATATATTTTATTAAGCAATATTTTCTTATCAAATTGTGTATCTTTGTTACACAGACTTTTAAATACTCTATTCTTGTACTGGAAAAGAAAAGCAAATATTCGTCTATGTATGAATCTTTATGAGATAAATTACTTGAGAGAAGGCATCTAATAAAGTTCTACTTACATATTTCCAAAAGGAAAATCTTATTTGATACTACTCCTAAAGAGGAAACAGTCCTAATAAAGAAATTCACTTCAGATGTTCGGGTTTATCGGTAATGCCACATTATGTTCCTTCACCAGATATCAGTCTATTCGTTAACATGAGTAATGGCTTCGCCTCCAACGCCATCCATATCAAGTCTTTCACTGATGATTTTTGGCTGAGTTACCTTATTTGAATGTGAAGACCCATAAGGCTGGAAACCTTCTCTGCCCTATCATCAGCCAGTCCACAGCGCCGATCCAAAAACTGGACAAGGAGCTCAACACTCTTCTTGCCCCTTACGTTCCTGGCCAGTATAGTGTGGCCTCTGCCATGGAATTATTGACGACCACCGAAGGACATTCCACCGAAGGAGTCATTACTTCTTTTGATGTGGAGTTCCTCTCCACTGATGTGCCATAGATGAGACCATCTAACTTATCCTGGACCGAGTCTACAGAGACAATTTGACCCCTTCTCTCAACATCCCAGAGCACAACACCCTTTGCACCCTCCTGGAAATATGTACCAAGAAGGGACCCTTCTCCACCTATCAAAGGCATATGTACATGCAGAAGGATGGTGTTGTGATGGGCCCCCCACTTACGTCCTTTTCACCAACTTCTACATGGGCGTCATCGAGAGGCATATTTTTCTACGAATAGATCTCCCTGAAATATAAGTCTGCTACATTGACGACACCTTTGTGAAAGTCCCTCTACTGAACGAATTAATTAACTACATGGGACCTTTGAGGAGTGCAGTTCTCTTAGATTTATGATGGACCATCAGGAAAACTACTGAGCATGGCTTCTATACCACTGTCTACAAGAAGCCTACAAGCCTAGCCCTTTGCTTGAATGGTGATAACAAATGTCCCACTAGGGACAAGGCCTGCACCATCTGAGCCTATGTTTGCCAGGCCCTCTCCCATTGTTCTTCCTGGCCAGAGACCCAAAAGATCTGGATACAATTACCCAGGTCCTCGTGAATAACGGTTACTCCAACAGGCAGGTCAATAGAGAGGTCAAACATGCCATGGACAACTAGTACGAGACTGTGACCAGCAGTAAGAGCACACCTTCTAATGCCCACTTGTACTACAAAGGTATCATATACAGACAGTACCAACAGGATGAGAAGGCTATGAAGGATATTATTAAGAATAATGTTAGGCCCGTTCAAGAGAATACTAACATAATCCTGATCATATATTACCAG
>NC_090739.1:65754071-65756571 GCF_036898095.1 Palaemon carinicauda
CAGGTACTTTACTTTTAGTAGGTTAACGACATATATAAAGCTGCTTGACCTTTCGATTGTGTACGTTTGGTCCCGTGGTGTTAGTAGATCACCTAGCTTCATAAGCTATTCTGTTCATACTGCGGCGAATTCTTCGGTGTTATCTGTGGGAAACTGTACGGGATTTGAGGCAGCCGGCAGTTCATTAATATAATAACGATGAAATTAAGTCATGGCAACTGACCAAGGAATAGATAATATAGGCTTGCGCAAAATAAAAGTGATATTTATATTTAAGCAAAAACCGATAAATCGGGTGGAACCTTTGACCGGGGACGCCTCTCCATGTCCTAAAATAAAACAAAGAAAAAATTTTCATCTTTTCAATTGAGCGTCTGAAAGAATTGATTTAAAAATAAAAAAATTGACCGGGTGTCACCGGTCGCTTGCTTTTGACATTACCCATAGTCATGACGAGGAGTTGCCAATTTTTGAGAGAAGGTAGTAATGGTAATTGACTTATCTTTCATGTCAGTCACAGGACTCGGCGTTAAAGACTAATGTAGATCACACGGTAGCATGTAGCATGTATGTACGTCTTGTAGGAACGATAAGTTACTTGATAGATGTCCATGTTGATGTATATTATGATGAGGGGGAATGCGGTTGATTGTAGAGACTAGGACGTAATACTAATAGGTAAAAAATTATTATAAGTTGTAGATAGGCGGTCAAGGAATGGATGTAGGAGGTACGAGGTAGATAATAAGGGAGGTAAAAGGTAAACAAATTTTTAGGTAAACAAATAAGGCGTGTGGTAAGATGTAAAAGTAAATCTAAAGGTAAGTAAGAGGTGACGGGTAACAGGTAGGAAGTAGGAGGTATGCTAGTGAATTAAGCGTTGAAAGGTAAGAAATGAAAGAGGCAGGGTACAAAAGAAAATATGTAGAAAAGGTAGGAGGTAAAAGGTAAGAGGTAAGAGGTAGGAAGTAAGATGCAGAAGGTAAGAGGTAGGAGGTAAAAGGTAAGAGGTAAGAGGTAGGAAGAAAGAAGCAGAAGGTAAGAGGTAGGAGGTAAAAAGTAAGAGGTAGGAGGTAAGAGGTAAGAGATAAGAGGTGAGAGGTAAGAGGTAGGATGTGGATGGTAGGAAGTAGGAAGTAGATGGTAAGAGGTAAGATGTAAGAGGTAGGATGTGGATGGTAGGAAGTAGGAAGTAGATGGTAAGAGGTAGGAAGTAGAAGGTAAGAGGTAAGAGGTAGGATGTGGATGGTAGGAAGTAGGAGGTTGGAGGTAAGAGGTAGGAAGTATAAAGATCTAGGATGTAGGATAAAAGATGTAGGAGGTTGAAGGTAGGAGGTAAGAGATGTACCTCTTATAAGAGGTAAGCGGTAAGAGGTAGGAGGCAAGAGGCAAGATGTTATGTAGGAGTAGGAGATAAACGGTATGATGTAGGAGGTAGGATGTAAGGGGTAGAAGGTAGGATGTGGAGGGTAGGAGGTAGGAGGTATCACAGCACTGGCAAGCGCGACCGGGGACATAAGTATATAGGATGTAGGATAAAAGATGAAGGAGGTAGGAGGTATAACTATAAGATTGCAGGATGTAGGAGGTAGGAGGTAAGAGGTAGAAAGAAGAAACAAGGTAGAAAACAGGAAACACGTAGTAAGAGGTAATACCTATCAGAGGTTGGAGTTAAAATGCGTTCCTCAGCATAGTATAGGTGTAGAATACTACATTTTATCTCCATGAATTGATCACGAATCACAATGTTTTGTTTTATGACTATGGGTAATGTCAAAAGCAAGCGACCGGTGACACCCGGTCAAAATTTTTAGTTTTATATCAATTCTTTCAGACGCTCAATTGAGAAGAGGAAAATTTTTTCTTTGTTTTATTTTAGGACAGGGAGAGACGTCCCCGGTCAAAGGTTCCAACCGATTTATCGGTTTTTGCTTATATATATATATATATATATATATATATATATATATATATATATATAAGAGAGAGAGAAAGTTATGTTCTCAAACTTAATTCTTAATCACTAATATTAATATTTACCTAAGTTAGTTTCCATCAGGTAAAATTAATAGTTCATTGGCATAATTTGTAAGAAACTGCTATAAATAGTAATCACCCAATAAGGTCATTATCTCAAAATAGATGACTTTCTCAAAATTCAAAGTGCTATTACGGTAGGACCAGAAATTAACATCAAATAACATGACAATAGATAAAATTTAGTTACTGTAGTCTTTGGTTGAATTAGAATCATTCACCAAAAGGAAAAGTCTTAAAGGAGAAAAAATTCCGAAACAGGAATAGATTCACGTAGTGTGTACTGTTTGTAACTTTCATTTGGATAGAAGTCTTTGAGAGCCTTAAGCTGATTACCGTTGGAACAACAGCGACAGAAATATGAACTTATCACGGCACCTGTATAATAAAAGAAAGTATTTATATGAAGGAAAAATATTAGGATGTATTAGCAGCTTAAATACTATATTGTCAGATACAGAGA
>NC_090739.1:65764071-65771681 GCF_036898095.1 Palaemon carinicauda
CGATAAAACTATACTGGGGTGTTACTGTACCTTCCTGTTCCTGTAGTATGGTTCAAAGAGGGACAGAACAACAGAGTTTTTTAGTCTGAGTCTGTGTTTGTCTGGCTTGGGGCAGAGTCTCCCTCGCTGGCCTGACACAGACAAAGGGGGCTTAGCCTCCTTAGGTCACTACCGAAGGTTTCTGTGGATATGATTCCTTCTTTTGTGATCTACCAGACTAGTCCTTGTTGCTGTTCTCGGGGGAAGATAAGTTTCTTTCCCTGGGAGTAGCAACACCTTCCTTGCTTTGGTGCTCTGGGAGCTGGCAAGTATTGCTGGCCTTCCCCCTTAGATCTCCCTTAGGCTAAGATAAGTTTCTTGGCTGCGGGTGATCCGTCACTAAAGCAAGGTCGGTAGGACCCTCTTGTCCCTTCCCCCTCTATCTCCGTAATGGCCTAGCCATTACAGTACTGTACGTCGTTCTACATCTGGACCTAGTATAGGTTAGGATGTGGAATTGACTCAGCCCCTTGCCGGCCGGCAGAGCTGCCGGCCGGCAAGGGTCTTATATTTTTGAGTGCTGCCCGGACCTCCCTTGGTCCCTTTTCCATGCCTGCCTGTAGAGCCAGACGGCATTGGTCAGGAAGCCTGAATTAGATTCTCCCCTTCCTTATATGCACTCTTTCGGATTGCCGGGCTTGGAGGTAGTGTACACTCTTATCCTGGCATCCATTCTATTTTTCTTCTAGTGCTGTACCCAACCCGGCTGCCGGCCTATGAGGCCGGCAGCCGGGCAGGTGTAGTCCTCTGGTTCTTTTGCTGCCGGCTGGCATCGGTCTTGTACCTTTGCCGGCCGGCTTATGTCAGCCCTTGTCTGCCGGTCACCAAGAGTGTGGCCAGCAGCTGGGTACTACCTTGTGTAGTTGCTGGCCGGCAGCCATTGCCGGCCGACATTGGCTGTTGCCGGCCGCCACATGCATTTGAACCAGAGTGCTGCCGCCTTATAGCTGTTAAGCAGTATACTTTAAAGCTAGTTATACTTGCCGGCCGGCACGTATCCCCCTATACTGTACTAGTATTCTTCAGTATAACATATACAGTAAGAAGAAAACTATGGTAAGGGTGTTGGTACAACACTGTGTGTTCTAACACTTTTGTGTTTTCTTGCACAGTCCTTTGCTGTTGCCCTACAGATAGGAAAGTGAGTTCTTTCCTGTCTATTATCCAGGTTTTTAAAATCATTGCTTAGGTGTGAGCTCCACCTGTTTCCTCTGGAAACTTTGCATTGGTTACTCTAGAAGAGATTAACCATTTGATTTTATTATCTGGAAGGCTGCAGCAATGGGTTGTGAGGGAAATACAAGTGTGTGTCTTTCCTTTCTGAATTGTTGTGCTATACTATGCATATCCAGTGATACATAGTTCACTTGATACTCATGGAAATTTCTTCTCTTTACAGAAGGACACTCCGAAGTGCGGAAGTGCTTTCTGCAACGTCCGCAGCAAGAACCTCTCCGGACATGAGTTTTGTAGGAGACACGCAGCATACGCTGTCTCCAAGGATGATCTCCGGTATTGGGACCCTCAGGTGTGTACTGTGTGCACTAACCGGATTACTGAGACCTTTGATTCCCCTAGGACAGAGGAATCAAGGGATATAGCTAGGAAGAAGCCTCGTACCTGGGTAAGGGGCTTCCAAAAGAACACTTCTGGCCCTTATCTTCCAAGTGAGAAGATGAGGGCGTATCTTTTCCCTAAGGCATCAGCTGATGCAGTGATTCCCCAGCCCCAAGAGGAGATCACCTAAGTTCAGATCCAGGTGGATGCTGAAGTCGCGGTCGCGATGCAAGACATCCAGTTAGATGACAGGATGTCTGATGTGGACGGGTGTCTAGAGGAAGACCTCCTGGCAGAAGCCCAGGATGAAGTTCAAGCCCCAGACGTTGTAGAGGTAGACGTCGACGAGGTGTCGGCTACTCCGGTTCAGATTCCGGAGCCTATTCCCTCTACATCGGCCGGTCTCCCAGTAGAGCTGGGACAGGCCCTCTCTTCTATTGTTGGAATGATCCAACAAATGCAGAAGGAGAATCAGGAGAAGGCGGCTGCAATGGAACTGCGAATGCAGTGCCTTGCAGAATCACATGGGCCCCAGAAAAAGCTCAATGTGAAAGACCTTCCCTTGTGCTCAGATGCTAACCCATGGAGGTATGCTGAGCACATGCCGATGACGACTGGAAAGATCGTCATCTCGGATAAGGTGGGCTCAGTTCCCCTGGAGGAGGTGGAATTCTGGCCCAGCAATGCATCATATCCGGACTGTTATGTCCGGCTGAGGAAGGAACCAGCTTCAAAGGAGGAGACAGAGCCGAAGGAGGTCATAGTGATGAACCATGCTAAGGCTCAAGCTCTACTTTCATCCTCGATGAAAGAGAGGGGCTTCTCTAACTCAAAGGTAGCCGCATTGAATAGGAAGCTCCCTTCCTTTGTGTCCTCGCCTACTAGAGCCTTCCCCTTTTTACAGAAAGGGTTTCTGGCTGTACTAAAAGCAGTCGAGGCCGGCAAGCCTTGCCCCTCCCTAGAGGAGTGTAAACCCTTGTCGCTGGCCCTGCCAATGGACCACAAAGACTGGAAGGACGTCCATCTTCCGTTCTCAGTTGGAAAGTTGGAGGCTGATATTGCCGGACGTCAGTTCGGCGAGGACCTCCCTAAGCTGTCTGACTTTCTTTTGCGAAGAGAGTTCGATACAAAAGAAAGACTGACTGCCTCAATGTCTCTTCAGACTACTCTCGAGACGATGGCAAGTGACCCCAAGGTCCATGAAATGTTCATGGTAGTGGCCAAGACTCATCTGGCCACAGTGACGAAGGACCTTTATGGCTTCGTCAAGGCAAGGAGAGCTTGTAGGGAGTTCGTGTTTACCTCGGCTACGGTGAGGCACGAGCCAAGGAAACTAATCTCCTCCAACATTTGGGGAAAAGACCTTTTCCCTACCGACTTGGTCAAAGAAGTTGTTGATAAGGCCGCCTTGGAGAATAGAAACCTTCTCCAGAAGTGGGGCCTGGCTATCAAAAGAAAGTCTTCCCCGGATGAGGGTCCTCAACCAAAGAGGAAGACTATGAGGACTAGGCTACCGTCTCGGCCAGCCAAGCCTGTTAGACAGCAACAGCAACTGCAATTGCCATTGCCCCCAGTGCCCCAGATCGTGGCACAAACCCCGACCACTTTTCAGTGGGTACCCCAGGCCGTGTCGACACAGTCCACGGCATTCACCCCAGCGTTCGAAGGGCAGTCTACTTCCTTTCGAGCAAAGCCTAGAGGGGCAGCCAGAGGCTCGTCTAGACGCCCCTCAAGGGGAAGGGGATTCAGGGGTGGTCGTGGTCAGGAAGGCAAGACCTCAGGACGGCAGTCCAAGTGAGGTGATACCGGTAGGAGGGAGACTTCTGAAATTTCGGGATCGGTGGACCTTCGATCCCTGGGCCCACAGCCTACTCAAGAATGGACTGGGCGGGAGCTGGTACAGCACTCCACCCCCGTGCCTTCGGTTTTTCCAACACTCCACCCCCGTTATGGAGGAGTATGTTCAAGAACTGTTGGAGAAAAAAGGTGATCCGAAGGGTGAAGCCCATCAATTTCTAAGGCAGGCTGTTTTGTGTTCCCAAGAAAGACTCGGAAAAGCTCAGAGTCATTCTGGACTTGTCGCCACTCAACAAGTTCATAGTGAATTGCAAATTCAAAATGCTAACACTGCAACACATAAGGACCTTACTGCCCAAGAGGGCATATTCCGTCTCTATAGACTTGTCAGATGGCTATTGGCACATTCCAATTAGCCATCGACTCTCCCCCTACCTAGGGTTCAGGCTACAACGAAGACTATACGCCTTCGGAGCCATGCCATTCGGGCTAAACATAGCCCCAAGGATTTTTACGAAGCTTGCGAGCGTAGCTCTCAAACAATTACGCCTAAAGGGAATTCAGGTAGTAGCCAACCTGGACGACTGGTTGGTGTGGGCAGCATCCGAGACAGAATGCTTGCAAGCTTCCAGTCAAGTGATCCAGTTCCTAGAGTACCTAGGCTTCAAGATCAACAGAAAAAGTCTCGACTTTCTCCATCTCAAAAGTTCCAGTGGCTGGGAATCCACTGGGACCTTTTGTCACACCGTTTCTCCATCCCGGCGAAGAAAAGGAAGGAGATAGCGGGTTCTGTCAAGAGACTTCTAGATTCCGAAAGGATATCAAGACGCGAGCAGGAGAGGGTACTGCGCTCTCTCCAGTTTGCTTCGGTGACAGACCCAGTGCTAAGTGCACAGCTAAAGGATGCAATCGGAGTTTGGAGAAGTTATGCATCAAACGCGCGAAGAGATCTGAGAAGACCAGCCGCTTCGGCTAAGTACTCTTCTCAGGCCTTGGTCCCAAGCCAGACATCTAAAGAAGTCGGTTCTTCTTCAGCCACCTCCCCCGTCGGTGACGATTCACTCAGACGCCTCGAAGGAGGGATGGGGAGGTCACTCTCATCGGAAAAAAAAAAAAAAAGTCCAGGGGACTTGGTCCAAGCTATTCAAGACCTTTCACATAAAACTTTCTAGAAGCTAGGGCAGTGCTCCTTACCTTAAAGAAAGTCTCCCCGCATCACTCGATCCACATAAGGTTGGTGATAGACAGCGAGGTAGTTGTGAGATACTTGAATCGACAAGGATCAAGGTCACCACCTCTCAACCAGGGGATGTTGGCCATCTTCCGATTGGCGGAAAAGAAGAAGTGGTACCTGTCGGCAGTTCACCTTCAAGGAGTCCGCAATGTGACAGCGGACGCTCTATCCAGGTTCACACCGATAGAGTCGGAATGGTCCCTAGACGCAGGATCATTTTCCTTCATTCTGAATCAGTCCCAGAACTGCAGATAGACCTCTTTGCGACGAAATACAACAAGAAGTTGTCCCTGTACGTGCCCCGTACGAGGACCCCTTAGCGGAAGCAGTGGACGCGATGTCCCTCGACTAGAACAGATGGTCCAAGATTTATCTGTTCCCTCCTCACAACCTTCTGTTGAGGGTCCTCAACAAACTGAGATCCTTCAAGGGGTAGCGGCAATAGTGGCCCACAAGTGGCCGAACAGCGTGTGGTTCCTCCTGGCATTGGAACTGTAACTGAAGTTTGTACCGCTACCAGATCCAGTTCTGACCCAGCGAGTCCAGAAGTCAACTGTCTGCGCTTCATTACAGAAAACCCAGACCCTGCAGCTCATGATTTCTCTCCCTAGCGGTGAGAAAGCGTTTCGGGATTTCGAAAGCCAGCATAGACTTCCTTGAGGAATATAAGTGCAAATCTACTAGAAGGCAATATGAGTCATCTTGGAGAAAATGGGTGGCCTTTTGTCAAGGCGAAGAATCCGCAGGAGATCTTGACAGACTTCTGCTTATCTTTCTTCTCCACCTCCATGGTCAAGGATTGGCAGCTAACACGATTTTAGCGTGTAAGTCTGTTTTGACAAGACCCATTCTATATGCCTTCCAGGTCGACCTAGGTAACGAGATCTTTAATAAAGTCCCGAAAGCCTGTGCTAGGCTCAGACCTTCAGCACCTCCAAAGCCCATTTCATGGTCTTTAGACAAGTTCTTCATTTCGCTTCTCTGTTGAGTAATGAAGAGTGTGCGTTAAAGGATTTGACACAAAAAGTTATTTTCCTATTTTGCACTCGCGTCCGGGGCCAGGGTTAGTGAGATTGTAGCCTCTCGAGAGAGGCAGGTCGTGTTCAGTTCCTGGATGGGGGAGAACTGAACCTGTTTCCGGATCCTACGTTTCTCGCCAAGAATGAGTTACCCACCAACAGGTGGGGTCCCTGGAGAATCTGCCCTCTGAAAGAAGATGCATCTCTATGTCCAGTAGAATGCCTAAAGGTCTATCTTCATAGAACTTCAGACTTCAAGGGTGGTCAACTATTCAGGGGAGAAACATCAGGCTCAAATTTATCTCTGAATCAACTCAGAGCGAAAATCACATATTTTATTCGCAGAGCGGATCCTGACAATACACCCGCAGGTCACGATCCGAGGAAAGTTGCCTCATCCTTAAATTTCTTTAATTGTATGGATTTTGAACATCTCCGTTCATACACTGGCTGGAAGTCTTCCAGAGTGTTCTTTCGCCACTATGCGAAGCAAGTAGAGGAACTAAAGAGATCTGTGGTAGCAGTGGGTCGCGGTGTTAACCCTACTGTTTAACTCTGCGAGGAACAGTGGTCTTAATTGGGACGATTAATTCCAGGGTGAGTGTGTAGTTACATACTGTACTACAAACTAAGTGAGGGCACTGTGTTGCCCATGTAGACTGTTCCATTTCCGAAGGTGAACCTAGCATAAGTGCAGACATGTGTGCCGAGCGTTTCTAACGCTAATGTCATTGATTTGTAATACAGGCTTTTATGACTTTGATACCTCGGTATCTTAAAAGTGGCATTTAATGTTTTTTCTTTCAGACAAACAAGCTCTGTTTACTATCATACTTATGCTTAAAGTTTTGGGTTATCCTCTTCTTATGTATATATATACATATAATTGTGGTTAACCTGTCTATTTATTGCCTGTCAATAAACTGGTTCTTGAGAACCTTGCGTCTCCTTCACCTGTGTCAATTTATTGGTATAATTGAGCATTCATTCTATGTACCTCATCTGGGATAATTCTAATAGAATTGTTCCTTTATGCAAGCTATGTTGCATTGGTTTTCCTCCTATGCGGATATAAAACCTTTGTCCAATACAAGTATTGTGCGGAGAACTGGTCGATATTTCATATTGACGCAGTGGTTCTTTACAAACTATGCTTTACTTAATATAGGGCGAGACCACTATATTAGCTTGCCTGGTATTCATACATAGGTATATGTACTCTTCGAAACTTTTTCAGAGTCTAGTAGGACTCTTCCCTGTAGGGGGCAGGAAGCTCTAACATGGTTTATAGTTAGTTGAAAAGATGTATAACGGTAACATCTTAGGTCTCTAGGTCTAGTCGACCGGGGAAATTACATCCGGGGAGTACGGCACGTTCTGAGAATCCACAGATACAGTAATGCTCTGGTACACTTCCATCAGGACGACATGGCTTGAGCCCAAAAAACGGATTTTGAGCAAAGCGAAAAATCTATTTTTGGGTGAGATGGCCATGTCGTCCTGATGGACCCGCCCTTGCCTTTCTAAGAAAGGGCTGTAGGACCCCTCCCTACATACAGTATCTGTAGCACCTCGTGTACGCTACAAGGAATACAGATGGCGCCAGGATTGGCGCCAGGCACGCATACGAATCGGAGGATAGGGAAGCCTTGGGAGCGGCTCCCCTTTTTCTTTCCCGAATTCGTTTCTTGCCAATCCCTCCTACGAGACGAAATCTCTGTCCAGGATGCAGATTGCCATGTGGCGTGTCAAGAATACGTCCTCTGATATGTCCCGATATCCCTTTCACGAGGGATACTCGCTCCAGGAGTTAGAATTCTGGTACCTTAAGGTAAATTCTCTGGGAATATCGCCGTAGTTGTAATATACCCTAGGAAGCTACCCTATAGGAACTTCCATCAGGACGACATGGCCATCTCACCCAAAAATAGATTTTTCGCTTCGCTCAAAATCCGTTATATATA
>NC_090739.1:65772181-65787807 GCF_036898095.1 Palaemon carinicauda
TGGCTATGAGGGCTGCTGGTGGCTATACAGGCTGCCGGCAGCCATGTCATCTGTCGGCAGCCATGACGGCTGGCCGCGGCTGGCGGCTGCTGGCAGCCATGATGGCTGTTGGTGGGAAGTCCATTCTGTCACCAAGGTTCTCCGTCCTCTCTTGGACTGCTGGCCACAAGTTCTGTTGCCGAGGTATTAGCCTGGCCGGTGGTAGGCCGGCCAGACCGGCACAGATAGATAATGCCAGCTGTACCAATGCTGCCGGGTGCTAGCCTGCCGGCTATGTGCCGGTTGGACCTTGCCGGCGATGGTACTTGTGGCTGGATGAAAGCCTGAATGTTACATTCTCCCCTTCCATTTGTACCTTCTTTTTGGAGAAAGGCAGTAAATTAGACATTTATATCCTTAATTGGTGTATACATACACAGTAATAAGGAAGCCTTCACTCCATGCTGTCTCTCTCTCTTTTAGGTAGTATGCTGGATGCGCTGGCAGGGACTAGCTATGCCGGCTATATGCTGGCTGAATTACAGTATATGTTTATACAGGTAGTCAGTATATTTGTAGTATAGTATATACTTCAGATAGAAAAACTATTGTATATATTATACTAGCAGTTATTTTCCAATATATCTTGGGTATCCTTGTCCGGGTGTTTGCTGAGACCAATCCTGTATTGAAAGAATAGGATTTCTTCAATATTCTGATTAGAAATCAGTTTTCATATTACCCTACAATATTAAATATTTTAAAGGGCTGGTGGTATTACACTTCTAACCCTAAAAGGTTAGAAACTTTATCCTTTAGTTTCCCTGATCAGGAAACTCTATGATTTCAACATTGTAAGGGAAGGTCAGAGCAAATGGGCTGGGTAGGATACACAAATATATCTCTCTTATATTTCCTAGTCCAGTCGGCGTAATGCCGCCTGGACCGTGCCGTTAGATGCTTGCCACAATGGCAGTACTCTGGCTGAACTACATTATATATAATTATACAGTAGTCGGTATTTTGCAATATAGTAAATACTGCAAACAGAAAACTATAGTATGATTATACAGTAGTTAATTTTTAACATATTTTGGGTACTCTTGTGCAGGCTTCTGCTTGGACAGTTCCTATATTGAAATAATAGAATTCCTTCAATACTCTGATTAGAAATCAGTCATCCTTACCCCACAGTGTTAAAGAATAAAAAGGGGCAGTGACTTGTACACTTTTTTAACCCTAGGGGTTAGAACCCTTTCGTTAGAGTTCCTTGATAGAGAAATCTCCTTATAGTTAATACTGAGGGGAGATAACAGCATTTGCTTGCAGGGTATACACAAGTATGTGTCTCCCACTATCTCTTTCTAGCTTACTATCCCAAGCTATTTTAGTTAAAAGATGACTTTTACATATTGCTTATCAGTGAAATAATCAATTGTATACTCATTTTGCTTTCCTTTCTTTATAGGAGGAACCCCAGATGACATGCGTTGCAGTCTTCTGCAATAGCAAGAGTAAGTACTTTTATGGTCATAATACATGCAGGTTTCATACCCCCTGCAATATTATTTCCGAATCCCTGCATTATTGGAACCCTCAAGCTTGCATTGTATGTCGGACCATAATGTCCGAGGGTTTCGAGAATCCCAAGTCGATGGAGTCTAGGGATGCAGCTCGTAACAAACTACGCAACTGGGTGAGAGGTTTCCAGAAAATCTCTTCGGGACCATAACTACCTAATGATAGGATGCGTAACTTACTATTCCCGAAAACAAGTAAGGAAATAGTGGTGCCCCAGGCACGATTTACACCTCCCTGCGGCCAGATAACCCTTGGGACGGAGGAAAGGAAGCCCCCAGGGAAAGAGGGGGATAATGTCGTGTTGGAATTGCTTCCGTCTGTGCCGGCTCTAGAGTCATTAGCATCGACATCTTCACCCTCTACCCCTCTATTAAACGAAATGGACCAATTATGGGCCTATATGAAAGGTCTAATAGAAAACTTTCGCAAACAAGACGAAAAGGAGGAAGCAAAATGCAAGATAGAGCTCTATGAAGCTCCACTTGTCGCTCCCAAAGGGTCATACAAATGACCCAGAGACCAAGACCTTCCGACATGCTCCAAAACCAATCCCTGGAGGTTTGCGGAGCTTATGCCGGTTTTAAACGGCAAACTCTACATCTCAGAGAAGATGGGTGATGTTCATTTAGACTAAATCTAGCTTTGGCCAAGCTTTGACGCTTTCCCTAATTGCTTCATTCGACTGAGACATGAACCAACGTCAAGAAAAGAAACAGAACTGAAGAAGGTCATGATTCTCGACCATGATAAGGCACAGGCTATCTTGTCAAGTAGCCTGAGAAAGGCGGGTTACTCTGTGTCGAAAGTATTCACACTAAGTAAAAGACACCCTTTCTTGCTCCTGCTTCACTATCATTCCCCTTCACGTGGAAGGCATTTAAATTTGTTGCCAAGGCAGTGGAGGCAGGTAGACCATGTCTTGCACTCGAGGAGTGCAAGCCTCTGTCATTAGCCTTTACCAGGCAGGAGAAGGATTGGAAGGAAATCCACTTAACTTTTTCAGTAGGAAGACTAGACGTGGATGTCGCTAGACGACAGTTTATTGAGAATCTCCCTAAACTATCCGAGTTTCTTTGGGTAAGGAACAAGAGATAAAGGAGAGACTTGCAGCCTCCCCATCCCTACAGAACTGCATAGAGTTGTGTACAGCCTATCAAAGTACCCCAGACATGCTCATGGTCTTGGCCAAAATGCATATGGCCACCTTAGTAAACGACCTTTATGCCTTTATGAAGGCTAGGAGAGCCTGTAAGGAGTTTGTGTTCGCTGCCACAACAGTGAAACACAAAACCAGGAAGCTGATATCTTCCAACATCTGGGGTAGAGACCTCTTTCCAAACGAGGTAGTTAGAAAGGTGATTAAGAAGGCCACCACGGAGAACATAGGTCTTCTCCAAAATTGGGGCATCTTTTCAAAGAGAAAGTCTTCCATGGTTGTGGGTCCCCAACCTAAAAGGAAGACGGAAAAGTCTAGAAATGTTCCTCGGGCTGTTCAACAACATCCCACAGTTACAATGGCCGTGGTGCCACAGGCAAGCGGTCGAATATGAAAACCTTCTGATCAGGCGAAGCAAAGAGATGCTTCTGGTAGGAGGGAGGCTCCTTCAGGATTGCTGGACCTTCAATCCTTGGGTCCAAGGCCTAATTAAGATGGGACTAGGATGGAAAATAGATATGCCTCCACCATCATTTCCTTAACTCTTCCTACACTCTAAAACCCTCCTGGAAGAGTATACCTTAGAGCTCTAGAGAATACAGGCAGTAAGGAAAGTATAGTCTATCGAATTCCACGGAAGGCTGTTCACGAGAAGGACTCAAGAAAACTCAGAGTCATTCTGGACTGGTCGCCACTCAACAAGTTCAAATAAAACAACAAGTTCAGAATGTTAATCCTTCTGAACATAATGACCTTGTTTCAAAAAGGGGTGTTCGCAGTCTTGTCAGACATGAAAGATGTCTATTGGCAACTTCCAGTCAGTCACCCCTCCCCTCCTACCTAGGATTCAAGTTACAGAGGATAACGTATGTCCTAGAAAAGATATTTTTTTCGGAATAAACACAGTCCTAAGTATCTTCACGGGATTGGCAGACACAGTCACGCAAAAACCAAGGCTAGAAATGGTTCAGGCAACAATGTACCTGGATGCAAGGCTGGGGTGGGCAGCACCTGAAGTGGCTGGTCTATGAGCATCCAAGGAAGTGATCCGGTTCCCGGAAAATCGGGGATGCAAGATAAGCTTCAAGAAGTCTCGATTCTCTCCAGCTCAAAGGCTTCAATGGTTAAAAAAACATTGAAACCTGTGGTCACACCAATTCTCCTTTCCCTTGGGGGTGTAAAAGTAGATCGTGGGGTCGGTCAAGAGACTATGGTAATCAGTCAGGATTCCAAGACAGGGAGGAGTTCGTAACTCTCTCCAGTTTGCAATATAACAGAACCAGTGCTAAGAGCACAGCTGAAAGATGTGTCAAGAGTCTGGAAAAGATACGCATCAAACGCTCGAAGAGATTTAAAAAGACCGATATCGGTCTTTCCTTAATAGCTTCCGTAACAATGGTCAAAGGCCAAAAGCCCCAAGGCCATATTGGTCCTCTCATGGGTGGAGAAACTCTCTCCACGCAGATCAGACCTCTTCAGACTGATCTGGGACATCTAAGCGATAATGAGACGTCGGAACCGACAAGGTTAGAGAGCGTCTCATACAGTTTACATGACGTTAACCATCCCTTACCTAAAGGGATGGCACCTATCAGCAGTTCATGTACAATCGATCCGCAATGTGACAGCGGATGATGGGAACAAGTCCCCGAGCTGCGGATCGACCTCTTCGTCATGAGCATCATCAAGAAACTACCTCGATATGTAGCCCCATACGAGGATCCTCTAGTGGAGATAACAGACATCATGTCTCTGGTATAGAAGGGATGGACTCAGGAATTCCTGTTCATCCCATCCAATCTCCTGCTGAAGGTCCTCAACATGCTGAGATCCTTCCAGGGAGGAGTGTCTCTGTTGGCTCCCAAGTAGCCCAAGAGCAATCTGTTCCCTTTAGTGAAGGAACTGAAGCTGAGGTTGGCCCTAGTTCTGAACCCAGGACTATCTCAGAAGGTTCAGAAGTTAATTGCCTTCGATTTATCACAGAGAGCCCAACCCCTTCATTTCATGATTTTCTTGCCTTAGCGGTTAGGAAAAGTTTTGAAATCTCAGAAGGCAATATAGAATTCTTAGAAGAATACAAGTCTAAGTCAAATACAAGACAATATGAGTCATCTTGGAGAAAGTGGGTTGCTTTTGTAAAAGCAAAAGGATCAAAAGAAATTTCAGTGAACTTCTGTCTGTCCTTCTTTGTCCACCTTCAAAATCAAGGTCTGGTGGCCATCACGATAACTACGTGCAAGTCAGCCTTGACTAGACCTCTTCTATATGCCTTTCAAGTGGATCTGGCGAATGAAATCTTTAAGAAGATTCCGAAGGCATGTGCAAGGCTTAGGCCTGCAGCACCCCCAAAGCCCATCTCATGGTCTTTGGACAAGGTCCTAAATTATGCATCATCTGTGAGCAATGAAGATTGTTCCATCAAGGATCTAACCCAAAAGGTTAGTTTTCTTTTCGCCATAGCCTCCCGGGATAGATTTAGTGAAATAGTGGCCCTATCTACAGACAAGGGCCACATTCAGTTCACAGAAGCGGGAGAGCTGAATCTCTTTCCTGATCCAACCTTTCTCGCTAACAGCGAGCTACCCACTAAGAGGTGGGGTCCCTGGAGAATCTGCCCTCTGAAGGAAAATGTCTCTCTACGTCTTGTAGAGTGCCTAAAGGTTTGTCTTCGTAGAACTTCAGACTTCAGGGGAGGACAGCTCTTTAAAGGAGAAACCACTGGATCCAACTTATCCCTAGAACAACTGACGGTAAAGCTCACCTACTTTATTCGCAGAGCAGATCCTGACAGTACTCCCGCAGGTCATGATCCGAGAAAAACTGCTTCAACACTGAACTTTTTTTAGTATATGGACTTTGAGCGTCTTCGCTCATATACTGGATTTAACTCATCCAGGGTGTTGTACCAACAACATTGTTAAGCAGGTCCATGAACTGAAGCATTATAGGTAGTGTATCAAAACCTGTCGTATAATTCTGCGATGAACAGTTAATTGATTGGGACTGTCAATTAAAGGGAGAAGGTGTCAGCACTTTTAATGTGATCTCCTTTTAAATGAGTGTTACCATGGTGACACTAACTCTGTTCAAAATCTCAGGTGTGGATTTATACAGATAGCACTAGTGCTGTGTACGTAGTACACAGTGTTGATGAAATATAACAGGTACAGAAATTATGAACAGAAATTTTATTAAAAACTTTTCTTCAGTCTGAGAGTGGCACTCATCATTTCTTCCCTTTCAAAAGGGAAAAATAATTTCTGTATATGTCGCAGGTATAATTCCTTTATCATGCTACATTCGTTTTACTTGTTAATTCATTTAGTCATTTATTAGAAATAAATGTCTATTAGAAGGTAATTGAGTCCTAATTCGCCCGACAATTGCATGTCTAAGATGCCAGAGTTCTTTGACTTACTCATGTAAGTATACTTCATATCATTGTATACTTGCAAACAATGGACATAATGGACACTGAAATTGGTTCGGCAATATATACAAACCATGAGACTGTTTGTATTCTCAGTGTATACTTATGTTTGTCCATACCATATATGCTAACCTTAAGGGTCCTTTTCTATCATCTAGAATGACTCTTCCCTATAGGGGGCAGGAAGCACTAACATCATTTATGATTAGTGATGATGACGGATAACGGTAACGTCATTTGTCTCAAATGGTCCATATGACCATAGAACTATTGTTCCAAGGTTAAGGCATTGATGAAAATCCACAGATACAATAATGCTCTGGTATGCTTCCATCAGGCCAACATGGCCTGAGCCCAAAAAATTGATTTTGAGCGAAGAGAAAAATCTATTTTTGGGTGAGATAGCCATGTCATCCTGATGGCCCCACCCTTCTTTTCTAAAGAAAAGATCTTCACAGAATCCCTCCCGAAATTACTGTATTTGTTGTACCATAGTCAATGCTACAAGGAATGTCCGCCATCTTGGATATGTCGCTGTTGTGATACTCAATAGTAGTATGGGAACTAGGGTAACCTTGATACAGCTACCGTTCTAATTCTGCCACTTTCCTCCTCGAAGCGTAAACGCTATTCGGGGTGCAGAATGCTATGTGGTGTGTCAAGAATACGTCCCCTGATATTATGCGATATCTTTGAGAGAAAATTTAAGGATATTCGGGCCAGGAGTTAGAATTCTGGAGACCTAAAGGTAAAATTCTCTGGCAATATCACTGTAGTACATATATTCCTTAGGAGGCTACTAATAGGAACTTCCATCAGGACGACATAGCTATCTCACCCAAAATTAAATTTTTCACTTCCCTCAAAATCTGTTTTACACACACACACACACACATATATATATATATATATATATATATATATATATATATATATATATATATATATATATATATATATATATATATATATATATATATATATATATATATATATATATATATATATATATATATATATATATATGATATATATATATATATATATATATATATATATATATATATATATATATATATATATATATATATATATATATATATATATATATAAATATCATATATATATACAATATATATAAATATATATATATATATATATATATATATATATATATATATATATATATATATATATATGTATATATATATATATATATATATATATATATATATATATATATATATATATATATATATATATATATATACTGTATATATAGTTGAAAATTAAAAGTAGAATTGAGCAAGCTATAATAAAGATAGAGATTTAGGGTATCTTTATTATGAAATACTCACATTTATATAGACATTGATAATGTTCCATCCATGAAGTTATGCATCAAAACTGTAATGACTAATAAGCTTTTTGTTGATAAGTAAGAATAGCTCAAATTTGGAATTTACGAAATGATGACGGTTTCTTTTTCTGGAAGATTGAAAGGTACTGAAGTTCCACCAGAGGTTCTACTAATGTCAGCCGGAAAAAAAAGAGATTTTACAATGACATAATCAAAATTATGAAAATTATGAAACTCATATGATCTTGTGGTTGCACACTACTCCTGCTAGATCAGGTTTAGATTGCTAATTTCAGGTTATAATAAAGCTATGAATTTAACTAATAAGACTTTGAACATTAGAAAACTGATTAAACTGTTTGGGTAAATTTTTTCGCAATGGAAATTAGTGACTACGTTTTATCTGAAGAAACCTTAATTGTACCTTCACTATCCACGAGGTCTGAAATTGTCTAGTTTTATGCATTGCAAAGAAACTCCATAGACATGCTGACTCGTGTACAGTTAAACATCTTTCTTTTCTCTCTCTACTATAAATGTATGGTAAACAATTTATTTTTATATGGTTTTTATGTGTCAAGTCTATAGCCTTTTATTGTATTGACATCTCTCACTTTTGGGCCAATTGCCTATTTGAAAAAGACCTCGACTACCACTGGAAGTTCTGATATATTTAGTGCCTTTCAATAGGTGTTGATAACAGAGTGAGAATATATTATATTCTCACTCTGGAGGAAGCTGGTATGCAATTCCAGTGGGCAATACTGTTAGATTGTTTATGGTCTATGTCTTCTCAGGTTTTGCTGGCCGAAGAAGGGCTCTTTGATATAGTAGAGAGGTTTTTTATACCAGGATATTTAGTTACAGGTAATGCGAATTGAGTTAATGTTGGGAATGTAGAGCTTTTAAAGGTTTAAACGCCGCTCATGAATGTCACAGGCAACGGACAGTGACATTGCCCTATCAAGAAGGACATTGCCTTAGACACTGACCATATATACATAATCAGCACCCAAGCCCCCTCTCCATCTAAGCTAGGACCTAGTAGGTATGATCAGCGCCCAAGGACCCTTTCCTTCCAAGCTAGGACCAAGGAGGGCCAGGGAATGGCTGCTAATGACTCAGCAGATAGAATTATTGGCTCCCCAAAAGCCCCATCCTTAGCTCACAAGAATGATGATGATGCAGCAACCAAAGAAAGTAACGAGTTTGAGCGGGAATCAAACCCCAGTCTGGCGTACATCAGTCAAGGACGTTACCCCATCAGCCACCACAACCCTTTTATGGCGATTGGCTTCTTACCACAAAATTACTGCTACCTATAATTTCTTGGTTAGCTGACTACTGGAAAGCTTTAATGCACAGAGCACCAAGTCCTGCTGGTGCTTCTGTTCAGGTAAGGATATACTACAGACTGGAAAAGTATGTTCTTCCATTAGGTTAATCTTTGTACGTGGAGTCTTAGCATCATTGATCTATGAAAATGGTATGAACGAATTAAACTGACTTTTAAAAGTTATAGGAAAAAAAAAGTCGAAAGAAAGGCCTAGTTAAGTCTCAAAGCCAGTTTTTGAGAGACGAAGGAAGGTATTCATAAAAGAGCGGCCCTATACATGTTGTGACCAAAATATCCAACAATTAACTTCAAAAGGCTATACCTGTACATGTAAAAAAACAATTCCAATGATAACTGCAACGCCAAGTTTGACCCACGTCCTTGGCATCAACCTTCTAGAATTCAACTGCAACTCTGAACGTGCAAAGTGTCCCGTCACAAAAATCCGAGTGTGTCATCATTTTATTTTATTTATTTATTTATTTTTTTTAACTATGATTGGTCGAAGTTCATCCTAAATGGTGTCAGCAGTTTACGATCTACATTAAATACAAACCAAGTGGTCGTAGACCAGTCACGGACTGTAGTTTTCGTCCGCGAGTTGTCTAAAAAAGTAGTGGAGCCGATTAATTTGTCTGATTTGGTGACGGATCACATCAAGGGCCTCTTATGTGTCTCACTATTTTTAAGGTTGAAGATGATAATGCTATTTTTCCATCTGACAAATATCAAACTAACAATGCAGCAAGCCGAGAAATATTTCGATCTCGGAAAATATGAAAGATGAATTGTGATCTTTGACATTTGGGTAAATATTCCTAAAACTTAGATATCTTAAGAAGGTTGCAGATAGAATGTTTTAAGTTTTTTAGACATGTGTTAATAGCTTTTCTAGTTTTCTGCATATATCAAAAGAAACTAATAAGCAACAACTGGGAACCAAAAACACAGCCTCGCTGGACTCAGCAAAAGTAAATTCCATGAGTTGGCGAAACTGGAGCTCGACCGTCTGATAACAGAGGTCACTAGTAACGTCAACCAGTGTGACGGAAAAATATTCGCAGACATATTGAAACCATATGATCCAATAAACTGGAGCAAATCTGCGGAAAACATCAGCAAAATAATAGAAGAAATTCCAAAGAAGATCCAAGTGATAAAGAGACTTATAAAGAAAGTCTACATCAATCAACACATTCCATCAAAGAACAATAAGAAGTCCAATATGGTGAATATGCTGATTGATGCAATAGGAAAAAGAATGCCAAAATGGTGTAATACATGTAAGATATGGTATTCCATTAATAATCCTCAACAATTGATTAGAAAATGTGATGCCTGTCATGTTCCAACACACCCCACATGTGCTGAAATACAGCCAAAAATAAAAAAATAAAGACACAAAGGTATTCTGCTCAACATGCTTAGTCTGGATAGAAAATATAATTAAGTCGAGACTAAATCTGCAAATAGTTGAAGATAAAGAAGAGGAAGAAGAAGAAACAGAAGAAGAAGAAGAAGAAAAAGAAGAAGAAGAGAACAATGAACAGGATATGTGTAAGGATGCAGAAGAAATCATTGATATAACCTATGATGCCATCCAACAACATACTTATGAAGAAATAAATTACCAGATGGAAACAAATAATAGACCCAAGAGACTCTACCCGGACCTACATAATTTTAGGGAAGAGCAAGAACAAGAAAAAATAGAAAAGAAGGATTTAGTCTGAAATATGCTGAAAAGAGGGAATTGCAGATTTTGCGAAAGATGCTACTACAAGCATCCAAAGATATGCCATAATTATGAAATATATGGTAAATGTGCGTATTTAGACGGATATGGAGACGAATGCAGAGATCTCCATCCAAAAATATGCAAAAACCTAAAAGAAGGAAAAGGATGCAGTTTCAACAAAAAATGTCGATATATGCATCCTGCAACCATGAATGAAAGTAAGAAAACTCAGCAAACTGAAAAGATAAATGAAAGCAAAAAAGAAACAAAAAAAGAAACAAAAAAGCAGGCCGTGTATATATCGCGCTATGAACCAAGAGCCCCAAGATATGAGGCCTTTCAACCCAAACCTGCACATTTAGAGCCCAACTACAAAGAATGCATCTATAATGCCAGGGGTTGGTGCAGATATGGGGACAATTGCAGGTATACACACAAAAATAAATATGAAGGCGAAAGAGCAAATATAATAGAAAAGTTGGATTTTTTAATGGCAGAATTCCGGGAAATGAAGAAAAGAACATCATATCAGAACAGGAAGGAAGCATGGGAGAATCCATATTATTACCAATATTAAATAATGGGGATGAAACACAAACCATAATAGTGATGAATGCACAGGGTTTAGTCACGAGTAACTCTAAAAGGAAAATAGAGTGCTTAGAAGAACTAACCCAAATTGAAAAAATAGATATATTAAATATAAGTGAAACATGGTATTCCCAAGAGACTGGCAGTGATGACCAGATAAAGGGTTTCCAAACTTATAGATCAGACAGAAAAAATAGGAATCAAGGGGGAACCGCAATATATGGAAGAGACATAAATCAAGGAAAAGTCTGTGAAAAATACAGCAACACAGAATGTGAATTGATTGCGGTAGAATTTGAATTTGAAAAACTAGTGAATATTGTAGTTTACAGACCCCCAAATACTAAGGAGTTTGACATAATAATAGAAAAAATAGATGATATATGTAGAAACCATAAAGACTGGAATATACTCCTATCCGGAGATTTTAACTTTCCTTTCGTGGATTGGAAAGAACGGATAGAAGAAAGTGGTTGTATGTATACATATAAAAAAAATAGTAATAGTAGCGCAGAAGATAAGAGGCAATTTGAAAAGCTTCAAGATATGCTATTAGAACATAATATGCAACAAATAAACCACATTCCAACAAGAAAGGAAAATGTCCTAGATCTAGTATTTGTGAATGAGGTGAATCATGTTAAAGAAATAATAGTGTATAACACGAGAATTTCAGACCACAATGTCATAGAATTGATAGTCCATTCCAAAGCAAGTGATCGCAGAATTAATAAAAGCACAAAACTTTGGGAAGGATATGGAAAATATAATTTTTACAGTAAGAATATAAAATGGTCAGAAATAAATGAAGAACTGAATAAAGAATGGAAAAATGTATCTGTAAGTGATAATATACAGGTAAATACGGACATACTGTACAAAATACTGGAGAAAATTGTTGAAAAATATGTACCGAAAAAAAACAATAAACAAAAGACGTGCATACCAAGAGACAGAAGGATCTTATTTCAGAAAATTAGAAAGTGGAAGAAAAATCTTGCAAAAGAAAAAAATGTGTGGAAAATGAGGGAAATAAAATGTAAGATTGAAAATGCAGAACAAAAGATTATACAGTCGAAAGAAAATGAAAAACGGGACTTAGAAGAAAGGACACTTCAAAATATAAAAAGAAACCCCAAAGTACTTTACTCCTATGCAAAAAAGATGAATAAAGGGAGATTAGAAATAGGCCCTCTAAGAATTGAAGGACGGCTAACGAATGAAAAAAAGGAAATATGCAACATATTAGCAGAAAAATATAAGAGTGAGTTCACACCAAGAATTGCGAATGAGAATAATGAAACAGAAATGAGAGAAGAAAATGTTGAATATCTAACGGATATAGATATTAATGAAGCAGATATTGTCACGGCTATAAACGAAATTAAAAATGGATCGGCAGCCGGACCAGATTGAGTTCCAGCGATTTTGTTAAAAAAAACTGCAAACACTATCGCGAAGCCGCTTGCAATACTGCTAAGACAAAGTGTAGATATGAGCGAGATATATGTTAAACATAAATTAGCTTATATAACCCCTATCTTCAAAAGTGGATCAAGACTAGAGGCAAGCAATTATAGACCTGTTAGTCTAACATCACATATTATGAAAGTGTATGAGAGGGTAATAAAAAAGAAAATAATGAACCATTTGGTTAAAAATAATTTGTTTAATATGGGTCAACACGGTTTCGTGCCTGGAAAAAGTACACAGACCCAACTGATAGCACACTATGAAAACATATACAAAAATATGATAAATGAAAAAGACACAGATGTGATCTATCTAGATTTTGCAAAAGCCTTTGACAAGGTAGACCATAACATATTGGAGAAAAAAATGAGAAAGCATAATATTGTGGGAAAGATAGGAAAATGGGTAAAAGAATTCCTGCAAAACAGAAAACAGATAGTGGTTGCAAATGACGAGAAATCAGATGAAGCCCAGGTAATATCTGGTGTGCCACAAGGTACGGTATTAGCTGCACTGCTGTTTGTTATTATGATCTCAGACATAGACTGTGATGTTGAAAACTCCGTAGTGAGAAGTTTCGCCGATGACACAAGAATAAGTAGAGAAATTACTTGGGATGAAGATAGGAACTCACTACAAAGAGATCTAAACAAAATATATGAATGGGCGGAGATAAATAGGATGGTATTTAACTCCGATAAATTCGAATCAATAAATTATGGAAACAGAGAAGGAATGGTATATGCATACAAGGGACCTAATAATGAGACAATCACAAACAAGGAAGCAATTAAAGACCTTGGTGTAATGTTAAATAGGAATATGTTATGCAATGACCAAATAGCAACACTGTTGGCTAAATGTAAAGCAAAAATGGGAATGTTATTCAGACACTTTAAAACAAGGAAAGCTGAACACATGATTATGCTTTACAAAACTTATGTACGTAGTACACTCGAGTACTGCAATGTGATATGGTACCCACACTACCAAAAGGATATTGCGCAAATAGAGAGTGTACAAAGGTCCTATACTGCTAGAATAGAAGAAGTTAAGGACCTTGACTACTGGGAAAGACTGAAATTTTTAAAACTATACAGTCTAGAAAGGAGAAGAGAACGCTACATGATAATACAAGCATGGAAGCAAATAGAAGGAATTACTGAAAACATCATGGAGCTAAAAATATCAGAAAGAGCAAGCTGAGGTAGATTAATAGTGCCAAAAAATATACCAGGTAAACTAAGAAAGGCGCACAGGACATTAATCCACTACGCACCAGCATCGATAATGCAGCGACTATTTAATGTGCTGCCAGCTCATCTAAGAAACATATCAGGAGTGAGCGTAGATGTGTTTAAGAATAAGCTCGATAAATACCTAAGATGCATCCCAGACCATCCAAGACTGGAAGATGCAAAATACACCGGAAGATGCATTAGCAACTCTCTGGTTGATATACGAGGGGCCTCACACTGAGGGACCTGGGGGAACCCAAACAAAAAATAAGGCAATAAGGTAAGGTCATTACCGTTTTTCTAATATGGATAGGAAGCCATCTATTCTCGATGAAGTCATATCCGCATGATACATTGTAATTAAGGTTCCCATCAACAAAGAAAAAAGACGGAAGCTTAGACTAAAACTATCTGTTTTTGCTGCAAGGAAGACGTATTCTTTCTCAGGAAGATTAAAACAAGTCGAGTTCCAGTGAGATGTTGTCTTTATCGAGTTGTCTGAAAAAAGAAAAATAATTGTTTTGAGAGATTACACAAAGAGAATGATTCTTTTTTTTTTTTTGTTGACCTCAAATATCAATTTATATCATCTCGGATCATTTGGTGGTTTGCATCTCAAGTCCTTATATACACTTTGTAATTATATGTATACATGTATGTATGTATGTATACATATATATATATATATATATATATATATATATATATATATATATATATATATATATATATATATATATATATATATATATATATATATATATATATATATATATATATATATATATATATATATATATATATATATATATATGTATATATATATATATATATATATATATATATATATATATATATATATATATATATATATATATATATATATATATATATATATATATATATATATATATATATATATATATATATATATATATATATATATATATATCAAGAAATACTATCAGTAAAGACAAAAACCTAATAAACAAGGGTGAAAGCAAAGTGCGATGAAACAGAATGAGCGGTACTATATAAAAAAAACCTCAGAAATCAAGACATACTTAAACACAATCAGACAAAAATTGAGGAGAGACTAAAGAAACTAGAAAGCATCAAATAGATGAAAAGAAGACTTGGAACAGAGGGGGAGAATAGTATGCTCTAAATGAGAAAACGTGTATGCTATCAACAAAAGAGATGGAGTAGTAAGAATTACAGAGGATTTCTATACAATGCTAAAACAAAAGTGATATTAGAACTATTTTTGCAGGGGGAGATGGCCTAATAATTGATTTAATAATAGATGGAGGAGATTTCATTGTAGTAAAATTCGCTGAACTTTACACAAAAAGGTTGCAAGAATGCTCTACACCTACAGCTTGGAAAAACTTTATCATCATACTAATTCTCAGAGAGGGAAACACAAAAGACCTAAAAAATTACCGCCATATAGGTTTCCTCTCAGTAATATATAAAATATTCACAAACATTGTATTCGGACAAAAAAAAAAAAAGGTTAAATCTTAATTAAGTAAGAGAGCATGCGACTTTAGAAGTGGGTATTCAGCAACTGATCATATGCATGTAATTAACCACCTATTGGAAAAATTAAAAATGACAGACCAATATGTATTCCATTTATAGATTATGGGAAAGCTTTTGATTCTGTTAAACTTCTGCAGTAATGAAAGCCTATCATAAACAAGGAATAGCTGAATCTTATGTTAGACCATTTGAAAAT
>NC_090739.1:65793307-65800807 GCF_036898095.1 Palaemon carinicauda
AAGAAAATTGTTCCTTGGTCAACATTCAATAAACTGAAAATTATTTTTGTCAGTAATCTAGTACCTAAAGCATACTTGCTTTGAAATTTGAAACTCTTCAGAACTAGGGAGTTTCCATCATTTGTTATAAAACAATCAGTGAAAAATAGTCTGCATATAGTAATAACTAGAAAATGAGCATATATAAAAAGCCTTGTCACTAATGGGTTTTTTCCTTTTGTTTCAAGGTAAACTTCTAAAAAGAAAACCTATATCAACCTATTTACAGACTTTTATTTCAAATACCTTTAAACACATATTGCTCCTGTAAGAAAGACACCAAATAAACTGGTTGACATAAAGCATCACGCGTGTATTGGACAGAGTGAATCTCCACGGACCTTAAAGCGAGAATATAATACCTGGCGAACAGAGCACAATGCATTCTCACATCAGGCTGATGGACCAGGTCCTGGCCATTCCTCACCAGTCATCAGTGTAACAAGGAACTAATTTACAGCTGAGTGGTGTGTTGCTGTCTTTTATGCGAATGAGATGATTAATCAAGTGTGTATATGTTATTATCTATTGGTTATTGACTGAGCATTCAAAGCACGTTAGCAATATATATATACATACATATATATATATATATATATATGTGTGTGTGTGTGTGTGTGTGTGTGTGTGTTTGTGCGTGTGTGTGTGTGTAAGTGTGAGTATCTGTATATCAATAAATATGGTAATACATAATATAAACAGGTATAGGGAAAAAAAATTGACTACTAATTAGTATGTATGAACTTTATACACAACTGTGTACATACATCATACATTATAATCTTCATCTTAAACATACAAAATTATTCAAATTGCAAAATTACAGAAGTTGCTGGAAATGTTACCTTGATAGTGAAGAAGTGCTCTAGAATTTTTAAACCTGATCTCCAACGTTTTAGTTTTGATTTTGTCTCTCGATGCTAAGAGAGCACTTTATTTCATGGCCAGCATTTGCTAAACCTGACAGAGGAGACTCATTCCCGCAAAGATCGTAAGAAGAGAATATTACAAATTTTCTTGCAACATTCAAACGGCTTTTCCTTTAAGTTACGGCGTGTTTCCATTTGACCGAGGAAATTTGGACGTTCCAAACCTTTTGATGTTGCTCATAGTGTTATTGTAATGGTAAAATATTTGAAGGCGATATTTTAACTTTTAATTTAACTCTCTTTATCCGTAATATTCATCTACTGTCTTTATGAAAAAGAGAGTAATTCGTTCAATAATAGTTGGATTCGTTCGTGCAAATTACTCATAACTTGTGCAGATTTTATTTTATGAAGCTGAGAATTAATAAAGATAGATGTAATAAGGCTTATGAGAAAATTATACAAGATCTTATAGATAAAAGTCAGATTTTCCGTTGTCATCTTTGTTGCAAGATCCCATTTAAATATGTAACATTAAAATCGGGAAATCCTGGCTAGAAAATCAGTTCTAAATTTATCCGGTTGAAGAATTTAGAGTTTTTGTAGTCTTTCCAATGAGAACATTTTAAAAAGTTTAACTGCTCTCATAATCATAGCTCTGTGTTCTCAGCCCATGCACTATGTAGGTATTTATGATTCGCCTGATAATTCAAAAGAGATTTTGGTAAGGATTATTTAAAACAAAATTGCGTTTTTCATATTACTCTACCGCTCGTTTTCGGTAGTGTTCTATTTCTTAGAAAGAAAATTATAAGTTCAGCAGTCAAGGAAGGTTTACAAAAATCAATTTTTTTCTCACCAACTTCCTTTTCCGTTCTTTTTTTTTCGGAGAGGGGGGCATTCTTGTTTTGGGGATCCATCAAAGCAAGATTTACCAAACATGTTTGAAGGATATTTACTATGTCACTATTAAGAAACTACTTTTTCAGAGATCACATACAAAAGCAGAAACCGAAACACAAATGAAGTCTGAGATGAAGAAAACAGGATGCATCACATCCGTTTGGAAAATACATCTGTATACATCAATCTTTCTTGGATCCGTGATACACATAATGCTCATTGCTAAAATGTGGGATATGGAATAAAAGTGCCTTTCGTGATGAAAGGGAAATATGAAATATCCATCGAGTAAAGTTCTTATTAACAAAATAAAGTGATTGATTGTAAATCGGACTCTTTCTAAGTCAGTTATCTCTTTATCTGTAAATATTCTATAAGAATAACAGAGAAAGATAAACGGAAGTGAAATGATATGACACAAAGAATTTTTAGGACTCTAGAGATATTTCCTTTGACTGCGGCCCCGCTACATCGAATTATTGAGTTGACAATAACAGTGTGTGCAAGATTGGTTGCCGTTGCTTTAAGACCCTCGGAAGGAATCCGGCTACGGAATCAAATAGGATACACATTTGTATTATTCCTAAAAATGTATCTTTGGTTGCTCATGGCACAGGGTGCAGTGCTGATATCGGCTGCTGTCTCCAGTCATTTAGGTGAAAACTGTTTAGCATTTTTGTACATATGCTTTCCTTATCTTCGATTTAGATACCTCAAGACTTTGATTATGTCAAAAGCACGTTCATTAAGATCATAAAAACTATGTACAACTCACTAAAAGAAATTCACTGAACAAATTTAAGACACGTTTCATAAACATGATTTCATTTGACCTTGGTCAATCTATTGACATTTAATACAATATATCATTATTATTATTATTATTATTATTATTATTATTATTATTATTATTATTATTATTATTATTATTGTTGTTGTTGTTATTATTATTATTATTACTGAAATCTATCAGCATATTACGTTATTTTGAAAAACTCGGTTTTCATGGAAAGAGATGTATATATCAGGATATGAAGAGAAAAAGTAGCTTTGAAGGGGATATATATATATATATATATATATATATCATCAGCCGTTACTAGTCCAATACAGAACAAAGGTCTGAGGCATATCTTTCCACTCCCGTCTGTTTATGGTCTTTCTATGACAGTTTATACTTGAAAATTTTCCTATTTCATCAGTCCATCGTCCTTTCTTCCTTCCCCTGCTTCTTTTGCAATCTCTAGGGACCCATTTTATTATATTCAATGTCCAGCTATTATCTGTTATTCTTATTCTTATTATATGTCCCGCTCTTGTCCATTTATTTTTCTTATATTTTGTTAGAATACCATCTAGTTTGGTTTGCTCTCGTATCCATGTTGCTTCTTATCTTTCTTATCTGTTGCCTCTTATCTCATTCTGTTTAACAAAAACTGTACATCCCATGTTTACCTTTTGTTTAATTTCTGTCTCATGTCTAGGGGAAACACTCTCTGTCTGTCTTGTGTACGTATATTCATTAACAATCTCTAGATGTTCGTCCATAACCTTTATTTGTGGTCTCTGCCTTTTCATTGAACATTATCTTAGTTTTACTAATATCAATTTTCAGTCTTAATTTTTCCTTTCTTTATTGAAATCGTCTGTAACCTTTTTGCGATTCCTACCATGATTAATTGAATATACTTATGTCATTTGTAAATTTCATGTTGTTAACTCCTACATTTTACAAATCTAAATTTTTTTAACTTCTTCTAAGCATACTGTGAATAATTTAATAGAGACGGGGTTCCCCTGTCTAACTCCTTACTCTTTTGGAATGTTCTCACGATTTTTATATAGTTTTATGATTGATGTACTTTCTTTATAGACATTTTCAAATGGTCTAACATAAGACTCAGCTATTCCTTGGTTATAATGGGCTTTCATTACTGCAGAGATTTAACAGAATCAAAAGCTTTCTCATAATCTATAAATGCAATACATATTGGTCAGTCATTGTTATTTTTTTCATTAGCTGGTTAATTATATGCATATGATCAGTTGCTGAATACCCACTTCTAAAATCGCATGTTTTCTTGCTTAATTAAGATTTAACTTTTTTCTTTTTTTTTTTTTTGTCCGAATACAATCTTTGTGAATATTTTATATATTACTGAGAGGAAACTTATTTGGCGGTAATATGTCAGGTCTTTTATGTTTCCCTCTGAGGATTAGTATAATGATAAAGTTTTCCAATCTGTAGGTGTAGAGCATTCTTGCAAACATTTTGTGTAAATTTCAGCGAATTTTACTACATTGAAATCTCCTCCATCTATTATTAAATTAATTGTTAGGCCATCTCATCCTGCTGTTTTCCCTCTGTTCATGCTTTTTAATACTTCCTTTACTTTTCCTTTTGTTACTTTTGAGACCAGCTTAAGTGCTTCATTATTTCTATTGGCAAAAATAGTTCTTATATCACTATTGTTTAGCCTTGTATAGAAATCCTCTGCAATTTTTTTCACTCCGTCTCTTTTGTTGATAGTATATACGTTTTCTCATTTAAAGCACACTATTTTTGCAAAGTCTTCTTTTCAACTATTTGATGCTCTTTAGTTTCTTTAGTCTCTCCTCAATTTTTGTCTGATTGTTTTTATGAATGTCTTTGGTTCTTAGTTTTTTTTTTTTTTTTATTTCTGCTCATTTTGTTTCATATTGATTTAATTTTATCCTCATTTCCTATGTTTTCTTTATTAGGTTTTTAGTCTTTATTGATAGTTTTTCTTGATATATATATATATATATATATATATATATATTATATATATATAAATCTATATGCATATATACATATATATACATAATTATAGAGTGTGTATATATATTATATATATATATATATATATATATACATATATATATATACATATATATATACAGTATATATATATATACATACATACATACATACTATATAATAAGAGATGATATGAATTGATATTTGAGGTCAAAAAAAAAAAAAGAATCATTCATTTTGTGTAATCTCACAAAACAAATATTTTTCTTTTTTTCAGACAACTCGATAAAGACAACATCTAACTGGAACTCGACTTGTTTTAATCTTCCTGAAAGCGAATACGTCTTCCTTGCAGCAAAAACAGATAGTTTTAGACTAAGCTTCTGTCTTCATTTCTTTGTTGATGGGAACCTTGCTTACAATGTATCATGCGGATATGACTTCATCGAGAATAGATGGCTTCCTATCCATATTAGAAAAACGGTAATGACCTTCGCCAGGAGGCTGTGTTTTTGGCTCCCAGTTGTTGCTTATTAGTTTCTTTTGATATGTGCACATCAGCCAGAAAACTAGAAAAGCTATTAACACATGTCTAAAAATTTAAAACATTCTATCTGCAACCTTCTTAAGATATCTAAGTTTTAGGAATATTTGTCCAAATGTCAAAGATCACAATTCATCTTTCATATTTTCCGAGATCGAAATATTTCTTGGCTTGCTGCATTGGTCGTTTGATATTTGTCAGATGGAAAAACAGCAGCAGTTACTCTTTGATATAAAGTTCATAAAGTCAGGGTTAGTTTAATGACTTTATAAATATCGGGGTTACCTTTTCAAATTGGCATTTTAACTACAATCTCACTGTCGATGATTTAATAATTCATTATACTAATTTCATGGCGTAAAATATTATCAAATTTTACTTTTCAAGTTTAAAGACACAAAACAGGTTTCAGGTTTTAATTAATGCAATCTCATATAAGACGAGAAATGCCAAGGAATTGATTCAATATTGATCTATTGAGAGCTCTTGGCAGACGTATGATCTATTATCTGTTATCTATTATCAGGCCTACTCCATACTTCGGTAGCTAATTGTTTTCATATTTAGATAATGCCAATAATAAAGAAAAATAATCAACTTTTGTTAATATTTTTATTCTTGAATTTTTATTCTGTTATTCTAATTTAATTATTTTTATTATTTATAATTATTTTCGTTAATCATTGAACTTAACGAGAAAAAACTTAGGTAATAATCAAAATTTATTAAACATCTTAGTATTTTTTTTTTCTCATTTCAGATGGTTGATACACCGTCTTACCAAGACTCTTATCTCCCTGAGGAGTTTCAGAAACTGGAAGGTCGAAGCATTATCGTAACAAGTAGGAGCAGCATAGACTGGCTAATGTTTACATTACCTCTTCAAAACAGTAGGTATTCCGTTATTCATATTACCCGGACATTACGAATGAATTATGTACATCATATCACTTCAATAATGTAGACATTCGTGTTGAAGACTTCTTATATTTTCAACAACATTGCTATATCTTCTCATTTGGACGTCATTACATGTTTAGATATAATACAATCTTTGTTAAAAACTGCTTGCTTTCAATTTTTGTTATCCAAATTATTTGAAATTAGGATATAGACAATATGTGAAAGTTTTTTTGGTGGTGTAAGATTATTGAATTGCTAATTATCATCTTCAACCTTAAAAATAGTGAGACACATAAGAGGCCCTTGATGTGATCGGTCACCAAATCTGACAAATTAATCGGCTCCACTACTTTTTTAGACTACTCGCTGGACGAAAACTACAGTCTGTGACTGGTCTATGACCACTTAATTTTTATTTAATGTAGATCGTAAACTGCTGACACTATTTAGGATGAACTTCGACCAATCATAGTTAAAAAAAAAAATAAATAAAATAAAATGATGACATACTCGGATTTTTGTGACGGGACACTTTGCACGTTCAGAGTTGCAGTTGAATTCTAGAAGGTTGATGCCAAGGACGTGGTTCAAACTTTGAGTTGCAGTTATCATTGGATTTTTTTTTTTTTTTACATATACAGGTATAGCCTTTTGAAGTTAATTGTTAAATATTTTGGTCACAACATGTATAGGGCCGCTCTTTTATGAATACCTTCCTTCGTCTCTCAAACACTAGCTTTGAGACTTAGCTAGGCCTTTCTTTGGACTTTTTTTTAATTTTCCTATAATTTGTAAAAGTCAATTTAATTCGTTCATACCATTTTCATGGATCAATGATGCTAAGACTCCACGTACAAAGATTAACCTAATGGAAGAACATACTTTTCCAGTGTGTAGTATGTCCTTACATGAACAGAAGCACCAGCAGGACTTGGTGCTCTGTGCATTAAAGCTTTCCAGTAGTCAGCTAACCAAGAAATTATAGGTAGCAGTAATTTTGTGGTAAGAAGCCAATCGCCATAAAAGGGTTGTGGTGGCTGATGGGGTAACGTCCCTGACTGATGTACGCCAGACTGGGGTTTGATTCCCGCTCAAACTCGCTACTTTCTTTGGTTGCTGCAACCTCATCATCCTTGTGAGCTAAGGATGGGGAGTTTGCGGGAGCCAATAATTCTATCTGCTGAGTCATTGGCAACCATTTCCTGGCCCTCCTTGGTCCTAGCGTGGATGGAAAGGGTCCTTGGGCGCTGATCATACTTACTAGGTCCTAGCTTAGATGGAGAGGGGGCTTGGGTGGTGATTATGTATATATGGTCAGTGTCTAAGGCAATGTCCTTCTTGATAGGGCAATGTCACTGTCCGTTGCCTGTGACATTCATGAGCGGCGTTTAAACCTTTAAAAAGCTCTACATTCCCAACATTAACTCGATTAGCAATTCCTGTAACTAAATATCCTGGTA
>NC_090739.1:65805807-65810807 GCF_036898095.1 Palaemon carinicauda
ACCCTGGATGATTTAAATCCAGTATATGAGCGAAGACGCTCAAAGTCCATATACTGAAAAAAGTTTAGTGATGAAGCAATTTTTCTCGAATCATGACCTGCGGGACGACTGTCAGGATCTGCTCTGCGAATAAAGTAAGTAAGCTTCGCCTAGGGATAAGTTGAATCCAGTGGTTTCTCATTTAAAGAGCTGTCCTCCCCTGAAGTCTGAAGTTCTACGAAGATAAACCTTTAGGCACTCTGCAGGACATAGAGAGACATCTTCCTTCAGAAGGCAGACTCTCCAGGGACCCCACCTCTTAGTGGGTAGCTCGTTCTTAGCGAGAAAGGTTGGATCAGGAAAGAGATTCAGTTCTCCCGCTTCTGTGAACTGAATGTGGCCCTTGTCTGTAGATAGGGCCACTATTTCACTAACTCTAGCCCGGGAGGCTATGGCGAACAGAAAGCTAACATTTTGGGTTAGATCCTTAATGGAACAATCTTCATTGTTCACAGATTAGGCATAATGTAGGACCTTGTCCAAAGACCATGAGATGGGCTTTGGCGGTGCTGCAGGCCTAACCCTTGCACATGCCTTTGGAATCTTATTAAAGATTTCGTTCGCCAGATCCACTTTAAAGGCATATAGAAGAGGTCTAGTCAAGGCTGACTTGCACATAGTTATCATGATGGCCACCAGACCTTGATTATGAAGGTGGACAAAGAAGGACAGACAGAAGTTCATTGAAATTTCTTTCGGTCCTTATGCTTTTACAAACACAACCCACTTTTTCCAAGATGACTCATATTGTCTTCTAGTTGACTTAGACTTGTATTCTTCTAAGAATTCTATATTGCCTTCTGAGATCTCAAATCTTTTCCTAACCACTAGGGCAAGAAAATCATGAAATGAAGGGTTTGGGCTTTCTGTGATAAATTGAATGCAATTAATTTCTGAACCTTTTGAGATAGTCCCGGGTTCAGAACTAGGCCCAGCCTCAGCTTCAGTTCCTTCACTAAAGGGAACACTTTGCTCTTGGGCTACTTGGAGCCAACAGAGACACTCTTCCTTGGAAGGATCTCAGCATGTTGAGGACCTGCAGCGAGAGATTGGATGGGATGAACAGGAATTCCTGAGTCCATCCCTTCTATACTGGAGACATGATGTCTTTTATCTCCACTAGAGGATCCTCGTATGGGGCTACATATCGAGGTAGTTTCTTGATGATGCTCATGACGAAGAGGTCGATCTGCAGCTCAGGGACTGGTTCACATCTCGGAGAGAATAGGTCTGCGTTTGTGGACTATTCTAACTCTATCAGCTTGAGCCCGAGTAGAGCATCCGCTGTCGCATTGCGGATCGATTGTACATGAACTGCTGATAGGTGCCATCCCTTTAGGTAAGGGATGGTTAACGTCACCTAAACTGTATGAGACGCTCTCTAGCCTTATCGGTTTGACGTCTCATTATCGCTTCGATGTCCCAGATCAGTCTGAAGAAATCTGATCTGCGGGGAGAGAGTTCCTCCACCCATGAGAGGACCAATATGGCCTTGATGCTTTTGGCCTTTGACCATTGTTAGGGAAGCTATTAAGGAAAGACCGATATCGGTCTTTTTAGATCTCTTCGAGCGTTTGATGCGTATCTTCTCCAGACTCTTAACACGTCTTTCAGCTGTGCTCTTAGCAATGGGTCTGTCACTATTGCGAACTGGAGAGAGTTACGAACTCCTCTCTGTTAGCGTCTTGGAATCCTGACTGATTACCATAGTCTCTTGACCGACCCTGCGATCTCCTTTTACATCCCCAAGGGAAAGGAGAATTGGTGTGACCACAGGTTTCAATGGCTTTTTAACCATTGAAACCTTTGAGCTGGAGAGAATCGAGACTTCTTGAAGCTTATCTTGCATCCCCGATGTTCCGGGAACCGGATCACTTCCTTGGATGCTCATAGACCAGCCACTTCGGGTGCTGCCCACCCTAGCCTTTCATCCAGGTACATTGTTGCCTGAACCATTTCTAGGCTTAGATTTTGCGTGACTGTGTCTGCCAATCCCCTGAAGATACTTAGGACTGTGTTTATTCCAACAAGTATCTTTTCTAGGACATACGTTATCCTCTGTAACTTAAATCCTAGGTAGGAGGGGAGGGGTGACTGACTGGAAGTTGCCAATAGACATCTTTCAGGTCTGACAAGACTGCGAACACCCCTTTTTGAAACAAGGTCATTATGTTCAGAAGGATTAACATTCTGAACTTGTTGTTTTATTTGAACTTGTTGAGTGGCGACAAGTGCAGAATGACTGAGTTTTCTTGAGTCCTTCTCGTGAACACCAAACAGCCTTCCCTCGATGGACTATACTTTCCTTACCACCTGTATGCTCTAGAGAGCTCTAAGGTATACTCTTTCAGGAGGGGTTTAGAGTGTAGGAAGAGTTGAGGAAATGATGGTGGAGGCATGTCTATTTTCCCTCTTAGTCCCATCTTAATTAGGCCTTGGACCCAAGGATTGAAGGTCCAGCGATCCTGAAGGAACCTCCCTCCTACCAGAAGTGTCTCTTTGCTTTGCCTGATCAGAAGGTTTACATATTCGACTGCTTGCCTGTTGCACCGGGGTCATTGTAACTGTGGGATGTTGTTGAACAGCCCTAGGAATATTTCTAGACTTTTCCGTCTTCCTTTTAGGTTGGGGACCCCAACCGTGGAAAACTTTCTCTTTGAAAAGATGCCCCACTTTTGGAGAAGTCCTATGTTCTCGTGGTGGCCTTCTTAATCACCTTTCTAAGTACCTCGTTTGGTGAGAGGTCTCTACCCTAGATGTTGGAAGATATCAGCTTCCTGGTTTCGTGTTTCACTGTTGCGGCAGCAAACACAAACTACTTACAGAAAGGCATAAAGGTCTTTTACTAAAGTGGCCATATGCATTTTGGCCAAGACCATGAGCATGTCTGGGGTACTTTGATGGGCTGTACACAACTATATGCAGTTCTGTAGGGATATGGAGGCTGCAAGTCTCCCATTTGTCTCTTGTTCCTTACCCAAAAGAAACTCAGATAGTTTAGGGAGATTCTCACTAAACTGTCGTCTAGCGACATCCGTGTCTAGTCTTCCTACTGAAAAAGTTAAGTGGACTTCCTTCCAATCCTTCTCCTGCATGGGAAAGGCTAGTAACAGAGGCTTGCACTCCTCGAGTGCAGGACATGGTCTACCTGCCTCCACTGCCTTGGCAACAGATTTAAATGCCTTCCACGTAAAGGGGAATGATAGTGAAGCAGGAGCAAGAAAGGAAGGGTGTCTGTTACTTATTGTGAATACTTTTGACACAGAGTAACACGCCTTTCTCAGGCTACTTGACAAGATAGCCTGTGCCTTATCATGGTCGAGAATCATGACCTTCTTCAGCTCTGTTTCTTTTCTTGACATTGGTTCATGTCTCAGTCGAATGAAGCCATTAGGGAAAGTGTCAAAGCTTGGCCAAAACTATATTTCGTCCAAATGAACAGCACCCATCTTCTCCGAGATGTAGAGTTTGCCGTTTAAAATCGGCATAAGCTCCGCAAACCTCCAGGGATTGGTTTTGGAGCATGTCGGAAGGTCTTGGTCTCTGGGTCATTTGTGGAGCTTCACAGAGCTCTATCTTGCATTTCGCTTCCTCCTTTTCGTCTTGTTTGCGAAAGTTTTCTATTAGACTTTTCATATGGGCCCATAATTGGTCCATTTCGTCTAAAAGAGGGGTAGAAGGTGAAGATGTCGATGCTAATGGCTCTAGAGCCGGCAGACGGAAGTAATTCCAACACGACATTATCCCCCTCTTCCCGTGGGGGCTTCCTTTTCTCCGTCCCAAGGGCTATCTGGCCGCAGGGAGGTGTAAATCGTGCCTGGAGAACCACTATTTCCTTACTTGCTTTCGGGAATAGTAGGTTACACATCCTATCATTAGGTAGGTATGGTCCCGGAGAGATTTTCTGGAAACCTCTCACCCAGTTGCGTAGTTTGTTACGAGCTGCATCCCTAGACTCCATCGACTTGGGATTCTCGAAACCCTTGGACATTAAAGTCCAACATACATTGCAAACTAGAGGTTTCCAATAATGCAGGGATTCGGAAATAATATTGCAGGGGGCATGTAACCTGCATGTATTATGACCATAAAAGTACTTACTCTTGATATTGCAGAAGACTGCAACACATGTCATCTGGGGCTCCTCCTGTAAAGAAAAGAAAGCAAAATGAGTATACAATTGATTATCTCACTGATAAGCAATATGTAAAAGTCATCTTTTAACTAAAATAGCTTGGGATAGTAAGCTAGAAAGGGATAGTGGGAGACACATACTTGTGTATCCCCTGCAAGCAAATGCTGTTATCTCCCCTCAGTATTAACTATAAGGAGATTTCTCTATTAAGGAACTCTAACGAAAGGGTTCTAACCCCTAGGGTTAAAAAAGTGTACAAGTCACTGCCCCTTTTTATTCTTTAACACTGTGGGGTAAGGATGACTGATTTCCAATCAGAGTATTGAAGGGATTCTATTCTTTTAATATAGGAACGGTCCCAGCAGAAGCCTGCACAAGGGTACCCAAAATGTGTTAGAAACTAACTACTGTATAATCATACTATAGTTTTCGGTTTGCAGTATATACTATATTGCAAAATACCGACTACTGTATAATTATATATAATGTAGTTCAGCCAGTGTGCTGCCATTGTGGCAAGCCTCTGACGGCACGGTCCAGGTGGCATTACGCCGACTGGACTACGAAATATAAGAGACATATATTTCTGTGTCCTACCCAGCCCATTTGCTGTGACCTTCCCTTAAAATATCAAAATCATAGAGTTTCCTGATCAGGGAAACTTAAGGATAAGGGTTCTAACCTTTTAGGGTTAGAAGTGTAATACCACCAGCCCTTTAAAATATTTAATATTGTAGGGTAATATGAAAACTGATTTCTAATCAGAATATTGAAGAATACTATTCTTTCAATACAGGATTGGTCTCAGCAAACACCCGGGAAAGAA
>NC_090739.1:65818307-65828307 GCF_036898095.1 Palaemon carinicauda
CTATAAATATGGTAATACATAATATAAACAGTTATAGGTAAAAAATTAGACTACTAATTAGTATGTATGAGCTTTATACACAACTGTATACATACATCGTACATTATAATCTTCATCTTAAACATACAAAATTATTCAAATTGCAAAATTACAGAAGTTGCTGGAAATGTTACCTTGATAGTGAAGAAGTGCTCTAGAATTTTTAAACCTGATCTCCAACGTTTTAGTTTTGGTTTTGTCTCTCGATGCTAAGAGAGCACTTTATTTCATGGCCAGCATTTGCTAAACTTGACAGAGGAGACTCATTCCCGCAAAGATCGTAAGAAAAGAATACTACGAATTTTCTTACAACATTCAAACGGCTTTTCCTTTACGTTACGGCGTGTTTCCATTTGACCGAGGAAATTTGGGACGTTCCAAACATTTTGATGGTGCTCATAGTGTTATTGTAATGGTAAAATATTGAAAGGCGATATTTTAACTTGTAATGTAACTCTCTTTATCCGTATTATTCATCTATTGTCTTTATGAAAAAGAGAGTAATTCGTTCAATAACAGATTGGTTCGTTCGTGCACATTACTCATAACTTGTGCCGATTTTATTGTAGGAAGCTGAGAATTAATAAAGACTACTCTAATAAGGCTTATGAGAAAATTATACAAGATCTTATAGATAAAAGTAAGATTTTCTGTTGTCATCTTTGTTACAAGATCCCATTTAAATATGTAACATTAAAATCAAGAAATCCTGGCTAGAAAATCAGTTCTAAATTTATCTGGTTGAAGAATTTAGAGTTTTTGTAGTCTTTCCAATGAGAACATTTTAAAAAGTTTAACTGCTCTCATAATCATAGCTCTGTGTTCTCAGCCCATGCACTATTTAGGTATTTATGATTCGCCTGATAATTCAAAAGAGATTTTGGTAAGGATTATTTAAAACAAAATTGCGTTTTTCATGTTACTCTACCGCTCGTTTTCGGTAGTGTTCTATTTCATAGAAAAAAAATTATAAGTTCAGCAGTCAAGGAAGGTTTACAAAAATTGAAGAGCATCGTGAAAATTACTGGATAATCAATGGATTAGACTCTAATCCGTTGATTATCTAGTAATGATCCCTGATCAAAATGTACCTTACACAACCTTGTCAGCCGGCCAGTTTCACTCTTTCCTCTCCCTAATCGAGAGGAAAGAGTGAAACTGGCCGGTTGACCAGGTTGTGTAAGGTACATTTTGCTCAGGGATAGTTATAGAAGAAAAATGTGATAAGATAAACTATCAGTGTTTTTAATAAAAAAAAAAAAAAATTGAATAATCGATATTGTAGGAATTTCAAAGATTGGACGATTCATATGATAGCATAAAAAGTCACCTGATAAAAAAGACCTTAATGAGTTTATACAACTGTCATGTTTTCTTGCTTTCGTTTACTATTAAACAATTGGTCAAGAACAGCATAGGGTGAAAAATATATTACATAAGAGTCAGTTATGATACATATGAATTATAAAAGGAATGCATCTAAAACCATTTAATGAAAGAAGTAAACTTTTAGACACAGATCTTTCGAAATAGTGGCTTTCTGTCTAACACCCCCCCCCCCACCACCACCACCACCACCCTAAAAGTAGTTATTCTAGTTCGGATGATTCCACCAATATAGATACAAAATTCATTAAAAAAAAACAAGATATACATTTCAGGCGTTAATGAGAGTTCATTCCTTTTGCAAGCGCATTTAACCTCTGATCAGCTGAAACATTCATACTTCATAAAAGGTTCTATCATTGACATCTTGTTCTCCTAAAATACTTATTTAATTAAATGATTGAGTATAAGATATCTGACGTTACATTTATTGAGACTAAGGATGCTGATAAATATATGTATATATATATATATATATATATATATATATATATATATATATATATATATATATATATATACATATACATATACATATGTATATATATATATATATATATATATATATATATACAGTATATATATATGTATATATACATATATGTGTGTGTGTATATATATATGTATATATGTATATATATATATATATATATATATATATATATATATATATATATATATATATATATATATATATATATATGTGTGTGTGTATATATATATATATATATATATATATATATATGTATGTATGTATGTATGTATGTATGTATGTATACACTCACTATGGAATACAAAACGTTTATCGAAACAATAGCTTCATTTTTATATGGAGGAAACCAAACAAAATAATTGCACTTTGTTGTCTGCTTTAAACAATTGTTTTTCGTCAGTGAAATTGACCACGTATCAAATAAAGGAACGTTTTAAATATTTTTAAAATGAATTTAACTCAGCTGTCGAAATTAAAATATCATTATGGACAATTGTTATCATTTCCATCATAAATGTATGCAATTATTGTCTACAAATTCATTCATTATTCATTATTATATTCATTATTGTCTACAAATGTTTAGTTTATAGAAGCGTTTGGTCTCAATAAATTTCTAGATATAAGCGCCATTTTACTTCATCATTACAATGAACATTACGCGAAATAAATCTACATGAATTTTTCAATGCATTACATTTATCTCAATATTTGAATAAAAACACACGATCTATCCAAAGGCAATTTTTATGATTATGAGAATATCACATATTTCTGACACCATACCTGAGCATATAATTTTAATTTCAAATTGATGATTATTTTTTTATCTAAGAACAATGTAAATATATCTTCGTCGTTAATTATTTGATTTACATTCGAAAGTGTAAAATAAATGTCGATTACGATATTTGCCGAATTCTATTTCAAATTTTATCGAACGCCATAAAGATTTTGATGCATCCATATGTAACAACACTAATTCGTATCTCATACCCATCAAAATGAATTAGATATTCTTAAAGACTCATCAGAAAGTCTTGATTAAAATAGCTAATATAATTTTACTATAAATATTATTAACTTTAAGGATTATGGCGAAAAATAAAAACGTAGATAGTTATGGGTGTTAGGGATTACTTAAAGATAAAAAATAATCGTTTCGTTTTGATGAAGAACAAGTTGAATTTTTTGAAACCCTTAGGTGACGGTTAATTTCATCTTGAATAATTTCAAACGATTAAATATACAATGAAAATATAATCATAAAATGAGTGGTCCAAAGATATTTCAAATTTATGAGTAATCTTTCAGGGAAAGGTGAATGAGATAAGATATCCTAGAAATTCTAAATTAATGTAAAATTAAGATAATAACATAATTTGAAAATGCAAAAAAAAAAAAAAAAAAAAAGACTAAAATGAAGAAATAGCAAGATGGGCCATTAGAAAAGCCCATATCGGTCTAACTCATCCTTCTATAAAGTTATAGGATTATATAGTATTTCAGCAAAACATCGATTTTCTGCACATCTATTTACATAAATCAAGGGTTCTTAACCTGGGGTATGCGTACCCCAAGGGGTACATTAGAGGAAATTGGGGGGTACGTGATAGCTTTTTGAAAATAATCAGGCTGTAATTGTAAACCTGTTTTTAGAAATGGCCTACATATGCTAGGCTAAATATGATCTCTAGAAGCAGACGTTAAGTTATAATGCCAGCAAGGAAAATCTTGGATGTATGTCACTTGAAAGAAAGCTGTCTTGGACTGCAGTTGGGTTTTCTTGGACAAACATGATGGGATGTACAGTTAGAATTAAAAGAACGCCGACACTCTGGAGAAATCTTTCGTCAGATGTCTCTAGTGTTCCAGTGAAAAAACAGGCAAGGTGTTGATCTTCTTACTACTACTATGAATTGGGCGGAGCCCTCTCCAACCTTAACGAATCAAAGACAGCAACGGGGTGTTTTTGCTAGTAAAAGCATTAAAATTTTACAAATCGAGTTGCCATATTTCATTCTGTTTCACCATTTGACGTTTCGAATATCCACTGCAAATACTGAATACACACACACACACACACACACATATATATATATATATATATATATATATATATATATATATATATATATGTATATATATATACAATTATATATATATATATATATATATATATATATATACTGTATATATATATATATATATATATATATATATATATATATATATATATATATATATATATATATTTATTTATATATATATATAAATATATATATATATATATATATATATACATATATATATATTTATATATATATATATATATATATATATATATATATATATATATATATATATATATCATGAATCCGAAAAATCGTGTAGAAATTATTGGAGTATCGCAGCTAAAACATTGCTTCCGTTAATAGCTACATTAGATTATTTTGAAATCAGCCTTGTTCAAGTCACCGATGAAAGAAAAAGTACTTTCAGATATGGTGCGATGTAAAATAATATTAAAAAAAAAACACCATAGATGAGTTATACCGGCATAAATGACATTGAGAGAGAGAGAGAGAGAGAGAGAGAGAGAGAGAGAGAGAGAGAGAGAGAGAGAGAGAGAGGGAGAGAGAGAGATTCGGCCTGAATGCATCGTTTTTAATTATATTTGTGGAACGTTGGTTAAATTTCGCCCGTAACTGTTTGAGTTAGGTTGGTGACAAACAAATAGACAGAGGTGAGAACATGACCTCCTTGGCGGAGGTAATAATAATAATAATAATAATAATAATAATAATAATAATAATAATAATAATAATAATAATAATAATAATAATAATAATTGGACCAAAAGGTAAATTTTGAGAGAGTTATGTCGAGGTGAGTGTTGGTCAGCGCACTGAGCCCTTTGATAATTTGGAATTGCAAGATATTTCTCTGGATTTATTAAGCGTAATTAATTCTTCTTACCTTCTAAATTCCTGGAATTTATCCATTAACCCCAACATACCGAAATCTTGTAACCCTTCCAGAAACCACATTATTACTTCCATTCTCAACTCGGGACCGTTCTCACATAGGGGACCAAAACCCTCTGTTTCACGCTACGCTCAACTCTGCCTCACCTAAATCTACATTAAGCCTTTATATGGGCGGTCAATCATATTCAGATTTTCAAAAAATTTTGCAGGGACTAATGCAATATATCAAGAAACATATGTAAAAAGCAAACATTTCAATAGTATAATATGTATTTCTAATGGAATACAAAATGTACACAGACAAAGCGAAAAAAAATCTTGATTTTAACATATTTCTCTTTGCAAACGAAGTCCTCTCAGGAAAAAGTAAACTAATCTGTAATTACATATTGCTTTATAAATACGTCCTTGTTACATACACTTTTTTTTAAGCCAAAGTTTTCGTTATATCCAAATAAATATCAAAACTTTTCTATCCGTTTCAAACCGATAAATCCAAATAAGCAAGTGATGATTTTTTCTCCCGACAGATTCCAAACTCATTTTAAAAGATAAAGCGCCTTTAATTTTTTATAGAAAATTTAAAGGTATTTATTCAAATGTAGTTCGATGTTAAGATTAATTATTTTTCTTATTTATTTGTTCATTTGTTTATTTACTAGTTTATAAAGTTGCCGACGAAAGTGTTTTTGAATTGGTCGCCGCACATTGTTAAGCATAAAAACAAATGCTTGAATGTAAGTGAATAAGTTGCCAAAAAAATATGTTAAATATTGATATTTGGTAAATACTGTATATTTTGTAAAGGTGACAAGGTAATGGATTCTGGTAATATACATAGCTTGCAAAAGTTCCACTCAGATGCGTATAAAAACATTGAAGAAAAGAAAATTTAACTAAATGATGAAGATTTACTATGTAAAATAAGACTAGATCTTTTCGAAGGGAGACCTAATTCCATGAGGGCCGACCCAAGCCGTTTTTAGTGAGACGAATACCTCAGCAGTGTTACACCATCACAGAAATTGAGGAAACATCAGACAAGAAAAGATGTATAGAGAAAGCATTTTTGCATCTACGATTTTATATAAAAAAGTTATTCACAAAGATCGGGTTTAAAACTTTGTCATTTAGAAATGTGTATAATGAGAATCTATGCAACAATAGCAATAATGAACAAGCTTTTGAAATAACTAGTCAATCTCGGGTTGAAGATTGAACACAGTTCTGACCTGAAAGACAGCATCGACTTCTGATCACCCCCATATAAAAACACACTAATATTTTGTAAATCTTTGGAATCAATGAAAACAATCGTTCTTTCTGCTTGTAATTTGTGAGATGATGACCGGATCAAAGAAGTTAGTCTTGAGCTTTACACTAGATTACTCAGTGCCTTCAAAGAAACCAAGACACTTCTGTGGCCCACCAAATCTAGTGACGTTCCTCATTATTATTATTATTATTATTATTATTATTATTATTATTACTAGCTAAGCTACAACCCTAATTGGAAAAGCAGGATGCTATAATCCCAGAGGCTACAACAGGGAAAATAGCCCAGTGAGGAAAGGAAAAAAGGAAAATAGAATATTTTAAGAAAAGTGTTAACATTAAAATAAATATCTCCTATAATTATATAAACAATAAAAACTTTAACAAAGCAAGAGGAAGAGAAATAAGATCGAATAGTGTTCCCGAGTGTACCCTCAACCAAGAAATTCCTGCTTTTGTTAGTACTAGTACTTATTAGTACTAACAGTTAGTCAAGATGTGTAAAGCTGTAACTGGTGGACAGTGGTAGATGAAAACGCATATCCTACTATGTATGACACTCCACCATCTTTTCAAATCTAAACAATCAACTACTTTCCTAAACAAACTAGGTAATTATTAGTCTTATGCTTTTTCTTTCAAATTGGAAACAGTCCTGGCATATACAGGGTTGAAAGTGTTTCAGTAATCAGTAATAGTGATGTGGTTAAGGATCAACCTGAGGGAACAGTATTTCATGACGACCGAGACAACTTTGATCAGCTGGTGTCTGATGTTTATGGAATGGATCAGTTCAAAGCACAGTTGGAATCTACATGGAAGAATTTCGATTCGGTAAAGACGATGGCCTGAAATTAGTCCCTCGTATGACTGAACCCATTCCTGAGAAGATTCAAAAGTCCAGTTCCACCATACTACTGGAGAAAACGACATGAAGAACCAACCCTCAGAGAGCCCTTAAACTGTGCTGAAAATTCCAGCTTCAGGATTCTAATTTTTTTTTAGATTATTGCTTGTCATATGCCCTGTGAGAGTCAATTTATCCATGCTATATCGGGATATATATATATATATATATATACATATATATATATATATATATATATATATATATATATATATATATATATATATATATATATATTTATATATAAATATATATATATATATATATATATATATATATATAATTACAGTATTTTTTAGGTTTTTTAACTGGGAGCCCTGCCCTTCCAGCAGGAAAGGGTAGCCCCACCCTGCCAGCGGGAAGGGGGAAAGCCCCACCCTGCCAGCGGGAAGGGGGAAGACCCCCTGCCAGCGGGAAGGGGGTAGTCCCCTGACACCAGGAAGGGGGGAGCCTCGCCCTGCCAGCGGAAAGGGGGAAGCCCCGCCATGCCAGCGGGAAGGGGGGAACCCCGCCATGCCAGCGGGAAGGGGGGAACCCCACCCTGTCAGCAGGAAGGGGGAGCCCCCACCCTGCCAGCAGGAAGGGGGGAGCCCAGCCCTGCCAGCAGGAAGGGGGGAGCCCCGCCATGCCAGCGGGAAGGGGGGAACCCCGCTATGCCAGCGGGAAGGGGGGAACACCACCCTGCCAGCGGGAAGGGGGAGCCCTGCCCTGCCAGCGGGAAGGGGGGACCCCGCCCTGCAAGCGGGAAGGTGGAGCCCCGTCCTACCAGCGGGAAGGGGGTAGCCCCGGCCTCCCAGCGAGAAGGGGAAAGCCTCTCCCTGCCGGCAAAAAGGGGGGAGCCCCGCCCTTCCACCCTTCCAGCGGGAAGGGAAGAGCCCAGCCTTTCCAGCGGTAAGGGGGGAGCCCCGCCCTGCCAGCGGGAATGGGGAAGCACCACCCTGCCAGCGGGAAGGGGGGAGCACTGCCCTTCCGGTGGGAAGGGGGGAGCCCCACCCTGCCAGCGGGAAGGGGGGAGCCCCACCCTGCCTGCAGGAATGGGGGAGCCCCACCCTGCCCACGGGAAAGGGGCGAGCCCAGCCCTGCCTGCGGGAAAGGGGGAGCCCCGGCCTGCCAGCGGGAAGGGGGGAGCCCCGCCCTACCAGCGGGAAGGGGGAGCCCCGTCCTGCCAGCAGGAAGGGGGGATGCCAGCCCAGCCAGCTGGAAGGGGGGAGGCCCGCCCAGCCAGCGGGAAGGGGGGAGGCCACCCCAGCCATGGGAAGGGGGAAGTCCCTCCCAGCCAGCGGGAAGGGGGGAGGCCCGCCCAGCCACCGGGAAGGGGGAAGTCCCTCCCAGCAAGCGGGAAGGGGGGAGGCCCGCCCTGGCTAGCAGGAAGCGGGCAGCCCCGTCGAGCCAACAATATAGAGTTCCTGTATCTAGCTTATTTTTAAAAAACTTGAGGGCCTTTTGGATATCTCTAACAGTCTCCAAAAAGTCTTCAAAGTCTTCAAAGCTCCCCCAACTCCCTGTTTGTCTCCAATTTGTCTTTCGTCATCAATAGTAAAGTTGAATGCTTTCTTGTCAGAGCTCCGAAAGGAGAAATATGGAATACCGGTGCAATCCCAAATTGCCTTCAAATTGTCATTCGTCTCAAGCATAAATGTTAGAAAAGGTAAAAAGGTCGTTTTGATTTTTTACTGACCAACCCAAATTTGCAAGCTTTTATCACCGACTTACAATGAGGCTATTAAAAAGGAAACAAGATTTGGGTTTTGCAGAAAATAAATTACTTTGGTGAAAGATAAGAGACTTGTTGAGTGACTTTGAAAGAAAACCAAAATACTTCGTCATAAATGGATCAACGGCAAGTGGAATTATGAATACAGTCATGAAAAGCAAAACAAGAATCTTGAAGACTAATAACTGATATATTTGAAAGGATTCAGACAGAAAATACAGGAAGGGAAACAGGAAGGATAATGGGAGAGAAGAAATAAAGAATCCGAAAAGGAGAACTAGTTATCATTTGTTGATCATTTTACGGTAGGTTGGATTTGAAAGGAGAAAGTAAAATCCCTAATGTTGAATATCCAAAAATAAAGATTGTACAGAATTAGGCGGAAACTGCACAGAAGTAGAGAATATTGAAGGACCAGAGAAAGATCTAAAATTCTTCAATCTGAAATAATTTTTTTTCTCTCTAAAAAAGGAAGGATTTCTAAGGAGAGGCACTCCAATTGGTCGTCTTCCTTTTGGAAATTCCTAACAGGCTCCAAATCCGAAATAGTCTTCAAAATTCTCCTAACTCGTTGTTCGACTTCAATTAGTCTTCCGTCATCAATAGGAAAATTTAATGCTTTCCTGTCAGACCTCCAAAAGATTCTTAGTCTCTCTGTTAGGAGGAATATGGAATGCCGGTGCATTCTAAAATCTGCTTCAAATTGTCATTCGTCTTGAGCAGGAATGTTAGTAAAGGTAAAATGATTGTTTTAATCGTTTTATTAATCACTCCAAATTTGCAAGATTCTTTCACCGACTTGCCTCTGAGGCCATTAAAAAGGAAAAAAGATTTGGGTGATGCAGAAAATGCTTTAGTGAAAGTTGAGAGAATTATTGATTCTGCGACTTTGGAAGAAAACCAAAATGCAAAAAGGAATCAACGACAAGTGAAATCAGAAAGGCAGTTATAAAAAGCTAAACAAGAATCTTCAAGACTAATAATGGATTTATTTGAAAGGATTCGGACAGAAAATACAGGAAGAGGAGGGAGACAAGAAGGAGAACGGGGGAGAAGAAATAGAATCCGAAAAGAAGAACTAGTCATTATTTGTTGATTGTACGGATTTGAAATGAGAAAGTAAAGTATATAACGTTGAAGATCCAAAAATAAAGATTGTGCAGAATAAGGCGGAAACTGCAGAGAAGTAGGGAATA
>NC_090739.1:65838307-65850807 GCF_036898095.1 Palaemon carinicauda
TATCTTATTTGAATGTTAATAGAATCAGTTCCCCTAGAAGTCATTCATTCTCACATTTACTTGCGGTACTGGATGAGAGAGAGAGAGAGAGAAAGAGAGAGAGAGAGAGAGAGAGAGAGAGAGAGAGAGAGAGAGAGAGAGAGAGAGAGAGAGTGGCGATCAATCATAAAACGAAAAAATTGGGGCAATAGCTGTCACAGTCTATGCAGAGAGAGAGAGAGAGAGAGAGAGAGAGAGAGAGAGAGAGAGAGAGAGAGAGAGAGATGTAGTGCAATCTAGAACTTTCTCACTTACTGAATAATTTTCGATAGTATAATTCTACACACATTTGCATAAATCATTCAATAATGTGGCTTCATAACTTTTAACATTTATTTGCGTTGGAATATTTTAGCTAATAAACTGGTATAGGTGACCTGATGCCAGAGCTCTGTATTTGGATCTCCTCTTTTATATAAACAATATTAAGAATAATAATAATTATAGTTATATTAATAAAATTGGTTTCAATATCACCATATATTACACAGACAATTTTCCCTGATCATTTGGTAATATCATATTATATCATCATTTGGATTACGGCAAAATAAAATATCTTCCAACCAAAATTCTTATGGTTCTTCTTAATCAGACGTTATGAGAAAACTACGCGGGACACTATTCTATCTTATTTCTCTTCCTCTTGATTTTTTCAAGTTTTTATATTTTATATATGAAATATTTATTTTAATGTTGGTACTGTTCTTAAGATATTTCAATTGTTAATTACTTTTCTTGTAGTTTTCTTATTTCCTTTCCTCACTGGCCTATTTTCAATGTTGGAGCCATCGGGCTGATGCCATTTTGCCTTTCCAACTAGGCCTGTAGCTTCATTATCATCCTCTCCTCCTACGCCTACTGACGCAAAGGGCCTCAAGAGGATTCATTGGCTAAATACATCAAAGGATAGTAGGTTCCTTGTGATGCAAAGTGCCTATCTAACTAGGGCAAGTGACCCTTGCAGGTCCATACTAACTCTAGTAAGATCATCCAGGCATCAGGAGTAGAAGCCGAAGAGACAGTTTGTCCAAAGGGTTGTAGCTTAGCAAGTAATAATAATAATAATAATAATAATAATAATAATAATAATAATAATAATACTGATATTGCATCGAAAAATCTGAAATTCTATCTTATATTTTAGACGTAATTTCTTCTTCATTACAACCTACAATTCCATTCGTAGAATAATCTTAGCAAACATATGACAATAGAATTTCAGAAACGAATACAACATGATTCAAATATATCTAATTGGGAGTGTATCATGTATTTTCAGCTGGTTATGATTAGATAATTCTCGAGGATTATTGTTAATAACTGCTCATGCATTGATTTTAAAATCTGGTGGTCTCAAGCATCATGTTAAGTAGATTAAATATAAGTTAAGAAGATTAAATGCAAGAGCATAAACTTTTGTGGAAAATTTTATAAAGGAAGTAATCTTTAAAGATCCATTGCGATTACAGTTTCATATACATATATATATATATATATATATATATATATATATATATATATATATATATATATATATATATATATATATATATATATCTGTGTGTGTGTGTATATGTGTGTATTAATGTGTGTATGTATATAAATAATAAATATAATATCTAAAATTTTATGCATAGGTATTTATATAATATATATATATATATATATATATATATATATATATATATATATATATATATATATATATATATATATATATATAGCATTTATTGATTTGGAAAAGGCATTTGACTCGGTACCTAGGAACAAATTGTGGAGGTGCTTGGGAGAGGTTTATGGACTCGACTGTAGATTGGGAGCTGCAATAAAGAGCACGTACGAACCATATATGAATAATGTAAGGACTGGATACAAGAATGAAAATTGGTTTAGAGTAACAACAGGTGTTAAGCAGGGAATCGTTCTTTCCCCACTCTTGTTCATTGCATATATAGATGTAATTATAAGAAGTTTTAAGGAAAGAATAAATATCTCGGGAGACATTATGATTTTTGCTGATGATATTGCTTTCTGGACATATGATCGGGAGGAACTAGAAAGAGCATTAATAGCCTTGAACGATTGTTTAACAGAAGCTGGACTGAAGATGAACATTAATAAAACAGAAATATTAACAATCAACAAACAACAACAAGCTCCAACGAACATCATGATAAGAAATACGGTAATTAAGGACACCAACGCATTCAAGTATTTAGGGTGTATGTTTACAGACAATGGCTATAAGAACAAAGAAGAAATTACTGAACGAATAAAGAAATATAATAAATGCTGTGGAGCACTCTATCCAATTATGAGAGATGCATACGTACCTATAGAAGTAAAGAAAACCATATTTGAAGGATTACTAACACCAATCATGACATATGGATCAGAGAGCTGGACAATGACCATCAAAGACAGCAGCAGAGTCCAAGCTTCAGAGATGAAAATCCTGAGAACAATAATGCCCAAAACAAGAAGAGATAGAATAAGAAATGTAGATTTTAGAAGGATGGTTGGGGTATCTCCTATGTTGAACAAGATTGAGAAGGGACAGCTGAGATGGCTGGGACATTTAATGAGAATGGATGGAAATAGAATTGCAAGGAAGAGATGGGACTGGACGCCTGGTGGGAGGAGATCAAGAGGTAGACCACGTAAACGCTGGAGGGATGAAATTGAAGAGATTTTGACAAAGAACAACATGCCAACAATTGAACAGCTGAGAAGAGAGGGAATTTTTGAAAACAGAATTGAGTGGAGAAGACAACTGATTCCACTGACAGGCTGAAAGCCTACCTGGGAGTGGAAGTGAAGTGAAGTGAAGTGAAGTGAAGTGATATATATATATATATATATATATATATATAGATACACACACACACACATATATATATATATATATATATATATATATATATATATATATATATATATATATATATATATATATCTAACAAACCTACAATCATATTTGGAAAAGTGAGGATACTATAAGCTCAAGGGCTCCAACAGGGAAAAATAGCCCAGGGAAACAAGGAACTAAGTAAACTACAAGAAAAGTAATGAACAATGAAAATAAAACATTTTAAGCACAGTAACAGCATTAAAATAGATATTTCATGTATAAACTGTAAAAACCTAAAAAAAAAAAAAAAAAAAAAAAAAGTAAGAGGTAGAAAAAATAAGGTAGAATACTGTGTCGTAGTGTACCCTCGAACAAGAGATCTCTAACCCTGGATAGTGGAAGTCGATTGTACAGAGGCTACAAAGAAGTATTGTTTGGTAATCTGTTCTAATAGGTGTATGAGGACAGAGGAGAATGTGATAAAAATATACCAGACTATTTAGTGTATGTGTAAGCAAAACAAAGATGAGCCGTAACCACAGAGAGAGAGAGAGAGAGAGAGAGAGAGAGAGAGAGAGAGAGAGAGAGAGATCCAATGTAGTACTGTGTGACCAGTCAAAAGACTCAATACCTCTCTAGCGGTAGTATCTCAACGGGTGGCCTATTGATGTGACCAACCTAATATATATATATATATATATATATATATATATATATATATATATATATATATATATATATATATATATATATATATATATATATATATATATATATATATATATATGTATATACATATATATATATATAAATATATATATATATATATATATATATATATATATATATATATATATATATATATATATATATATATATATATATATATATATAACTGATTTTTATCACTTAACAGTACTTTTGTATATCATAGAACCAGGTTAATCCCATAAATAAAAAGATGAAAGAAAATATAGTAAGAAAACGTGTCACCGTGAATCTTATGAGTATAACGAAGAAACTAAAATACCTTACTAATGGTCATAACAACGCCATTGGTAATACATTTGTTGTAAAGAAAAGATCATGGGACCTGCCAATGGAGTGTAGGAGACACAGAACTTGAGAATACCAAGACTTGATAGAAACAAAAATTTATCTTGTGTGTGGCTTTAATAGTTATATTTCAAATTACGGTTTACACTGAGATTGTTCAAAATTGAAATGGGAATTAAATAAGATATTCAAAGTCTTATTATGTTAACTTAAAAGTAGGATTTAAACTGAGAGGGAAATCTCCGTGGAGAGAGAGAGAGAGAGAGAGAGAGAGAGAGAGAGAGAGAGAGAGAGAGAGAGAGAGAGAGAGAGAGAGCGAACAGATACATGATTTGGTAGTGTCATTCTAAAGTGTTGAATTTAAAAAGGCATTCTAAACTGAAGAACAGATTTTCGGAAATATTAGTATATTTATTAATAAATATTTGTATTTTATCATTAATTTTTTATCCTAACGTTTAGTTAATTATGTTATAAATATTACCCAACCCTTAAAATACTATGATCATTTCATCTTCGATTACTCGGAGTTTTCACATCCTAATCAACTTCTAAGTTCTTTCATTGCAAGACACAGACCCGGTTTTGTATTGCAACTTAACAACCTAGTTTTGTCTTGCAGCTCAACAACCTATATTTGCAACTCAACAACCCAGTTTTGTATTGTAACTCAACAACCTAGTTTTGTATTGCAACTCAACAATCCAGTTTTGTATTGCAGCTCAATAACCCAATTTTGTATTACAACTTAACAACCCAATTTAGTATTATAACTAAACAATCCAGTTTTTTATTGCAGCACAACAACATAGTTTTGTATTGCAACTCAACAATCCAGTTTTGTATAGCAACCCAATATCCCGATTTTGTATTATAACTCAACAACCCAATTTAGTATTACAACTCAACGCTCAACCACCCAGTTAGGTATTGCAACTCAACATCCTAGTTTTGTATTGGAACTCAATAACCCAATTTTGTATTACAACTCAACAACCCAATTTAGTATTAAAACTCAACAACCCAATTTTGTATTGCAACTCAACAACCTAGTTTTGTATTGCACCTAAAATATCTAGTTTTGTATTTCAACTCAATAACCCAATTTTTTATTACAACTCAACAACCCAATTTAACACTACAACTCAACAACTCAAATTTGTATTGCAACTCAACAACCTAGTTTTGTATTGCACCTCAAATATCCAGTTTTGTATTTCAACTCAATAACCATATTTTTTATTACAACTCAACAACCCAATTATTTATTACAACTCAACAACCCAATTTAGTATTACAACTCATCAACCAAGTTTTGTATTGCAACTCAACAATCGTGAGCAGGATCTAGGCGATTGTCAATAAACCCTATTACGTAATAATCTGTGTCATTATTTATCCCAAACAAAGTTTTACTTGTATTCATATATTTTATCTGAATGAATAATTCTGCATTATCTCTGAAAGAAAGACTTGGCACAATTTTGAATCCTGTCTATAGTAGATAACATAATCGTATATAATTTCACGCAGACATAAGTCATGTAAATAAAAGTGGCTTTATTTTGATGAATGGCATATTTTTGCAATCTTATTGAATAGCTACTTTGGTGGAAATTAATTACTTTGACTTAATATGCTATACTTTAATTTAACAAGAATATATAGAGTCTACCAGATATGAACTTAAACTCCTCTATGTGCAAGTTACCTAAATGATAAAGATATTCGACATTAAGGTTTTTTGTGCTTGGTAGATACACACACACACACACACACACACACATATATATATATATATATATATATATATATATATATATATATATATATATATATATATATATATATATACTGTATACACATACATACATACATACATACATACATTCACTTTTGTATACATATATCCACAAGGCACTAGAAGAGTTGGAAGACCTAGGCATACATGGCTGAGGACTATGAAGCGTGAAATGCGAAATGGTGAATGGAGAATTATTGATTTCTAAGCTCAACATAGAGACGACTGGCAAAATCTAACCAAGGCAGTTTACGTCAACAGGCGTAGGAGATGATGATGATAATATATAAATACATACTGTAGATACATACATATGTTTACTAGATGATATGTCACATTATAAACAAAAGACCCATGATTGTTCGTTCTTATATTTATTTGAACGAGAAGACATGTGATTTATGCAAATGAAAAAGACACGAGGGGAGGTTTTTATAGTTTAGCGGCTTTAGCTTAAGAAAAAGTTGGAATCATGAAGCATATCTAAGTAATGCATATGTATGTGTGTATATATATATATATATATATATATATATATATATATATATATATATATATATATATATATATATATATATATATATACATATATATGTGTATATATATATATATATATATATATATATATATATATATATGTGTGTGTGTATATATATATATATATATATATATATATATATATATATATATATATATATATATATATATATACATGTGTGTGTGTATATATATATATATATATATATATATATATATATATACATATATATATATATATATATATATATATATATATAAATATATATATATATATATATATATATATATATATATATATATATATATATATATATATATATATATATATATATATATATGCAAACACATGTGTGTGGGTGTATGAGATAATATTCATTGTAGTAATTTCTTTCGATATATCTAACGCGAACATCAAAGAAAACTTTTCATGAACGTCTAAGACACAAGGCGTGTTTATATAAGAAAATCCTTCAATATCTAAAAAAGAAAAAAACTAACGTCAAGACCAAACATCTGTTCAGTTCTCCATCTATTCCACCAAAGTGAATTGAAGAGACAAAGAGGCTTTTGAGGATCTGCCAGTAGACCAATAGGCTTAGAATTTTTTTTTTCTTCTTCTTCTTTCGTTCACCGCATCTATTGATGTTCAGACAGCCGCGTAGATGTAGCTTGACTTAGCGACGGTCGTAAAGGTGGTCGCTATTCGAATAATCTAGTTTAGTTTTATAATATTGTTTTCATTGTATTCCATTGTTGTGAAACGTCTGTGGGATTTTTTAAAGAATCCAGACTGAACTTAAAGATTAGAATTGGAAGAATATTTTGAGATGCATGTTCGTTTGATATGCAAATCGATATAGAAAGAAACTATAGAATTCAAACTATTATGTTGTCTTGCTCTCTAAAGTGAAATGGTTTGGAACATCCTCAAGATATGCAGTGTCTAATAACACAGTATCAGATTAAATTTTAGTTTCCTCCTGATGCTAAAAACATGTTTATTATATATATACATATACTCGTATATATATATATATATATATATATATATATATATATATATATATATATATATATATATATATATATATATATATATATATATATATACATACATGTATATATATACATACATATATATGTATATAAATGTTTATATGTATATATATATATATGTATATACTGTATATATACATATATATAAATGTATATATATATACATATATACATATATATATATATATATATATATATATATATATATATATATATATATATATATATATATATATATATATATATATATATATATATGTGTATGTATGTATTTATATATACATATATATGAATATTTACATATGTATATATGTATATATATATATATATATATATATATATATATATATATATATATATATATATATATATATATATATATATGTATATACATAAGTATATATATATACGTGTGTATATTATATTTTTATACAGTATATATAAAAGAAATTTCGTAAGAGCAATCGTAATATGAGAATCAAAATACCTAGCCTTATTAACAGCATGGATAATAACATACTATGGATATAATCCATTTCACTTTTGAAAATAAAAGCTAATAATAACCTCTTCCTTAGAAATATAACCCTTCATCAAATGAAGTTTATGGCCTAAGAACTATTAATAAATTATACTTAGTAGTGTATATATAGTTACATAACTGGTTCCTCTTGTTTTATGCTTTCAGAATCTCTGTGGATAAAGCTGTGTTCTGCTAATTTAGTGAACAGCAGTTCAAGTCCATTATGAGAAGTTACTTTGAAGACGCATTTGTCATCTTCCACGGGTACATATGTCATGTTTTGTCTCCATATTTTGACAAATTCTTGGTGATTTATAAGTTTTATGTAATGTATCCACACAAAAGGGTCAGAATGTCTCAGATTTGGACATCACTTTTTGGCGTGGGAACCAAGACTAATATAGAATTCAATATAACTTTCGTAATATAGAGTAACTGTTTTCTTAAGGCTAAACTCAATTTTGACTCATCTGCTTGAATCTTTGACCTTTGATACTTTTCCTTTTGAATAAGAAGTTAATCTTCTTACAATATATTTCTTTACAAATCATCGTACATTCTTAATGGGTACACATTTCTTTGCATTCACTAAGACAATACATTATGCATTTGCCCTCAGACGTTCATATATATTTGGAAATTCATTATCATCTGGTTCCATACTTTTAAACAAAAATATTAATTTCATTCCAAATTCCTTGAAGTTTGTTGGTTTATCGAGAATATATTTTTTAGATATATTTTTGCATCAAAACCATTCAATATCCATTGACAATTGGTTTTCTCCTGGAAGGAATTATGGCCCAAGTTTGCCAGCGATAAATCGTTTCCGAAACTTAAAAAAGGTCTAAATACACGTCGTGATTATATAAATATGGATAACTTATTTCCATTTATCATAAAAAACACATCACTCACAAATAATCTTTTTTTTTATTATTTCCTATTTTTTTTTTTCAGTGCAGAATATTTCTTACCTCGTACTGAATTAATCTGCTAGGATTGCTTTCTAGTGAAGTAAATCTTTTTATTTCATCCATTGTTCTTGAAATGACAACATTTGCTAGTGCGCGTTAATTAGCGTTACATTTTCGTAATTCTAACATTATCAGAAATACAAATTAGGTTGCCTGTAATGGGTAATGTTACCAATATCATACTCCATTGAATATACTGTCGGTGACTTAGAACGAAACTAAAAAAAGAAAAAAAAAGCGTTTGCAACATCAACTTTTAACATCTGAACGTTCTCTTGCAGGAAATTGGTTTCTGACTACATTTCCGTTGAGCCATTGTCTTTTAATATCATTTCTGAAAAATATAACTGGAATATATATATATATATATATATATATATATATATATATATATATATATATATATATATATATATATATATATATGTATATATATATATATATATATATATATATATATATATACATATATATATACATATATATATATATATATATATATATATATATATATATATATATATATATATATAAATATATATATATATATATATATATATATATATATATATATATGTGTGTGTATATATATATATATATATATATATATATATATATATATATGTATATATATATATATATATATATATATATATATATATATATATATACATGTGTGTGTGTGTGTGCGCAAATGAGAGAGCAGCAGATAGAGACGAGAAGAAGGAAATAAATTGATATCATCTCTCTCTCTCTCTCTGTCTCTCTCTCTCTCTCTCTCTCTCTCTCTCTCTCTCTCTCTCTCTATGCTTAAGAAAACTTTATACAGTTAAATAAATAATTGAACGAAACAATATGTAAACTGAAAAGAATTTATTAATTTAAGAAAATATGGAGATAAAAAAATAATCAATAGGCCTCCTGGTTACGTTTCCATTATTGTCCATCCATCCATATACCAAGGCACTTCCCCCAATTTTGGGGGGTAGCCGACACCAACAATGAAACAAAACAAAAAGGGGACCTCTACTCTCTATGTTCCTTCAGCCTAATCAGGGACTCAACCGAGTTCAGCTGGTACTGCTAGGGTGCCACAGCCCAACCTCCCACATTTCCACCACAGATGAAGCTTCATAATGCTGACTCCCCTACTGCTGCTACCTCCGCGGTCATCTAAGGCACCGGAGGAAGCAGCAGGGCCTACTGGAACTGCGTCACAATCGCTCGCCATTCATTCCTATTTCTAGCACGCTCTCTTGCCTCTCTCACATCTATCCTCCTATCACCCAGAGCTTTCTTCACACCATCCATCCACCCAAACCTTGGCCTTCCTCTTGTACTTCTCCCATCAACTCTTGCATTCATCACCTTCTTTAGCAGACAACCATTTTCCATTCTCTCAACATGGCCAAACCACCGCAACACATTCATATCCACTCTAGCCGCTAACTCATTTCTTACACCCGTTCTCTCCCTCACCACTTCGTTCCTAACCCTATCTACTCGAGATACACCAGCCATACTCCTTAGACACTTCATATCAAACACATTCAATTTCTGTCTCTCCATCACTCTCATTCCCCACGACTCCGATCCATACATCACAGTTGGTACAATCACTTTCTCATATAGAACTCTCTTTACATTCATGCCCAACCCTCTATTTTTTACTACTCCCTTAACTGCCCCCAACACTTTGCAACCTTCATTCACTCTCTGACGTACATCTGCTTCCACTCCACCATTTGCTGCAACAATAGACCCCAAGTACTTAAACTGATCCACCTCCTCAAGTAACTCTCAATTCAACATGACATTCAACCTTGCACCACCTTCCCTTCTCGTACATCTCATAACCTTACTCTTACCCACATTAACTCTCAACTTCCTTCTCTCACACACCCTTCCAAATTCTGTCACTAGTCGGTCAAGCTTCTCTTCTGTGTCTGCTACCAGTACAGTATCATCCGCAAACAACAACTGATTTACCTCCCATTCATGGTCATTCTCGCCTACCAGTTTTAATCCTCGTCCAAGCACTCGAGCATTCACCTCTCTCACCACTCCATCAACATACAAGTTAAACAACCACGGCGACATCACACATCCCTGTCTCAGCCCCACTCTCACCGGAAACCAATCACTCACTTCATTTCCTATTCTAACACATGCTTTACTACCTTTGTATAAACTTTTCACTGCTTGCAACAACCTTCCACCAACTCCATATAACCTCATCACATTCCACATTGCTTCCCTATCAACTCTATCATATGCTTTCTCCAGATCCATAAACGCAACATACACCTTCTTACCTTTTGCTAAATATTTCTCGCATATCTGCCTAACTGTAAAAATCTGATTCATACAACCCCTACCTCTTGTAAAACCACCCTGTACTTCCAAGATTGCATTCTCTGTTTTATCCTTAATCCTATTAATCAATACTCTACCATACACTTTTCCAACTACACTCAACAAACTAATACCTCTTGAATTACAACACTCATGCACATCTCCCTTACCCTTATATAGTGGCACAATACATGCACAAACCCAATCTACTGGTACCATTGACAACACAAAACACATATTAAACAATCTCACCAACCATTCAAGTACAGTCACACCCCCTTCCTTCAACATCTCAGCTTTCACACCGTCCATACCAGATGCTTTTCCTACTCTCGTTTCATCTAGTGCTCTCCTCACTTCATCTATTGTTATCTCTCTCTCATTCTCATCTCCCATTACTGGCACCTCAACACCTGGAACAGCAATTATATCTGCCTCCCTATTATCCTCAACATTCAGCAAACTTTCAAAATATTCCGCCCACCTTTTCCTTGCCTCCTCTCCTTTTAACAACCTTCCATTTCCATCTTTCACTGTCTCTTCAATTCTTGCGCCAGCCTTCCTTACTCTCTTCACTTCTTTCCAAAACTTCTTCTTATTCTCTTCATATGATTGACCCAATCCCTGACCCCACCTCAGGTCAGCTGCCCTCTTTGCCTCACGTACCTTGCGCTTTACTTCCACCTTTTTCTCTCTATATTTTTCATACTTCTCTATACTATTACTCTGCAGCCATTCTTCAAAAGCCCTCTTTTTCTCTTCCACTTTCACCTTCACTCCTTCATTCCACCATTCACTGCCTTTCCTCATGCTGCCTCCAACAACCTTCTTGCCACATACATCACTTGCAATCCCAACAAAATTTTCTTTTACTAACTTCCACTCCTCCTCTAAATTACCAGTTTCTCTTACTCTCACCTCATCATATGCCATTTTCAACCTTTCCTGATATTTACTTTTTACCCCCGGTTTTATTAGCTCTTCCATCCTCACTACCTCCCTTTTACATCCACCTACTCTATTCCCCCACTCTTTTGCTACAACTAATTTTCCTTCCACCAAAAATGATCAGACATACCGTTAGCCATACCCCTAAACACGTGCACGTCTTTCAATCTTCCAAACATTCTTTTAGTTACCAACACATAATCCATTAATGCCCTTTCTACTACTCTTCCATTTGCCACTCTTACCCATGTATACTTATTTTTATCTTTCTTTTTAAAGAAGCTAGCACTTATTACCATCTCTTGTTCAACACACATGTCTACCAGTCTCTCACCACTCTCATTTTCACCT
>NC_090739.1:65855807-65863307 GCF_036898095.1 Palaemon carinicauda
TTCGGTGATTTAGGTAACCGAGATCTCGTCTTGCCTAGGTAACCTAACCTAGGCGATATAGTATACTTTCGACATTTCCCCGGTTACCCTCGTGTATTGGTTTATCAATTCAACGGAGATTGATATCTCCTAGAATCATTACATAACTGATACTTGTCTCTAGTGGAGATTTAAGGGTAATCTCTTTTCCCTCTGAGTGTAGCCTTAGGCTACAACTCTAGTGGGTCGTGCCTCGAGTTTTCATTCAGGCATGACTAGCCTAGGATTTTCTGTCTCTTGCCTTAACAGCAGATAGCAGGTTTTGGGATTTGGTCAGAACCTCAGGGTGTTTAGTCTTGTGCCGACAGTTGGCCGGCAGGGTGAATAGTCATTCCCCTGCTGGCTAGGCTGCCTACATAGGAGGCTGCCAACCTAGGAGGCTAGCCCATCCTAGGTTGCACCTGAATTGGTTGTATAATGCCGCCACCTTCTCCTTGTGGTCTAGTAGACTAGTCCTGCGCTCGCAGACCCTAGGCTGAAGAATAATTATTCGTCTGAGGCCTAGGATGGCGCCGGCACTGGAACTCTGTTTCTCCCTTATTGAGAGGAGGCGGCACTGCTGCCATCCCCTTAATTATTTGGCAGAACCTAGGTCGGAGAATAGAATTCTCCTGCCGCCTAGGATGGCGCTGATACTGAAACAGAGTTTCTTAAGGGTGTTTAGGGCCGGCAACCTTGCCGGCTCCTTCCACACCTCATACAGGACCTTTTTCCTTCCCCCTCTGTTCTTTTGTGATGGCCGACCCATTGTTTTTCTTTGAGCCGTCGCCCTGCAACCTCTTCGTTGCCGGTGGATTGTGTGGGCCAGCCAGAATCCTACTCTACAGCTGTTGTCCGACTTCTTGCGGTTAAGCCGGCTGCTGGCAGCCATGACAACTGCCGGCGGCCATGTTTTATACAAACTGTCGGCGGCTATGACGGCTGCTGGCTGCTATACAGGCTGCCGGCAGCCATGTCATCTGTCGGCAGCCATGACGGCTGGCGGCGGCTGGCGGGTGCTGGCAGCCCTGATGGCTGTTGGTGGGAAGTCCCTTCTGTCACCAAGGTTCTTCAATCCTCCCTTGGACTGCTGGCCACAAGTTCTGTTGCCGGGGTATTAGCATAGCCGATGGTAGGCCAACCAGACTGGGACAGATAGATACTGCCGGCTGTACCAGTGCTGCCGGGTGCTAGCCTGCCGGCTATGTGCCGCCTGGACCTTGCCGGCGATGTTACTTGTGGCTGGATGGAAGCCTGAATGTTACATTCTCCCCTTCCATTTGAACCTTTTTTTCTGGAAAAAGGCAGTAAATTAGACATTTACATCCTTAACTGGTGTATACATACACAGTAATAAGGCAGCCTTCACTCCATGCTGTCTCTCTCTCTTTTAGGTAGTATGCTGGCTGCGCTGGCAGGGACTAGCTATGCCGGCTATATGCCGCCTGAATTACAGTATATGTTTATACAGGTAGTCAGTATATTTACAGTATAGAATATACAGCAGATTGAAAAACTATTGTATATATTATACTAGTAGTTATTTTCCAATATATCTTGGGTATCCTTGCCCGGGTGTTTGCTGAGACCAATCCTGTATTGAAAGAATAGGATTTCTTCAATATTCTGATTAGAAATCAGTTTTCATATTACCCTACAATATTAAATATTTTAAAGGGCTGGTGGTATTGCACTTTTAACCCTAAAAGGTTACAACCCTTATCCTTAAGTTTCCCCGATCAGGAAAATCTATGATTTTAATATTGTAAGGGAAGGTCACAGCAAATTAACTGGGTAGGACACACAAATATATGTCTCTTATATTTCGTAGTCCAGTCGGCGTAATGCTGCCTGGACCGTGCCGTCAGATGCTTGCCACAATGACGGCACACTGGCTGAATTACATTATATATAATTATACAGTAGTCGGTATTTTGCAATATAGTATATACTGCAAACAGAAAACTATACAGTATGATTATACAGTAGTTAGTTTCTAACATATTTTGGGTACCCTTGTGCAGGCTTCTTCTGGGACCGTTCCTATATTGATAGAATAGAATTTCTTCAATACTCTGATTAGAAATCAGTCATCCTTACCCCACAGTGTTAAAAAATAAAATTGGGCAGTGACTTGTACACTTTTTTACCCCTAGGGGTTAGAACCCTTTCGTTAGAGTTCCTTGATAGAGAAATCCCCTTATAGTTAATACTGAGGGGAGATAACAACATTTGCTTGCAGGGGATACACAAGTATGTGTCTCCCACTATCCCTTTCTAGCTTACTATCCCAAGCTATTTTAGTTAAAAGATGACTTTTACATATTACTTATCAGGGAGATAATCAATTATATACTCATTTTGCTTTCTTTTCTTTACAGGAGGAACCCTAGATGACATGTGTTGCAGTCTCTGCAATATCAAGAGTAAGTACTTTTATGGTCATAATACATGCAGGTTTCATGCCTCTTGCAATATTATTTCCGAATCCCGGCATTATTGGAACCCTCAAGTTTGCAACGTATGTCGGACCATAATGTCCGAGGGTTTCGAGAATCCCAAGTCGATGGAGTCTAGGGATGCAGCTCGTAACAAACTACGCAACTGGGTGAGAGGTTTCCAGAAAATCTCTCCGAGACTATACCTACCTAATGATAGGATGCGTAGCCTACTATTCCCGAAAGCAAGTAAGGAAATAGTGTTGCCCCAGGCACGATTTACACCTCCCTGCGGCCAGATAGCCCTTGGGATGGAGGAAAGGAAGCCCCCACGGGAAGAGGGGGATAATGTCGTGTTGGAATTGCTTCCGTCTGTGCCGGCTCTAGAGCCCTTAGCATCGACATCTTCACCCTCTACCCCTCTATTAGACGAAATGGACCAATTATGGGCCCATATGAAAGGTCTAATAAAAAACTTTCGCAAACAAGACTAAAAGGAAGAAGCGAAATGCAAGATAGAGCTCTGTGAAGCTCCACAAATGACCCAGAGACCAAGACCTTCCGACATGCTCCAAAATCAATCTCTGAAGGTTATGCCGATTTTAAACGGCAAACTCTACATCTCGGAGAAGATGGGTGCTGTTCATTTGGACGAAATCTAGTTTTGGCCAAGCTTTGACGCTTTCCCTAATTGCTTCATTCGACTGAGACATGAACCAACGTCAAGAAAAGAAACAGAACTGAAGGAGGTCATGATTCTCGACCATGATAAGGCACAGGCTATCTTGTCAAGTAGCCTGAGAAAGGCGGGTTACTCTGTGTCGAAAGTATTCACAATAAGTAACAGACACCCTTCCTTTCTTACTCCTGCTTCACTATCATTCCCCTTTACGTGGAAGGCATTTAAATCTGTTGCCAAGGCAGTGGAGGCAGGTAGACCATGTCCTGCACTCGAGGAGTGCAAGCCTCTGTCACTAGCCTTCCCCATGCAGGAGAAGGATTGGAAGGAAGTCCACTTAACTTTTTCTGTAGGAAGACTAGACGCGGATGTCGCTAGACGACAGTTTAGTGAGACTCTCCCTAAACTATCTGAGTTTCTTTTGGGTAAGGAACAAGAGACAAATGAGAGACTTGCAGCCTCCCTATCCCTACAGAACTGCATAGAGTTATGTACAGCCTATCAAAGTACCCCAGACATGCTCATGGTCTTGGCCAAAATGCATATGGCCACCATAGTAAAAGACCTTTATGCCTTTATGAAGGCTAGGAGAGCCTGTAAGGAGTTTGTGTTCGCTGCCGCAACAGTGAAACACGAAACCAGGATGCTGATATCTTCCAACATCTGGGGTAGAGACCTCTTTCCAAACGAGGTAGTTAGAAAGGTGATTAAGAAGGCCACCACTGAGAACATAGGACTTCTCCAAAAGTGGGGCATCTTTTCAAAGAGAAATTCTTCCATGGTTGTGGGTCCCCAACCTAAAAAGAAGACGGAAAAGTCTAGAAATGTTCCTCGGGCTGTTTAACAACATCCCACAGTTACAATGACTGCGGTGCCACAGGCAAGCGGTCGAATATGTAAACCTTCTGATCAGGCGAAGCAAAGAGACACTTCTGGTAGGAGGGAGGATCCTTCAGGATCGCTGAACCTTCAATCCTTGGGTCCAAGGCCTAATTAAGATGGGACTAGGATGGAAAATAGACATGCCTCCACCATCATTTCCTCAACTTTTCCTACACTCTAAAACCCTCCTGGAAGAGTATACATTAGAGGTCTAGAGCATACAGGCAGTAAGGAAAGTATAGTCCATCAAGGGAAGGCTGTTTGGTGTTCACGAGAAGGACTCAAGAAAACTCAGAGTCATTCTGTACTTGTCGCCACTCAACAAGTTCAAATAAAACATCTTAATTTGTTGGACAGAAACTTACGGTCTATTAAATTTCTTATTCCTGATCTATATATTAATCTTTGGCACCGTCGTTCAATTAGTTCATTATGCATGTTGCATAAGATTTTTCATAACTCTGGCCATCCTTTATATTCAGATCTCCCAGGACAATTCTATCCTGTTCGTAATACTAAGCAGGCAGTTAATTCTAATAGCCAGGCCTTCTCCATCACAAGGCTCAATACTACGCAGTACTCTAGAAGTTTTATTCCAGCTGTTACTAAGATGTGGAATGATCTTCCTAATCGGGTGGTTGAATCAGTAAAACTTCAAAAGTTCAAAGTTGGAGCAAATGCTTTTTTGTTGACCAGGCGGACATGAGTCTTTTTATAGTTTATTTATGACATATTTGTTTTTGATGTTGTTAATAGTTTATATATGACATGTCTGTTTTGATGTTGTTACTTATTTCAGAATGATTTATTGTTAATTTGTTCTCTTCATTTATTTATTTCCTTATTTCCTTTCTTCACTGGGCTATTTTTCACTGTTGGAGCCCCTGGGCTTATAGCATCCTGCTTTTCCAACTAGGGTTGTAGCTTGGATAGTAATAATAATAATAATAATAACAAATTCAGAATGTTAATCCTTCTGAACATAATGACCTTGTTTCAAAAAGGGGTATTCGCAGTCTTGTCAGACCTGAAAGATGTCTATTGGCAACTTCCAGTTAGTCACCCCTCCCCTCCTACCTAGGATTCAAGTTACAGAGGATAACGTATGTCCTAGAAAAGATACTTGTCGGACTAAACACAGTCCTAAGTATCTTCATGGGATTGGCAGACACAGTCACGCAAAAACCAAGGCTAGAAATGGTTCAGGCAACAATGTACCTGGATGCAAGGCTTGGGTGGGCAGCACCCGAAGTAGCTGGTCTATGAGCATCCAAGAAAGTGATCCGGTTCCCGGAACATCGGGGATGCAAGATAAGCTTCAAGAAGTCTCGATTCTCTCCAGCTCAAAGGCTTCAATGGTTAAAAACCATTGAAACCTGTGGTCACACCAACTCTCCTTTCCCTTGGGGATGTAAAAGGAGATCGCAGGGTCGGTCAAGAGACTATGGTAATCAGTCAGGATTCCAAGACGCTAACAGGGAGGAGTTCGTAACTCTCTCCAGTACGCAATATGACAGAACCAGTGTTAAGAGCACAGCTGAAAGATGTGTCAAGAGTCTGGAGAAGATACGCATCAAACGCTCGAAGAGATCTAAAAAGACCGATATCGGTCTTTCCTTAATAGCTTCCCAAACAATGGTCAAAGGCCAAAAGCCCCAAGGCCATATTGGTCCTCTCATGGGTGGAGAAACTCTCTCCATGCAGATCAGACCTCTTCAGACTAATCTGGGACATTGAAGCGATAATGAGACGTCGGAACCGACAAGGTTAGAGAGCGTCTCATACAGTTTAGGTGACGTTAACCATCCCTTACATAAAAGGGATGGCACCTATAAGCAGTTCATGTACAATCTATCCGCAATGTGACAGTGGATGCTCTACTCGGGCTCAAGCTGATAGAGTTAGAATGGTCCACAGACGCAGACCTATTCTCTCCTAGATGGGAACAAGTCCCCGAGCTGCAGATTGACCTCTTCGTCATGAGCATCATCAAGAAACTACCTCGAAATGTAGCCCCATACGAGGATCCTCTAGTGGAGATAACAGACATCATGTCTCTAGTATAGAAGGGATGGACTCAGGAATTCCTGTTCATCCCATCCAATCTCCTGCTGAAGGTCCTCAACATGCTGAGATCCTTCCAGGGAGGAGTGTCTCTGTTGGCTCCCAAGTAGCCCAAGAGCAATCTGTTCCCTTTAGTGAAGGAATTGAAGCTGAGGCTGGCCCTAGTTTTGAACCCAGGACTATCTCAGAAGGTTCAGAAGTTAATTGCCTTCGATTTATCACAGAGAGCCCAAACCCTTCATTTCATGATGTTCTTGCCATAGCGGTTAGGAAAAGATTTGAGATCTCAGAAGGCAATATAGAATTCTTAGAAGAATACAAGTCTAAGTCGACTAGAAGACAATATGAGTCATCTTGGAAAAATTGGGTTGCTTTTGTAAAAGCAAAAGGACCAAAAGAAATTTCAGTGAACTTCTGTCTGTCCTCCTTTGTCCACCTTCAAAATCAAGGTCTGGTGGCCATCACGATAACTACGTGCAAGTCAGCCTTGACTAGACCTCTTGTATATGCCTTGCAAGTGGATCTGGCAAATTAAATCTTTAATAAGATTCCGAAGGCATGTGGAAGGCTTAGGCCTGCAGCAACCCCAAAGCACATCTCATGGTCTTTGGACAAGGTCCTACATTATGCATCATCTGTGAACAATGAAGATTGTTCCATCAAGGATCTAACCCAAAAGGTTAGTTTTCGGTTTGCCTTAGCCTCCCGGGCTAGAATTAGTGAAAGATTGGCCCTCTCTAGAGGGCCACATTCAGTTCACAGAAGCGGGAGAACTGAATCTCTTTCCTGATCCAACCTTTCTCGCTAACAGCGAGCTGCCCACTAAGAGGTGGGGTCCCTGGAGAATTTGCCCTATGATGGAAGAATTCTCTCTACGTCCTGTAGAGTGTCTAAAGGTTTGTCTTCGTAGAACTTCAGACTTCAGGGGAGGACAGCTCTTTAAAGGAGAAACCACTGGATCCAACTTATCCCTAAAACAACTGTGGGCGAAGCTCATCTACTTTATTCGCAGAGCAGATCCTGACAGTACTTCCGCAGGTCATGATCCGAGAAAAATTGCTTCAACACTGAACTTTTTTCAGTATATGGACTTTGAGCGTCTTCGCTTATATACTGGATTTAAATCATCCAGGGTGTTCTACAAACACAATGCTAAGCAGGTCCATGAACTGAAGCATTATGTGGTGGCGGCAGGTAGTGTATTAAAACCTGTCGTATAATTCTGCGATGAACAGTTAATTGATTGGGACTGTCAATTAAAGGGAGAAGGTGTCAGCACTTTTAGTGTGATCCCCTTTTAAATGAGTGTTACCATGGTGACACTAACTCTGTTCAAAACCTCGGGTGTAGATTTATACAGATAGCACTAGTGCCGTGTACGTAGTACAGTGTTGATAAAATATAACAGGTACAGAAATT
>NC_090739.1:65870807-65888307 GCF_036898095.1 Palaemon carinicauda
AAGCAGTTTTTAACAAAGATTGTATTATATCTAAACATGTAATGACGTCCAAATGAGAAGATATAGCAATGTTGTTGAAAATATAAGAAGTCTTCAACACGAATGTCTACATTATTGAAGTGATATGATGTACATAATTCATTCGTAATGTCCGGGTAATATGAATAACGGAATACCTACTGTTTTGAAGAGGTAATGTAAACATTAGCCAGTCTATGCTGCTCCTACTTGTTACGATAATGCTTCGACCTTCCAGTTTCTGAAACTCCTCAGGGAGATAAGAGTCTTGGTAAGACGGTGTATCAACCATCTGAAATGAGAAAAAAAAATACTAAGATTTTTAATAAATTTTGATTATTACCTAAGTTTTTTCTCGTTAAGTTCAATGATTAACGAAAATAATTATGAATAATAAAAATAATTAAATTAGAATAACAGAATAAAAATTCAAGAATAAAAATATTAACAAAAGTTGATTATTTTTCTTTATTATTGGCATTATCTAAATATGAAAACAATTAGCTACCGAAGTATGGAGTAGGCCTGATAATAGATAACAGATAATAGATCATACGTCTCCCAAGAGCTCTCAATAGATCAATATTGAATCAATTCCTTGGCATTTCTCGTCTTATAAGAGATTGCATTAATTAAAACCTGAAACCTGTTTTGTGTCTTTAAACTTGAAAAGTAGAATTTGATAATTTTTTTACGCCATGAAATTATTATAATGATTTATCTCTTCAAAAAATCTGCTACCATGAAATATTAAATAAGATAGTAATTAAATCATCGACAGTGAGATTGTAGTTAAAATGCCAATTTGAAAAGGTAACCCCGATATTTATAAAGTCATTACTCTAACCCTGACTTTATGAACTTTATATCAAAGAATAACTGCTACTATTTTTCCATCTGACAAATATCAAACGACCAATGCAGCAAGCCAAGAAATATTTCGATCTCGGAAAATATGAAAGATGAATTGTGATCTTTGACATTTGGGTAAATATTCCTAAAACTTAGATATCTTAAGAAGGTTGCAGATAGAATGTTTTAAATTTTTAGACATGTGTTAATAGCTTTTCTAGTTTTCTGGCTGATATGCATATATCAAAAGAAACTAATAAGCAACAACTGGGAACCAAAAACACAGCCTCCTGGCGCAGGTCATTACCGTTTTTCTAATACGGATAGAAAGCCATCTATTCTCGAAGAAGTTAAATCCGCATGATACATTGTAAGCAAGGTTCCCATCAACAAAGAAATGAAGACGGAAGCTTAGTCTAAAACTATCTGTTTTTGCTGCAAGGAAGACGTATTCGCTCTCAGGAAGATTAAAACAAGTCGAGTTCCAGTTAGATGTTGTCTTTATCGAGTTGTCTGAAAAAAAGAAAAATATTTGTTTTGAGAGATTACACAAAAAGGATAATTTTTTTTTTGACCTCAAATATCAATTCTTATCATCTCTGATCATTTGGCGGTTTCATCTAAAGTCCTTATTACATAGTATGTATGTATGTATGTATATATATACTGTATATATATATATGTATATATATATATATATATATATATATATATATATATATATAAGTATGTATATATATATATATATATATATATATATATATATATATAAATATATATATACACACTTTATAATTATGTATATATATGTATATATGTATATAGATTTATATATATATATATATATATATATATATATATATATATGTATATATATATATATATATATATATATATATATATATATATATACATATATATATATATATATTTATATATATATATGTATATATATATATATATATATATATATATATATATATATATCAAGAAAAACTATCAATAAAGACTAAAAACCTAATAAAGAAAACATAGGAAATGAGGATAAAATTAAATCAATATGAAACAAAATGAGCAGAAATAAAAAAAAACAAAAAAACTAAGAACCAAAGACATTCATAAAAACAATCAGACAAAAATTGAGGAGAGACTAAAGAAACTAAAGAGCATCAAATAGTTGAAAAGAAGACTTGGCAAAAATAGTGTGCTTTAATGAGAAAACGTATATGCTATAAACAAAAGAGATGGAGTGATAAGAATTGCAGAGGATTTCTATACAAGGCTAAACAATAGTGATATAAGAACTATTTTTGCCAATAAAAATAATGAAGCACTTAAGCTGGTTTGAAAAGTAACAAAAGGAAAAGTAAAGGAAGTATTAAAAAGCATGACCAGAGGGAAAACAGCAGTATGAGATGGCCTAAAAATTTATTTTTTAATAGATGGAGGCGATTTCAATGTAGTAAAATTCGCTGAAATTTACACAAAATGTTTGCAAGAATGCTCTACACCTACAGATTGGAAAACTTTATCATTATACTAATCCTCAGAGGGAAACATAAAAGACCTGACATATTACCGCCAAATAAGTTTCCTCTCAGTAATATATAAAATATTTACAAAGATCGTATTCAGACAAAAAAAAAGAAAGAAAAAAAAAAAAGAAGTTAAATCTTAACCACGCAAGAAAGCTTGCGGCTTTAGAAGTGGGTATTCAGCAACTGATCATATGCATGTAATTAACCAGCTAATGAAAAAATTAACAATGACAGACCAATATGTCTTGCATTTATAGATAATGAGAAAGCTTTTGATTCTGTTAAATCTCTGCAGTAATGAAAGCCCATTATAACCAAGGAATAGCTGAGTCTTATGTTAGACCATTTGAAAATGTCTATAAAGAAAGTACATCAATCATAAAACTATAAAAATCGTGAGAACATTCCAAAAGAGTAAGGAGTTAGACAGGGAAACCCCGTCTCTACTAAATTATTCACAGTATGCTTAGAAGAAGTTAAAAAAATTTAGATTTGTAAAATGTAGGAGTTAACAACATGAAATTTACAAATGACATAAGTATATTCAATTAATCATGGTAGGAATCGCAAAAAGGTTACAGACGATTTCAATAAAGAAAGGAAAAATTAAGACTGAAAATTGATATTAGTAAAACTATGATAATGTTCAATGAAAAGGCAAAGACAGCAAATAAAGGTTATGGACGAACATCTAGAGATTGTTAATGAATATACGTACATAAGACAGACAGAGAGTGTTTCCCCTGGACATGAGACAGAAATTAAACGAAAGGTAAACATGGGATGGACAGTTTTTGTTAAACAGAATGAGATGAGAGGCAACAGATGAGAAAGATAAGAAGAAACATGGATACGAGAGCAAACCAAACTAGAGGGTATTCTAACAAAATATAAGAAAATAAATGGACATGAGCGGGACATATAATGAGAATGACAGATAATAGCTGTACATTGAATATAATAAAATGGGTCCCTAGAGATTGCAAAAGAATCAGGGGAAGGAAGAAAGGACGATGGACTGATGAAATAAGAAAATTTGCAAGCATAAACTGTCATAGAAAGACCATAAACAGACGGGAGTGGAAAGACATGCCTCAGACCTTTGTTCTGTATTGGACTAGTAATGGCTAATGATATATATATATATATATATATATATATATATATATATATATATATATATATATATATATATATATATTTATATATATATATATACATATATATATATATATATATATATATATATATATATATATATATATATTTATATGTATATATATATATGTATGTGTATATATATATATATATATATATATATATATATATATATATATATATATATATATATATATATATATATATATATATATATATATATACATATATATATATATATATATATATATATATATATATATATATATATATATATCCCCTTGAAAGCTACTTTTTCTCTTTATATCATGATTTATACATCGCTTTCCATGAAAACCGAGTTTTTCAAAATAACGTAATATGCTGATAGATTTCAGTAATAATAATAATAATAATAATAATAATAATAATAATAATAATGATATATTGTATTAAATATCATTAGATTGACCAAGGTCAAATGAAATCATGTTAATGAAACGTGTCTTAAATTCGTTTAGTGAATTTCTTTTAGTGAGTTGTACACAGTTTTAATGATCTTAATGAACGTGCTTTTGACATAATCAAAGTCTTGAGGTATCTAAATCGAAGATAAGGAAAGCATATGTACAAAAATGCTATACAGTTTTTACCTAAATGACTGGAGACAGCAGCCGATATCAGCACTGCACCCTGTGCCATGAGCAACCAAAGATACATTTTTAGGAATAATACAAATGTGTATCCTATTTGATTCCGTAGCCGGATTTCTCCCGAGGGTCTTAAAGCAGCGGCAACCAATCTTGCACACACTGTGATTGTCAACTCAATTATTCGATGTAGCGGGGCCGCAGTCAAAGGAAGTATCTCTAGAGTCCTAAAAATTCTTTGTGTCATATCGTTTCACTTCCGTTTTTCTTTCTCTGTTATTCTTATAGAATATTTGTAGATAAAGGAATAACTGACTTAGAAAGAGTCCGATTTACAATCAATCACTTTATTTTGTTAATAAGAACTTTACTCGATGGATATTTTATATTTCCCTTTCATCACGAAAGGCACTTTTATTCCATATCCCACATTTTAGCAATGAGCCTTATATGTATCACGGATCCGAAAAAGATTGATGTATACAGATGTCTTTTCCAAACGGATGTGATGCATCTTGTTTTCTTCATCTCAAACTTCTTGTAATCTCTTGATCACAATTCACTGCCGCTTTTGTGTTTCGGTTTCTGCTTTTGTGTGTGATATCTGAAAAAGAAGTTTTTCAATAGTGAAATAGTAAACATCCTTCAAATATGTTTGGTAAATCTTGCTTTGATGGATCCCCAAAACAAGAATGCGCCCCTCCCCGAAAAAAAGGGATGGGAAAGGAAGTTGGTGAGAGAAAAATAATTTTTGTAAACCTTCCTTGACTGCTGAACTTATAATTTTTTTTCTATGAAATAGAACACTACCGAAAACGAGCGGTAGAGTAACATGAAAAACGCAATTTTGTTTTAAATAATCCCTACCAAAATCTCTTTTGAATTATCAGGCGAATCATAAATACCTAAATAGTGCATGGACTGAGAACACAGAGCTATGATTATGAGAGCAGTTATACTTTTTAAAATGTTCTCAAAGAAAAAAACTACAAAAACTCTAAATTCTTCAACCGGATAAATTTAGAACTGATTTTCTAGCCAGGATTTCTCGATTTTAATGTTACATATTTAAATGGGATCTTGCAATTACCTGGAACATAGATGAACAATTGTTAGTAATTATTTCTCAGCTGATCCCATCTCTTGTCGTCAATTTGTCTGTATGGGAATAAATAAGACGTTGGTATTCTTAAAATACACGTTTAATGCAACTTATGACTACATTGTTCTATGACAGCTGACTCCCAAGTGTGTGTGGAGCGTCATACACAATCGGAAAAAACCAAAACATTGATAAACAAAAGAGCATCGCTCTGAAAAGACTTAAATCCTACTCCAGTACAAAACTATAAAGAATCACATCCTATCTTTGAGATAACCAACAAATGTTCGAATCCTAACACCAAAACACATCAAATACTTATGTACAAAGCATAACATGTTTTATTCATGCAATATGATGCAATGTTGCGCAAAACCTGCAACACTTGAAATAATATAGTACATTATTACAATAATACATAACAGTCTCCTCCCCCTTAACTTGACATTGTAAAAATCTTCATAAATCTAATCTCTCAGGGGGCTTTCCTCTGTTAATTCTATTAGGAAGCACTTTAACCTCATCTTGTACTGGTACATGAATTGGTTCTGAATCTACATTGGATGTTGGACCATCTTGGTTAATATTTGACTCATTTGATGTAACCACTTCTTCAAGTTTCTCATCTCTAACATTCACATGCTCTACTGTCTTTCTGTTTAACGGCTGTAATTGATCAACATGACGTTTTACAACATTATCACCAACACGAACATCATAATGTAAATTTCCTATCTCTCTTACAATCTCTCCTGGTACCCACTTCCCTGGAGTGTTGTACGATCTTGCCATGACATCAGACAAAGGCAAAAAATGTCTTACATTAGGAAGCTTTACTACTTGTTTATACCCTTTATCTTCTAAATCACTTTGCAAACTTGGATACAACAAATCTAACTTACACCTTATCTTCCTCCCCATCAACAAATTTGAGGGTGCCACGCCTGTTGTGCTGTGTGGCGTTGTTCTATAAGACAATAAAAATTTTGACACATGCAAAAATATATTACCTGAATTTGCTTTTCTACACTTCATATTATGTTTAAACGTTTGGACAAATCTTTCAGCCTCTCCATTAGTAGATGGATGATATGTAGCTGAAAATGTATGCTTTATACCATTGATATTACAAAATTCTTTAAACTCTTGTGAGGTAAATTGTGGACCATTATCTGTAACAATTCTTTCTGGAATACCGTGCGTTGAAAAAAATTGCATTAACTCTCTTCTCTCAGGGGGCTTTCCTCTGTTAATCCTATTAGGAAGCACTTTAACCTCATCTTGTACTGGTACATGAATTGGTTCTGAATCTACATTGGATGTTGGAGCATCTTGGTTAATATTTGACTCATTTGATCTAACCAGTTCTTTAAGTTTCTCATCTCTAACATTCACACGCTCTACTGTCTTTCTGTTTAACGGCTGTAATTGATCAACATGACGTTTTACAACATTATCACCAACACGAACATCATAATGTAAATTTCCTATCTCTCTTACAATCTCTCCTGGTACCCACTTCTCTAGAGTGTTGTACGATCTTACCATGACATCAGACAAAGGTAAAAAATGTCTTACATTAGGAAGTTTTACTACTTGTTTATACCCTTTATCTTCTAAATCACTTTGCAAACTTGGATACAGCAAATCTAACTTACACAACTGCAAAAGATGTAGCACACAGTACCAAGAGAGACCCAGTACTTAGTAAGGTTTTGGAGAGTTTAATGACAGGTAGGGACTTATGTGGAAAGGAGGAAAATTGCAAACCGTATAAGGATATATGGTATGAACTGAGCGTAACACAAGGAATAGTGATGAGAGGTTCCAGGGTAGTTATTCCTAATTCACTGAGAAATAAGGTTTTGTCTGAAATACATGCTGATCACCAAGGTATTGTAAGATCAAAGTCAATTGCGAAAACTTTTGTATGGTGGCCAGGTGTAGATAAAGATGTGGAATCTTATATAAAGAATTGTATGAATTGTGTTATGCAACAGAACAATCCTCAATTTGCTAGAATGCACCCGTGGGAGTTACCCAGGTATCCATGGCAAAGAGTGCGTATAGATTTTGCAGGTCCTTTTTTAAATTACTTGTTTTTGATAGTAGTAGATGCTTACAGTAAGTGGCCAGAAATTATCCCAATGAAGACAACAACGTCTTACGCCACAATAAAAGACTTAAATCCTACTCCAGTACAAAACTATAAAGAATCACATCCTATCTTTGAGATAACCAACAAATGTTCGAATCCTAACACCAAAACACATCAAATACTTATGTATAAAGCATAACATGTTTTATTCATGCAATATGATGCAATGTTGCGCAATACCTGCAACACTTGAAATAATATAGTACATTATTACAATAATACATAACACTTTTATCTATAAGATCTTGTATAATTTTCTCATAAGCCTTATTACAGTAGTCTTTATTAATTCTCAGCTTCATACTATAAAATCTGCACATGTTATGAGTAATTTGCACGAACGAACCCAACTGTTATTGAACGAATTACTCTCTTTTTCATAAAGATAATAGATGAATAATACGGATAAAGAGAGTTACATTACAAGTTAAAATATCGCCTTTAAATATTTTACCATTGCAATAACACTATGAGCACCATCAAGATATTTGGAACATCCCAAATTTCCTCGGTCAAATGGAAACACGCCGTAACGTAAAGGAAAAGCCGTTTGAATGTTGTAAGAAAATTCGTAGTATTCTTTTCTTACGATCTTTGTGGGAATAAGTCTCCTCTGTCAAGTTTAGCAAATGCTGGCCATGAAATAAAGTGCTCTCTTAGCAACGAGAGACAAAACCAAAACTAAAACGTTGGAGATCAGGTTTAAAAATTCTAGAGCACTTCTTCACTATCAAGGTAACATTTCCAGCAACTTCTGTAATTTTGCAATTTGAATAATTTTGTATGTTTAAGATGAAGATTATAATGTATGATGTATGTATACAGTTGTGTATAAAGCTCATATATACTAAATAGTAGTCTAATTTTTTTACATATAACTGTTTATATAATGTATTACCATATTTATAGATATACAGATACTCACACATACACACACAAGCACACGCACAAACACACACACACAAACACACACACACATATATACATACATATATATAACGGATTTTGAGCGAAGCGAAAAATCTATTTTTGGGTGAGATAGCCATGGCGTCCTGATGGAAGGTTCCTTTTTGGTAGCTTCCTTGGGTATAAAACTACTAAGATATTCCCAGAGAATTTAACCACAGGTTATCACAGAATTCTAACTTCTGGAGCGAGTATCCCAAAGGTTTCCCTTTAAGACATCGTAAATCAACAGGGGACGCATGTCTGAACGCGCCACATAGCTATCTTCACCCCGAACAGAGTTAATGCTTCGGTGTGTAAGGGTTGAGAATAGCTGGGAGCCGCTCCACAGCCAATCTCACTCGTGGCTACTACTGATACTCGAGACGTAAACAAACGGGCGCCATTGCTCAAATGACGTCACGCCCGTCTTCATCCTGAAGCCAGTTGCTTGCCCATCACCATGATACAGTAGAACAGGGTGGGATCTAAAACTGGACGAAGTAGCAGGGAGGGTCCATCAGGACGCCATGGCTATCTCACCCAAAAATAGATTTTTCGCTTCGCTCAAAATCCGTTTTTTGGGCTCAAGCCATGGCGTCCTGATGGAAGAATACCAGAGAATCAATGTATCGTGGTAGATTTTCCCCTAATAGTAAGTGCCAAGGCATTGACAAAACAGCATAGTAATCTTTGATAAAGGACCATAGGGAAGAAGCATCCTGCCCCCCTTGGCAGTGAAGTTCCCATGGGCCATGCCGACGTCAAAGTGGTATTGAAGGGCTATTCATCCTGATAGAAGAACTTGAAGACTTTGGAGATGAAGCCGAATGTTTGGTATTTGTATAGGAACATTCTGAAAATTAGACCAGTGGTGGTTGGGCACTGTGTATTGAGAGTGATGGTTCATCTCCCGGGTATTAAAAGTAAGTATTCGTGTTGGAACCTTACATAATCAGAGTGAATATAAATTAAGAGTTAGCATCTTAATTTCTTCATAACCATAAGGAAAAGGGGGGATAATAAAACTATGACAGGCATGTATTTCATAGTAAGTAGGAGCTGATTGAGACGCACAGGTAATAAAATAGAAATTTTATTTCACAAATGCAGAAATTAAATAATTTACAGCAATAAGTAAAGTTCATTTACAGTAATTATAATGTACATAGTAATAAAGACTTGCTCTTGAATCTGAAAAGGAATTTCAAGTTTATTAGTAGGCACTCGTTCTCGAGGAACGCAAGTCTTTGATTAAAAAACACGTCATGCTCAGGGCATGCGGCACTTGTGTGACAACTATGACATTTCACCTGGGATAAGAACAGTTATAAAAGCACTAAGTGTTTTCGACATCACTATGAATCGCTCGAGGGTCAACATAGGCACCCGAAGAGTTAGAGTCCCAAGTAACTCACTGTTCTACGCAGAGTTAGGTGCAGGTTTCATAACACTACCTGCGGCTACCACAAAATGTTTGACTTCGTGCACTTGTTTCGCATAATGTTTAAAGAAAACTCGCGAGGACTTCCAACCCGTGAAGTTTTTAAGGCTTTCAAAGTCCATACTCTGAAAGAAATTCAGAGATGATGCCACTTTTCTAGGATCATGACCAGCGGGTGTACTGTTAGGATCCGCTCTGCGAATGAAGTAGGTGATTTTCGCTCTTAATTGTTTCAGTGACAGGTCGCTGCCCGATGTTTCTCCTTTGAAGAGTTGGCCTCCACCAAAGTTTGAAGTTCTGCGAAGATAGACCTTGAGGCTCTCTACTGGACATAGAGAGGCATCCTCCTTCAGGGGGCATATTCTCCAAGGGCCCCATCTTTTGGTGGGTAATTCATTTTTGGCGAGAAACGTCGGATCAGGGGAGAGGGTAACTTCACCTGTATCGGTAAACAGGATGTGTCCATCCTCTCTTGATAAAGCCACTATTTCGCTGACTCGAGCTCCTGAAGCGAGAGCAAAGAGAAATATAACTTTCTGAGTCAGATCCTTGAGAGGGCATGAATCATTGTCCAAGTTGGAGGCGAAATGGAGCGCCTTGTCTAGTGACCAGGAGATCGGTTTCGGTGGGGGTGCTGGGCGTAGGCGAGCACATGCTTTCGGTAGTTTGTTGAAGATGTCGCTGGACAGATCAATTTGGAAAGCATATAGAATTGGTCTGGTCAAGGCCGATTTGCAGGTTGATATCGTATTGGCTGCTAATCCCTGTCCATGAAGGTGAATAAAGAAGGACATGCAGAAATCAATCGTGATTTCTTTAGGATTTTTTGTCTTGACGAAGGAGACCCATTTCCTCCAGGATGATTCATATTGCCGTCTTGTGGATTCGGTCTTGTATTCCTCTAGGAAGTCCAGACTTTTCTTCGAGATCCCAAACCTCTTCTTTGCGGCTAGGGAGAGAAAATCATGAGATGAAGGTCCTTGATTTTCGATGATGAAGCGAAGACAGTCGACTTCTGTACTTGTTGAGAGAGAACTGGGCCCGGGAGAGGGATCAGCTTGGGCTGCAGCTCCAGGACCAGGGGGTACCAGTTGCTCCGAGGCCACTTGGGAGCCACTAGGGCCGCTGTCCCTTTGAAGGTTCTCAGTTTGGAGAGGACTTTCAACTGAAGGTTGGTGGGGGGGAACAGGTAGATCTTGGACCATCTGTTCCAATCCAGTGACATGGCATCCACTGCTTCTGCTTTGGGGTCCTCGTACGGGGCCACATACCGAGGAAGTTTATTGTTGTCGCTCGTTGCAAAGAGATCTATCTGAAGTTCTGGGACTTGGTGAGAGATGAAGGAGAACGATCTTGCGTCTAGAGACCATTCCGACTCTATCGGGTTTGTCCGAGATAGAGCATCCGCTGTCACGTTGCGGAATCCTTGTAGGTGAACTGCAGACAGGTGCCACTTCTTCTTCTCTGCCAGACGGAAGATTGGGAGAAGCACCTGATTTATCTGGGGCGATCTTGAGCCTTGGCGATTGAGACAACGAACTACCACCGAGTTGTCTAGGGTTAGACGGATGTGGATCGAGGGTGGCGGGGATAACTTCTTTAGGGTTAGAAGGACCGCCATGGCCTCCAAGATGTTTATGTGGAACGTCTTGAACAGGGGAGACCAGGTGCCTTGAGCCTGTTTTTGGTGGGAGTGACCTCCCCAACCCTCCAGCAAAGCGTCCGTGTGGATGTTGAGTGATGGAGGAGGGTGTTGGAGAGGAATGGACCTTTTCAGGGCCTTTGCTTCTGACCACGGCTTTAGGAGAAGTCGCAGTCGGTTTGGAAGCCGTCTCTTGAGGTCTCTTCGAGCGATGGATGCCGAACGTCTCCAGACTCCCGCGGCATCCTTTAGCTGTGCGCGAAGCACTGGGTTTGTCACTGAGGCGAACTGTAGAGAGCCTAGAACTCGTTCCTGCTGGCGTCTTGAAATGCGTTTGGATTTCAGCAGTCGCTTGACAGACCCTGCTATTTCCTTCCTTTTCTTCTGGGGAATGGAAAGGCGGTGTGACTGAAGGTTCCAGTGGATTCCCAACCACTGGAACTTCTGAGCTGGAGAGAGGCGAGATTTTTTCTCGTTGATCTTGAATCCCAGGTGTTCTAGGTACTGGGTGACTTTGTTGCAAGATTTTACACAATCTTCGGGCGATGGAGCCCAGACTAGCCAGTCGTCGAGGTAGGCCATCACCTGGACGTTTCGTAGGCGGAGCTGTTGTACTATGGCATCCGCCAGTTTTGTGAAGATCCGAGGGGCCACGTTGAGGCCGAAGGGCATGGCCCGGAAGGCGTAGCTCTTCCTTTGGAGTCGAAATCCTAGGTAGGAGGAAGCGTGATGGTTCATTGGAACGTGCCAGTAGGCATCCGCCAGGTCTATGGAGACCGTGTAGGAACCTCGAGGCAGAAGGGTCCTTATCTGTTGAAGAGACAGCATCTTGAACTTGTCGTTCGCTATGAACTTGTTGAGGGGGGATAAGTCCAGAATGACTCTGAGTTTGTCTGAGTCTTTCTTGGGAACACAAAACAGTCTCCCTTGGAACCTGGTGGACTTTACCTTCCTTATCACCTTCTTGTTCAAGAGATCTAGGACATATTCTTCCAGAAGAGGGGTTGATTGTTGGAAGAATTGCTGGAAGATTGGGGGTGGTTGAGTCCAACTCCAGCCTAGACCCTTCTTGACGATGCTGTGTGCCCAGGGATCGAAGGTCCAACGATCCTGGAATTGGCGGAGTCTTCCTCCCACCGGAAGCACTTCATTGCTTCTGGTGTCCCGAGGGCTTGCTGCCTCGGCCGCTAGCTCCCTTTCCTCCTCTGCCTCTGGAGGGACGGCGAGAAGCGTCTTTGCTTGCACCCCTGTATGAGCCTCTACCTTTGGGACGAAAGGTAGTTGACTGTTGCTCGAAAGCGGGGGTGAAGACCGGTGACTGTGACAACACCGGTTGGGGGACCAATTGAAAGGTCTGTTGTGGTTGGGCAACCACTTGGGAGGTAGCGGGTCCCGGAAACTGACGTCTTTGTTGACGTTGCTGGGGTTTCTGTTTTTGGGATTTCCTCTTAGGTTGAGGTCCGTCGTCCTGAGAGGGTTTCCTTTTCCTGGACATGCCCCACTTGTGGAGAAGTTCCTATTCTCCGTGGCGGCTCTGTCGGTGATTTCCTTCACGAGGTCAGAAGGAAAGAGGTGTTTACCTCAGATGTTGGAGGAAATCAGCCTCCGGGGTTCGTGTTTCACGGTGGCACCTGCAAACACGAATTCACGACAGGCTCTCCGAGCCTTTATGAAGTGGTACAAGTCCTTCATCACGGTCATCAGGTGGGATTTGGAGAGTACCATGTAGTGGTCTGGTACTCTGGTGTCACAGGCCATAATTTCAAGTTGGACTTGATGAGATAAGGATGCTGCGAGCCTCTCCTTCGTATCTTGTTCCCGACGAAGGAGGTGATCGTTGAGCTTAGGGAGGTCTTCATTAAACTGACGTCCGGCGACGTCAGGATCTAGCTTTCCCACGACGAAAGTATGCTGGACATCCTTCCAGTGTCGAGCGTCAGGGGGAGTTACTATGGAGAAGGGTCTGCACTCCTCCAGTGCAGGGCAGGCTTTCCCCTCTTCCGCAGCTTTAAGGCACGCAGCTAAGGCCTTTTCCAGGAATGGAAGAATCGCACTTTCAGGTGCGACATAAGTAGGGTGCTTCTTGCTCAGGGCCGGAAGCTTAGAGCAGGTAAAGCCCCTACTCTTGAATGTGGTGGCTAGCATAGCCTGGGCCTTTGCGAGATCGAACACTATCTCTTCCTTCGGTTCGGTCTCTTCCTTCGAGGCAGGTTCAGAACGCAGACGGACGTAACAGTCCGGGTAGGCCTCAAAGTTTGGGAAGAACTCCACGTCTTCCAAGGGGACCGTGCCGATCTTATCGCTGACAAAGATCCTGCCGGTCGCGATAACCATATGCTCAGCATACCTCCACGGGTTGGCATGTGAGCAAGCGGGGAGATCCTTAACCGAAATCCTCTTCGGTTCTCTGGATCCCATCATGGACCTGATGAACTCCTGATTCTCCTTCAACCTGTCGTCCATGACGGCTCTAATCAGTCGGATCATTTCTTGAGTGGAAGAAGAGGGATCCGGGGTCGAGGAGGTAGACGGAATAGACACTTCCGTCGGTGTAGGAGTAGGAGCGGGGGTGGAAGGAGGAGCGACCTCTTGCTCCGACTCGGCGTATTCCACCTTGTCTTCGTCATCTTCGGCTCCTTGAGCCATAAGCGTCTTCTCCGTGTCTTCCGAGACATCCGACATCTGTTCGTCATCTCCGGAATCCAGGCGACACTCATGCATGGACTGAGCCATGACAACATCAGGTTCCACTGTAAGTTGGACAATGGGAATCACGTCTTTGGGTACCACTGAATCAGGGGAGGCCTTAGGGAACAGGAGTGACCTCAATTCTTCGGTGGCCAGGTACGGTCCGGTGGCATTTTTCTGGAAGCCACGCACCCACTTGCGTAGCTTTTCACGAGAAATGTCTCTGACCTCCGCTGAGGGAGGGTTATGGAAGGCATCAGCTATGTGAGCCTGGCAGACCGTACAGTTCAGTGGATTCCAAAACTTCAGATCCCCTTTCTTGTCGGCACAAGGGGCGTGAGTCCTGCAAGCCGTATGCCCGTAAAACTGCGGGCGTTTCACAGCGCAGAAGGCGAAGTCACACTTCATCTGCTCCTCCTGTGGAAGAAAGAGAAAATGAGTATGGGGGAGTCATAAGAATGGCTCTTAAACTAAGTTAATATTAATTATTAATTTTAACTTAAAGAAGGGTGTGATGCATAGAGATTGAAATAGTAAAGAGAACATACTCCATGCATCTCGCCCGGCTGGTTACCGTAAGCTTTGTCCTTGGATAATCCGAGAGACCGAAGGCACCGGATAGTATTCCTTAGAGTTCCATAGGGCAATGGAATTCCGTGGAAAAACCAAGGGTAAGATTGGGACCGAGATCATTCGGTCCCAAACTAGGGGCTAGAGGGCCTCCTTTTAAGGTAACTGCTTCCGGCAACCAGCCGTGCAAAGATGCACGCAGCATGCTGGAATTTAGAAGAGTGCAAAGAGACAGCATGATCCCTAACAGAACAGTACCAAGGTATTGATCTTAATAGTGGAAACAGCCCATCTGTTTGCGGTATAGGGCTATCAGTATCATATGATAGCTAGAAGAAGGGGGTGCAAGTATTCTTGACGCCTCCGGGGGTTTCCGGCAAGCCGCCGGCATGCCGGAGGTCGCTCCGACAGAGTTTCTGGCATTAAGACAGACAATATGTAAGTCAAGAGAATACCAGGGTGGCGGCCGCCGGTACAACGGCGGCACGCCGGCAGGGGAGCGGCAGCTCCGGCAGTCGGAGGATGCCGGTTTGGTGACTGGGACAATGTTATAGCGGAACCGGGTTGCCGGCAATAGATGCCGGCACTCCGGCGGCCGACCGGCGAGCGGACGACAAGCTAGGAGGGAGGAGAGCCGCCGGTAGGAGCCGGCGGCAGTCGGCAGTCCCCCGGCACACAGGGGGCTGGCGGCAAGGGTAGGGAGAGTCACCAAGGTAGGAGGCGGGTATCGCCGACGGTGGAGGCGGGTATCGCCGACGGTGGAGGCGGCAAGAGACCAGCACCTGGATAGAGAGAGAGACAGGGGGGGGGGAGGGATGCAGGAAGTTCAGTCATGGACTCCGGACATCCCCCCCCTGAGGGGGTGTACCCATGATAGAGACAGGCTCTATCATCCAGGAGCAGGGGTCACTGAGGACCGGGAGCTAGGTAGCCCAAGGGAGGGCTAGGGGACACCCAAAGAGGGGAGCCCCCCATATGCAGAACACATCTAGAGACTAACCCCATAGGACACTATGAAGGGTATATGTACCAGAGCGGACTGCACAGGGAAGCTCGGGTAGCCCTACTACTCCACCCTAAGGAGGAGTTGTAGGACAGGGGACAGATGGGTATAGACTAACCTAAGCATAGGCTAGGCTATACAAGAGATAGGTGGGGAGGGGAGTAGAGAGAAGTCTTCCAAGGAAGGGTTTCTGTACCAGAGCGGCCACTAGGGAAAGGGAGGACACTCCCTAACCTAAGATAAGGCAGATCGGCTGAAACGGTGCATGGGTACAGTTTCAGCAGGGAACAGAGAAACCTTCCTAACCTAACCTAGATCAGGGCTAATAGTCCTGAACTAGGAAAGGTAGAAGACATATCGCTATCGCAGGATAGTCATAGACTAATCCTAGCCATAGAGGTAGGGCTAGCCTAACCTCACTCTCGGACGCAACCCTAAGGGGGGTTCATTCCCATAGGGAGGACTGAGAGGCGATAAATACTCCATTAGACACTTGATCCCTTTACTCAGAAAGGGAATCAAGGCTAATTAGAGGGAATGCCAAGGCAGGGGATGAAGGAAGCATATAGGGGTCCTACAAGTAGGTTAGGTTAGAAAGAGACACTAACTAACCTATCCCCTATATGGTCCCTGAAGGCGAAAGAACATTGCATCACGGTCGAAAGTATTGTAAAATAATGCCACTATCTTCATAACTTAGCCTAGGATCACTAATAAAATCATGCATGAACACTTATGTACAGGCGCTCTGGCCTGGGGGCTATAGTAGCCGACTGGTATGAGGTCAATCGATGACCGATAAAAAGCGTCGAAACACGATATAAAAGTTCCTAGCTATGAAGACTAAATAAACTAATGTATTCGATTAGTAAATAAGGCCGGAAGCGTTGTTGTGGCTAACTAAATAAGGCATGCATAACAACAACGACGCCATAAAATGGCGGGTCCGGTAGAGGCACAGCTCTGCCACAAAACAGCAATTATCTCGGAAAGTAATATTAACTTTACGGCCAGAGCTTAACTAAACAATACTGGAACCTTGTACTCAACTTTCCAGAAGATGGTGAGGCTGAAGGTAGCGACATAACGTAGATGCAAATCGATAAATGAAGCACAGGGAAAATCCGTCTAAGTAGGGCAGCTACTAAACAAAGGATGAAGACGGGCGTGACGTCATTTGAGCAATGGCGCCCGTTTGTTTACGTCTCGAGTATCAGTAGTAGCCACGAGTGAGATTGGCTGTGGAGCGGCTCCCAGCTATTCTCAACCCTTACACACCGAAGCATTAACTCTGTTCGGGGTGAAGATAGCTATGTGGCGCGTTCAGACATGCGTCCCCTGTTGATTTACGATGTCTTAAAGGGAAACCTTTGGGATACTCGCTCCAGAAGTTAGAATTCTGTGATAACCTGTGGTTAAATTCTCTGGGAATATCTTAGTAGTTTTATACCCAAGGAAGCTACCAAAAAGGAACCTTCCATCAGGACGCCATGGCTTGAGCACAGAAATATATATATATATATATATATATATATATATATATATATATATATATATATATATATATATATATATATATATATATATATATATATATATATATATATATATATATATTGCCAACGTGCTTTGAAAGGTCAGTCAATAACCAATTGATAATAACATATACGCACTTGATTAATCATCTCATTCGCATAAAAGACAGCAACACACCACTCACCTGTGAATTAGTTCCTTGTTACACTGATGACTG
>NC_090739.1:65893307-65918307 GCF_036898095.1 Palaemon carinicauda
TATATATATATATATATATATATATATATATACTTATACTTATATATATATATATATATATATATATATATATATATATATATATATATGTTTTTTTTTTTGGGGGGCTAAAGCCATGTCGTCCTGATGGAAGTTCCAATTAGTAGCTTCCTAAGGGATATATGTACTACAGTGATATTCCCAGAGAATTTTACCTTTATGTCTCCAGAATTCTAACGCCTGGCGTGAATATCCTGAAATTTTCTCTCAAGGATATCGCATAATATCAGGGGATATATTCTTGACACGCCACATAGCAATCTGAACCCCGAATAGCGTTTACGCTTCGAGGGGGAAAGTGGCAGATTTAGAAGGGGAGCCGTATCAAGGTTACCTTAGTTCCCATACTACTATTGAGTATCAAAACAACGCCATATCGAAGATGGCAGACATTCCTAATTCTCTAGCGATTTCGCACAGTGGTGTTCCCTGTTGATCTCACCTTTTCGATTGATTTTCAATGATTATTATGCAATCTACAGCTTTTTTCGCTTCTGGAAAGTTGAGTATTGATTTTTTACAATGTGTGTAATTTAGCTCCTGTCTCTCAGTGAAATTAGAGTAATCTATTGTTTTAGGAGCTAGGCCTGTTACCGAGGCACCATGGGCACTGTCGTTCGTTAGGCATGTGTTATTTAGTTAGTAGAACGACATTCCGGGTTTAAAATAGCATTAATTATTTATTTATGAAAGCTATTTAGGCAATTTATATTTGTAAACATATTTATATGCATAATTTTCATTATTTTCTATGTCGATCGTATATGTCAGAGTTTCGGTGATTTAGGTAACCGAGATCTCGTCTTGCCTAGGTAACCTAACCTAGGTGATATAGTATACTTTCAACATTTCCCCGGCTACCCTCGTGTATTGGTTTATCAATTCAACGGAGATTGATATCTCCTAGAATCATTGCATAACTGATACTCGTCTCTAGTGGAGATTTAAGGGTAATCTCTCTTTCCTCTGAGTGTAGCCATAGGCTACAACTCTAGTGGGTCGTGCCTCGAGTTTTCATTCAGGCATGACTAGCCTAGGATTTTCTGTCTCTTGCCTTAACCGCAGATAGCAGGTTTTGGGATTCGGTCAGAGCCTCAGAGTGTTTAGTCTTGTGCCGACAGTCGGCTGGCAGGGTAATTAGTCATTCCCCTACTGGCTAGGCTGCCAACATAGGAGGTTAGCCCTCCCTAGGCCGCACCTGAATTGGTTGTATAATGCCGCCATCCTTGTGGTCTAGTATACTAGTCCTGTGCTCGCAGACCCTAGGCTGAAGAGTAGTTATTCGTCTAAGGCCTAGAATGGCGCCGGCACTGGAACTCTGTTTCTCCCTTATTGAGTGGAGGCGGCATTGCTGCCATCCCCTTAACTATTTGGCAGAACCTAGGTTGGAGAATAGAATTCTCCTGCCGCCTAGGATGGCGCTGATACTGAAACAGAGTTTCTTAAGGGTGTGTAGGGCCGGCAACCTTGTCGGCTCCTTCCACACCTAATACAGGACCCTTTTCCCTCCCCACTCTGTACTTTTGTGATGGTCGACCCATTGTCTTTCTTTGAGCCGTCGCCCTGAAACCTCTCCGTTGCCGGTGGATTGCGTGGGCCGGCCAGACTCCTACTCTACAGCTGTTGTCCGACTGCCTGCGGCTAAGCCGGCTGCTGGCAGCCATGACAACTGCCGGCGGCGATGTTTTATACAAACTGTCGGCGGCTATGATGGCTGCTGGTGGTTATACAGGCTGCCGGCGGTTATACAGGCTGCCGGCAGCCATGTCATCTGTCGGCAGCCATGACGGCTGGCGGTGGCTGGCGGGTGCTGGCACCCATGATGGCTGTTGGTGGGAAGTCCCTTCTGTCACCAAGGTTCTTCAGTCCTCCCTTGGACTTCTGGCCACAAGTTCTATTGCCGGGGTATTAGCCTGGCCGGTGGTAAGCCGGCCAGACCGGCACAGATAGATACTGCCGGCTGTACCAATGCTGCCGGGTGCTAGCGTGCCGGCTCTGTGCCGGCTGGACCTTGCCGGCGATGGTACTTGTGGCTGGAATGAATCCTGAATGTTACATTCTTCCCTTCCATTTGAACCTTCTTTCTGGAGAAAGGCAGTAAATTAGACATTTACATCCTTAATTGGTGTATACATACACAGTGATAAGGCAGCCTTCACTCCATGCAGTCTCTCTCTCTTTCAGGTAATATGCTGGCTGCGCTGGCAGGGACTAGCTTTGCTGGCTATATGCCGGCTGAATTACAGTATATGTTTATACAGGTAGCCAGTATATTTGCAGTATAGTATATACTGCAGATAGAAAAACTATTGTATATATTATACTAGTAGTTATTTTCTAATATATCTTGGGTATTCTTGCCCGGGTGTTTGCTGAGACCAATCCTGTATTGAAAGAATAGGATTTCTTCAATATTCTGATTATAAATCAGTTTTCATATTACCCTACAATATTAAATATTTTAAAGGTCTGGTAGTATTACACTTCTAACCCTAAAAGGTTAGAACCCGTATCCTTAAGTTTCCCTGATCAGGAAACTCTATGATTTTGATATTTTAAGGGAAGGTCACAGCAAATGGGCTGGGTAGGACACACAAATATATGTCTCTTATATTTCGTAGTCCAGTCGGCGTAATGCTACCTGGACCGTGCCGTCAGAGGCTTGCCACAATGGCAGCACACTGGCTGAACTACATTATATATAATTATACAGTAGTCGGTATTTTGCAATATAGTATATACTGCAAACAGAAAACTATAGTATCATTATACAGTAGTTAGTTTCTAACACATTTTGGGTACCCTTGTGCAGGCTTCTGCTGGGACCGTTTCTATATTAAAAGAATAGAATCCCTTCGATACTCTGATTGGAAATCAGTCATCCTTACCCCACAGTGTTAAAGAATAAAAAGGGGCAGTGACTTGTACACTTTTTTACCCCTAGGGGTTAGAACCCTTTCGTTAGAGTTCCTTAATAGCGATATATCCTTATAGTTAATACTGAGGGGAGATAACAGCATTTGCTTGCAGGGGATACACAAGTATGTGTCTCCCACTATCCCTTTCTAGCTTACTATCCCAAGCTATTTTAGTTAAAAGATGACTTTTACATATTGCTTATCAGTGAGATAATCAATTGTATACTCATTTTGCTTTCTTTTCTTTACAGGAGGAACCCCAGATGACATGTGTTGCAGTCTTCTGCAATATCAAGAGTAAGTACTTTTATGGTCATAATACATGCAGGTTTCATGCCCCCTGCAATATTATTTCCGAATCCCTGCATTATTGGAAACCTCAAGTTTGCAATGTATGTCGGACCTTAATGTCCAAGGGTTTCGAGAATCCCAAGTCGATGGAGTCTATGGATGCAGTTCGTAACAAACTACGCAACTGGGTGAGAGGTTTCCAGAAAATCTCTCCGGGACCATACCTACCTAATGATAGGATGCGTAACCTACTTTTCCCGAAAGCAAGTAAGGAAATAGTGGTGACCCAGGTACGATTTACACCTCCCTGCGGCCAGATAGCCCTTGGGACGGAGGAAAGGAAGCCCCCACGGGAAGAGGGGGATAATGTCGTGTTGGAATTGCTTCCGTCTGCCGGCTCTAGAGCCATTAGCATCGAAATCTTCATCTTTTACCCCTCTTTTAGACGAAATGGACCAATTATGGGCCCATATGAAAAGTCTAATAGAAAACTTTCGCAAACAAGACGAAAAGGAGGAAGCGAAATGCAAGATAGAGCTCTGTGAAGCTCCACAAATGACCCAGAGACCAAGACCTTCCGACATGCTCCAAAACTAAACCCTGCTGGTTTGCGGAGCTTATGCCGATTTTAAACGGCAAACTCTACATCTCGGAGAAGATGGGTGCTGTTCATTTGGACGAAATATAGTTTTGACCAAGCTTTGACGCTTTCCCTAATGTCTTCATTCGACTGAGACATGAACCAATGTCAAGAAAAGAAACAGAACTGAAGGAGGTCAGGATTCTCGACCATGATAAGGCACAGGCTATCTTGTCAAGTAGCCTGAGAAAGGCGGGTTACTCTGTGTCAAAAGTATTTACAATAAGTAACAGACACCCTTCCTTTCTTGCTCCTGCTTCACTATCATTCCCCTTTACGTGGAGGGCATTTAAATCTGTTGCCAAGGCAGTGGAGGCAGGTAGACCATGTCCTGCACTCGAGGAGTGCAAGCCTCTGTTACTAGCCTTTCCCATGCAGGAGAAGGATTGGAAGGAAGTCCACTTAACTTTTTCAGTAGGAAGACTAGACGCGGATGTCGCTAGACGACAGTTTAGTGAGAATCTCCCTAAACTATCTGAGTTTCTTTTGGGTAAGGAACAAGAGACAAATGGGAGACTTGCAGCCTCCCTATCCCTACAGAACTGCATATAGTTGTGTACAGCCCATCAAAGTACCCCAGACATGCTCATGGTCTTGGCCAAAATGCATATGGCCACTTTAGTAAAAGACCTTTATGCCTTTCTGAAGGCTAGGAGAGCCTGTAAGTATTTTTTGTTTGCTGCCGCAACAGTGAACACGAAACCAGGAAGCTGATATCTTCCAACATCTAGGGTAGAGACCTCTTACCAAACGAGGTACTTAGAAAGGTGATTAAGAAGGCCACCACGAGAACATAGGACTTCTCCAAAAGTGGGGCATCTTTTCAAAGAGAAAGTCTTCCACGGTTGGGGTCCTCAACCTAAAAGGAAGACGGAAAAGTCTAGAAATATTCCTAGGGCTGTTCAACAACATCCCACAGTTACAATGACCCCGGTGCCACAGGCAAGCAGTCGAATATGTAAACCTTCTGATCAGGCAAAGCAAAGAGACGCTTCTGGTAGGAGGGAGGTTCCTTCAGGATCGCTGGACCGTCAATCCTTGGGTCCAAGGCCTAATTAAGATGGGACTAGGATGGAAAATAGACATGCCTCCACCATCATTTCCTCAACTCTTCCTACACTCTAAAACCCTCCTGGAAGAGTATACCTTAGAGCTCTAGAGCATACAGGTGGTAAGGAAAGTATAGTCCATCGAGGGAAGGCTGTTTGGTGTTCACGAGAAGGACTCAAGAAAACTCAGTCATTCTGCACTTGTTGCCACTCAACAAGTTCAAATAAAACAACAAGTTCAGAATGTTAATCCTTCTGAACATAATGACCTTTTTTCAAAAAGGGGTGTTCGCAGTCTTGTCAGACCTGAAAGATTTCTATTGGCAACTTCCAGTCAGTCACCCTTCCCCTTCTACCTAGGATTTAAGTTACAGAGGATAACGTATGTCCTAGAAAAGATACTTGTTGGAATAAACACAGTCCTAAGTATCTTCACGGGATTGGCAGACACAGTCACGCAAAATCTAATCCTAGAAATGGTTCAGGCAACAATGTACCTGGATGAAAGGCTAGGGTGGGCAGCACCCGAATTGGCTGGTCTATGAGCATCCAAGGAAGTGATCCGGTTCCCGGAACATCGTGGATGCAAGATAAGCTTCAAGAAGTCTCGATTCTCTCCAGCTCAAAGGTTTCAATGGTTAAAAAACCATTGAAACCTGTGGTCACACCAATTCTCCTTTCCCTTGGGGATGTAAAAGGAGATCGCAGGGTCGGTCAAGAGACTATGGTAATCAGTCAGGATTCCAAGACGCTAACAGGGAGGAGTTCGTAACTCTCTCCAGTTCGCAATAGTGACAGACCCAGTGCTAAGAGCACAGCTGAAAGACGTGTTAAGAGTCTGGAGAAGATACGCATCAAACGCTCGAAGAGATCTAAAAAGACCGATATCGGTCTTTCCTTAATAGCTTCCCTAACAATGGTCAAAGGCCAAAAGCCTCAAGGCCATATTGGTCCTCTCATGGGTGGAGGAACTCTCTCCACGCAGAACAGATTTCTTCAGACTGATCTGGGACATCGAAGCGATAATGAGACGTCAAACCGATAAGGCTAGAGAGCGTCTCATACAGTTTAGGTGACGTTAACCATCCCTTACCTAAAGGGATGGCACCTATCAGCAGTTCATGTACAATCGATCCGCAATGTGACAGCGGATGCTCTACTCGGGCTCAAGCTGATAGAGTTAGAATAGTCCACAGATGCAGACCTATTCTCTCCGAGATGTGAACAAGTCCCTGAGCTGCAGATCGACCTCTTCGTCATGAGCATCATCAAGAAATTACCTCGATATGTAGCCCCATACGAGGGGGCTACATAAAAGACATCATGTCTCTAGTATAGAAGGGATGGACTCAGGAATTCCTGTTCATCCCATCCAATCTCCCGCTGCAGGTCCTCAACATGCTGAGATCCTTCCAAGGAGGAGTGTGTCTGTTGGCTCCAAGTAGCCCAAGAGCAATCTGTTCCCTTTAGTGAAGGAACTGAAGCTGAGGCTGGGCCTAGTTCTGAACCCGGGACTATCTCAAAAGGTTCAGAAATTAATTGCATTCGATTTATCACAGAAAGCCCAAACCCTTCATTTCATGATTTTCTTGCCCTAGCGGTTAGGAAAAGATTTGAGATCTCAGAAGGCAATATAGAATTCTTAGAAGAATACAAGTCTAAGTCAACTAGAAGACAATATGAGTCATCTTGGAAAAAGTGGGTTGCGTTTGTAAAAGCAAAAGGACCGAAAGAAATTTCAATGAACTTCTGTCTGTCCTTCTTTGTCCACCTTCATGATAACTACGTGCAAGTCAGCCTTGACTAGACCTCTTCTATATGCCTTTAAAGTGGATCTGGCGAACGAAATCTTTAATAAGATTCCGAAGGCATGTGGAAGGCTTAGGCCTGCAGCACCGCCAAAGCCCATCTCATGGTCTTTGGACAAGGTCCTACATTATGCCTAATCTGTGAACAATGAAGATTGTTCCATTAAGGATCTAACCCAAAAGGTTAGTTTTCTGTTCGCCATAGCCTCCCGGGCTAGAGTTAGTGAAATAGTGGCCCTATCTAGAAACAAGGGCCACATTCAGTTCACAGAAGCGGGAGAACTGAATCTCTTTCCTGATCCAACCTTTCTCGCTAAGAACGAGCTTCCCACTAAGAGGTGGGGTCCCTGGAGAGTCTGCCTTCCGAAGGAAGATGTCTCTCTATGTCCTGCAGAGTGCCTAAAGGTTTATCTTCGTAGAACTTCAGACTGCAGGGGAGGACAGCTCTTTAAATGAGAAACCACTGGATCCAACTTATCCCTAGGCGAAGCTCACCTACTTTATTCACAGAGCAGATCCTGACAGTCGTCCCGCAGGTCATGATTCGAGAAAAATTGCTTCATCACTAAACTTTTTTCAGTATATGGACTTTGAGCGTCTTCGCTCATATACTGGATTTAAATCATCCAGGGTATTCTACAAACACTATGTTAAGCAGGTCCATGAACTGAAGCATTATGTGGTGGAGGCAAGTTGTGTATTAAAACCTGTCGTATAATTCTGCGATGAACAGTTAATTGATTGGGACTGTCAATTAAAGGGAGAAGGTGTCAGCACTTTTAGTGTGATCCCCTTTTAAATGAGTGTTACCATGGTGACACTAACTCTGTTCAAAATCTCAGGTGTGGAATTATACAGATAGCACTAGTGCCGTGTACGTAGTACACAGTGTTGATAAAATATAATAGGTACAGAAATTATGAAGTGAAATTTTATTAAAAACTTTTCTTCAGTCTGAGAGTGGCACTCATCATTTCTTCCCTTTCAAAAGGGAAAAATAATATCTGTATATGTCGCAGGTATAATTCCTTTATCATGCTACATTCGTTTTACTTGTTAATTCATTTAGTCATTTATTAGAAACAAATGTGTATTAGAAGGTAATTGCGTCCTAATTCGCCCGACAATTGCATGTTTAAGATCCCAGAGTTCTTTGACTTACTCATGTAAGTATACTTCATAATATTGTATGCTTGCAAACAATGGACATAATGGACACTGATATTGGTTCGGCAATATATACAAACTATGAGACTGTTTGTATACTCAGTGTATACTTATGTTTGTTCATACAATATATGCTAACCTTGAGGCCCCTTTTCTACCGTCTAGAATGACTCTTCCCTGTAGGGGGCAGGAAGCACTAACATTATTCATGATTAGTGATGATGACGGATAACGGTAACGTCATTTGTCTCAAATGGTCAATATGACCATAGAACTAATGTTCCAAAGTTAAGCCACTGATGAAAATCCACAGATACATCAGGCCGACATGGCTTGAGCCCAAAAAATGGATTTTGAGCGAAGAGAAAAATCTATTTTTGGGTTAGATAGCCATGTCATCCTAATGGCCCCACCCTTCTTTTCTAAAGAAAAGATTTTCACAGAATCCCTCTCGAAATTAGTGTATCCGTAGCACCATGCTCAATGCTACAAGGAATGTCCGCCATCTTGGATATGGCACCGTTCTGACACTCAATAGTAGTATGGGAACTAGGGTAACCTTGATACGGCTCCTCTTCTAATTCTGCCACTCTCCCCCTCGAAGCATAAACGCTATTTGGGGTGCAGATTGCTATGTAGCGTGTCAAGAATACGTCCCCTGATATTATGCGATATCCTTATGAGAAAATTTAAGGATATTCGCGCCAGGAATTAGAATTCTGGAGACCTAAAGATAAAATTCTCTGGGAATATCACTGTAGTACATACTTTATATCATTTTGGAACCTACTAGTAGGAACTTCCATGAAGACGGCATGGCTATCTCACCCAAAATTAAATTTTTCACTTTACTCAAAATCCCTTATACATATATATATATATATATATATATATATATATATATATATATATATATATATATATATATATATATATATATGTAAATGAATAAATATATATATATATATATATATATATATATATGTATATATATATACATATATATATATATATATATATATATATATATATATATATATATATATATATATATATATATATATATATGTATATATATATATATATATATATATATATATATATATATATATATATATATATATATATATATAAATATATATATATATATATACATATATATATAAATATATATATATATATATATATATATATATACATATGTAAATATATATATATATATATATATATATATATATATATATATATATATATATATATATATATATATATATATATATATATATATATATATATATATACATATGTGAATATATATATATATACATATATATATATATATATATATATATACATATGTAAATATATATATATATATATATATATATATATATATATATATATATATATATATATATATATATATATATATATATATATATACACACATATATATATATATATATAAATATATATATATATATATATATATATATATATATACATATATATATATATATATATATATATATATATATATATATATATATATATATACGTATATATATATATATATATATATATATATATATATATATACATATATATGTATATATATCTTTATATATATATATATATATATATATATATATATATATATATATATGTAAAAATATATATATGCATATAGATAGACAGGTTTATATATTTGTTATTATATATAGACGCACATATACATACACACATGTATATATATATATATATATATATATATATATATATATATATATATATATATACATATATATGTATATATATCTTTATATATAAATATATATATATATATATATATATAAATATATACATACATATGTAAATATATATGCATATATATACACGTATATATATATATATATATATATATATATATATATACATATATATATATATATATATATATATATATATATATATATATATATATATATACTTACACATACACACATACTGTACACTCTTATTTATACACCCATATAAATATATATATATATATATATATATATATATATATATATATATATATATATATATATATATATATATATATATACATATATAAATATTCGCAAATACACAGATTCTACACGGTACACACATTTATATATATATACACCCACATGCTTGTATATATATATATATATATATATATATATATATATATATATATATATATATATATATATATATATATATATATATATATATATATATATATATATATATATATATATATATAGACTTGAAATAAACCAATCTCCACCATTATAGCTGAATCGTGAGTTTGCAACACGTGGTTATTTTAAATGAATACATATCAGAAGCACAAGTGATTTCGATGAATGTATTCATTTAAAATAACCACGTGTTGCAAACTCACGATTCAGCTATCATGGTGGAGATGGGTTTTTTAATTCTATGAACAGATTCCTGAATTCGACAGAAATATTACGGGGATATATATATACATATATATATATATATATATATATATATATATATATATATATATATATATATATATATATATATATATATCTATAAATTTATAAGAATGTGTTTCTGTATATATCATATATACAAGCTTAAATGCTTTAAATTTCAAACTAAACCTAATCAATAGACGAACCTCGAATGGATTTCTTCAGATAACGAACATAGAATACTGCAGCAATGAAGGAGAATACGTAGAGACAGCTGATGGCGATGATCAGTGCAATGAAAACTGAGAATTTCTTCACTTCCTGCCCCTGGCTACCAGTAGCATTTCCTTGAGGGTCTGCGAATAATTATGAAATAAGGGTGTGTAATAAGAATTTGCCATAAGGTGTGGTTCTGTAAACTCTTTTAACCTAAGAGGCTATCAAGCAGAATGTGATATCTGTGACGTAACATTCATGTGTCTGTCACTCAATTCTTGGAGAAATAGATCACATGTATCAATTGCATCAACAGTACTACAGTCTTCAGAAACCAAGAGAGAGAGAGAGAGAGAGAGAGAGAGAGAGAGAGAGAGAGAGAGAGAGAGAGAGAGAGAGAGAGAGAGAGAGAGAGAGATTTATAATTTTGAAAGACTCACCATTTTCAAACGGGAGAGAAAACATTTGCCATTGAATTCTCCCTTCACTAGAGAGTTCGATTCATCGTCCTTCTAATGGTCGCACTTTCTCAGGAATGGAAAATTCGATGACTGCGTATTGTGACTCAATTTCCTGGAAAAAGAATACTGAACAATATTTTGATACAAAGTTAATATCATGAAGTACAGAACCTCTTTTTTTTTTTTTTCAATATAATCGTTTATCTGCATTTGTTGATGTTTTTCTCTTTATCATAATCAATAGTTTTGGTCAACCTAAAATAGTATATAATTTCTGCTAAACATTAGCTGATTGACTTTAAGTTAAAAAATAATATTGAACGGATATGAAAGAAACGTGGAGATAAATTATGATAAACAGACTTATGGCAACATGTTATAAATATTATGAAATTCTAATAAAAGTAAATATGATACATACACACATGAACACACATTTATATATATATATATATATATATATATATATATATATATATATATATATATATATATATATATGTATATATATATATATATATATATATATATATATATATATATATATACTGTATATATATATATATATATATATATATATATATATATATATATGCATATATATATATATGAATGTGTATATATATATATATATATATATATATATATATATATATATATATATATATATATATATATATATATATATATATATATATATATATATATATATATATATATATATATATATATATATATATACACATACATACATATGTATAGGCCTATACATATATATATATATATATATATATATATATATATATATATATATATATATAAATATGAGTATAAATATATAAATATATGTATAAATATATATATATATATATATATATATATATATATATATATACATATATATATATATATATATATATATATATATATATGTATATATATATATATATATATATATATATATATATATATATATATATATATATATATATATATAGTTGAAAATTAAAACTCAAATTAAGCAAGCTATAATAGAAAAAGGAAATTTATAATATCTTTATGAAATACTCACTTTTTCATAGACATTAATAATGTTCCATCCAGAAAGTTTTTCATCAAATGTGTAATTACCAATTAGATTTTGGTTAATAAATAAAAATAGTTGATATTTTGATTTTTTGAAAATATCTGGTTTATACGAAACAATGACGGTTTCTTTTTCTGGAATATTGAAAGATACTGATGTTCCAACATAGGTTCTTCTAATATCAGCTGGAAAAAAAAATTACGATAACATATTTAAAATTGTGAAAATCATGTGATCTTGTAGTTGCACTCAACTCCTGCTAAGCCAGGTTTAGATTAGTAATTTCAGGTTATGATAAAGGTATGAACTTAATTCATAGGACTTTCAGCATAATTAAACTGTTTGGGTGACGTTTTTCGCAATGGAAATTAGTTAATATGTTTTATCTGAACAAACCTTAGTAATTGTACCTTCACTATCCACGAGGTCTGAAATTTTCTAGTCTTTATGTATTACAAAGAAACTCCATAGACATGCTGGCTCATGTACAAATAAATATCTTTTTTTTCTCTCTCTACTAAAAATATATGATAAATTATTTTTTGATGTGGTATTTCTCAGTCAAGTCTATAGCCTTTTGTTGTTTTGATATCCCGGTCACTTTTGGGCCAGTTGCCTATTTGAAAAGACCACGAATACCACTGGAAGGTCTGATATATTTAGTGCCTTTCAACAAGTGTTGATAGTAGAATGAAAATGTATTATATTCTCACTCTGCAGGAAGCTGGTATGCAATGCCAGTGGGCAATACTGTTGAATTGCTTATGGTCTACACCTTCTCAGGTTTTGCTGGTCGAAGAAGGGCTCCTTGATATTGTAGAAAGTTTTTTTTTTTTTTTTTACATGATGTTTACTTAAAGGATATGGGAATTTAGTTAATGTCAGGAATTTAGAATTTTTCAAAGATTTAAATGGCAGAGGCAAGGGACAGTGACATTACCCTATCAAGGACAGTGCAGTTGACACTGACCATATATACATATGATGAGCACCCAAGCCCCCTCTCCGTCCAAGCTAGGACCAAGGAGGGCCAGGTAATGGGTGCTAATGACTCAGCAGATAGACCCAAAGGCTCCCCCAAACCCCCATCCTTAGCTCACAAGGATGGTGATGTTGCAGCGACCAAAGAAACTATCAAGTTTGAGCGGGACTCGAACCCCAGTCTGACGTTCACCAGTCAGGAACGTTACCACATCGGCCACCACAACCATTTTATAGAAATTGACTTCGTACCACAATATTACTGCAACCTTAAATTTCTTGGTTAGCGGACTTCTAGAAAGCTTTAATGCACAGAGCACCAAGCCCTGCTGATGCTTCCGTAAGGACAAATCTAGACTGGAAAAGTATGGTCTTCCATTAGGTTAATCTTAGCATACTTGAACCATGAAAGTGCTATGGACGATTGGGATAAAGAAATTAATGAAATGAATCCAACTGACTTTTAGAAATTCCAAGAAAATGAAAACAAAAACAGTCCAAAGAAAGGCCTAGTTAGGTTTCAAAGCCATCCTAGCTCCAGTTTTTGAGAGACGAAAGAAGGTATGCATAAATGAGCTGCCCTATCAATGTTGCGACCAAAATATTTAACAATTACTATTAAAAGACTATACATGTACATCAAAAAACTTTTTACAATGAAAAGTACAACAAAAACATTGACCACGTCTTTGGTATCAACCTTTTAGAATTTAACTACAACACAGAATGTCCAAACAGTCTCGTCACAAAATCTGAAAATGTCATCATTTCCAAGACTTTTTATCTTTTTTAATAAAGATTTTAAAATTTTATTGGTAGAAGTTCATCCTAAAGTGTTGTCAACCAGTTTACGATCTACATCGAATACAATCCAACTGGTCGTTGACTAGTTAAGGACTGTACTTTTTGTCTGCGAGTAGTCTAGAATACCCGTGTGTCACACGAGCGTACATAGTAACGACATTTCTCTTTTTTGTATATATTATCCTTTGTATCTTCGCTCTCCCCTCGCACTGACAGTTACTTGTTTTAACCTGTCTGCATATTCCATTGTTAACTGTTAACAGAACCGTTTGCCGGTTTGACAAGAAATAGCATGTCTGTATTTTGTGACCTTCTTACCGGGACCTAGTGTGTATATATACTTGATGTATCGTAATAAAGTTACTCAGTTGCTTTCATCTCGCCTTTGAGTCATGACCTATTCATGGCCTGTCACATTGGTGACTCCGGAAGTCGACTCGCTCCTCCCGCCTTCTCCCCCTCATCTGTTACTATGGTGGACTCCACAGAAGTTGGCGCCGCCCCATTGAAACTTTCGTCGTTCTCCAGCAAAGTACTTTGGTTTCAGCGCACCGAAGTCCAGTTCTGCATCAAAGTCGTGACTCGCTCAACCACCAAAGCAGATTATGTTCTCGCAGCAATACCCGAGGACATGTTCCCGGAAATCTCCGTCTGGCTTTGTGAACAAGGAGATACGCCAATAGCGTATGACGCCCTAAAAACATACCTTCTGCAGCAGTACTTGCCATCGACTTCCGCCCGTATAGCAAAACTTTTTCAGCTCTCAACAACCGTTGGGGGACCAAAGGGCTTCACTTGCCCTCAAGGAAATGACCAGTATCGCTCGCCTGCAACCTGCCGTAGACAGCTCTCCTCGTGAGGTGCTACTTCGTGCCCTTTGGGTATGCTGTTTACCCGAACCTGTACGCGCTTCCATACCCGATGTCAATAGTTTACCCATAAAGGACTTGATGACCAAAGCCGATGCCCTCATGGACAGCCACTTCACGACCTTCAAGACCTCCATCAACGCTTCCACTCCTGACAAAGAGGACACCTATTCAACGTAAACCGAAGCTGACGCGAATGCCGTAGAACCCACATGCCTACCACGTGATGTACTGGAGCGGCGATAAAGCCTCCAATCACCCACCACTCGCTCTTGCCCCAACCAACGACTTCTACAGCCACTTACTGCCGTCCCTCGGCCGCAGTTTTGCTACTAACACTCCAGATTCAGGGCTGCCGAGAAGAAATATGCCAAGGATTGTCAGTGGCCAAAAAATGTGCATGTAGGCCATCGCTCGGGGCGGTGGCCTCCCGTGTTTCTAATCTTTTCTTTTCACATGATGCAGGAACGGGTGTGCCGTTTTTGGCAGACACGGGTGCTTGTCGTTCTCTTTTGCCAAGAGAATTCTTCAGGACACGACGTAGTCTGTCTAAGTCTGCTGATGTCCGCCTGGTAGCTGCCAACGGATCTGTGATACCCACCTACATTATCGTTTGGAAACGGCAAATTAAATTTGAAGTTTCTCGTTGGTGACGTCACATACCCAATCCTCGGTGCGGATTTCCTCTCTCATTTCCACCTTCTGGTCGATGTCGCCCACTGAAGATTGGTCAACGCAGACTTGTACTTGTCGACACCTCTTCAACCCGGCCCCTCCAACCTTGCTCTCCACTTCAGCGCACCCACGAATACCTATGCCCACCTCCTAACGTCATACCCGGAAGTTTTCCGTAAAGAACTTCGCCAAACGCCAACGGCTCCTGCCAAACATGGTATTTATCACCATATCAAGACAACGGGAACCCGAGTCTTCGCCAAATTCAGACGTCTGGCACCGGATCGATTGGCAACAGCCAAACATAAGTTAGATGAAATGGAAGAAATGGGCCTTTGCCAAAAGGCCTCCAGCCCATGGTCGTCACCTTTACACATCGTCCTGAAGAAAGATGGCTCCCTCCATCCGAGTGGGGATTACAGGCGCCTGAACATGCAAACAGAACCAGATCACTACCCCCTCCAAAACATCGCCGACGTGACCTCCTACCTGCACAAAGCGAAAGTTTTCTCCACGCTCTACCTCCTGAAGGGGTATTATCAGAGGCCTATGAACCCAGAAGACATCCCCAAGACCGCCATCACCTCTCCCTTCGGTTCATACACCTTCAATTACTCCTGTTTTGGCCTTCGTAATTCTGGGGGCACTTCTCAATGTCTCATGGATGGTATCTTATGGGACCTCCTTCTTCTTCTTTGTCCGCATCTTTGTCTGCATCTCCCCTTCTGTGTGTGTTACGTGGACGATATACTTGTATTCTCTTCCTCAAAAGAAGAACACCTCCGTCACCTGCGCATCGTGCTCGACCGCCTGCAACAAAACGGCATTGTAGTCTGGTACGACAAGTGTACCTTTGGCGCCAGTGAAGTGTCATTCTTAGGGCACCGCATCACTCCTGATGGAATCCATCCCCTCCCTGAGAAGGTAGCACCCGTTCAGAACTTCCCCACGCCCTCGACCGTCAAAGCACTGCAGGAATTCTTGGTCATGATCAACTATTATCACTTTTTTCTGCCAGCTATTGCTGCCACTCTTGCTCCCCTCTACGCCTTCCTCAAGGGCAAACCAAAATATCTGAAGCGGGGCCCCCTTCAAGAAGCGGCCTTCTGCAACGCAAAGAATGCCCTATCAACCGCTGCTGCTCTCACTTTTCCTGTCCTACATGCCATGCCCCTCTCCTTCTCTCCACCGATGCCAGCGACGTCGCTATTGGTGCAGTATTTGACAGGTGGTCAAGAGCACACCCTGCCCATTGGCCTTCTTCAGCAGAAAACTATCCAAGGCAGAATCGGGTTATTCTACCTTCGATCGCGAATTGCTGGTGGTGCACTTGGCTGTCCGTCACTTTCGCCATTTCTTAGAAGTTATGCCCATCGTCATTCACACAGACCACATGCCTCTGGTGCACGCCTTCACTGACAGGCTGACGCCTGGTCCGCCTGTTAACGCCGACATCTCTTCGCTGTGGCTGAATACAATTGCATTCTTTAACGCGTCCCTGAGAAAATTAATCCCGTTGCCTATGCCCTGTAAAGAAACACGTTGGCTGGCATTCAACTGGGATTGGATTACAACGCCCTGGCTGAAGCCTAATGACAGGATCCAGAGTATCAAGCATGTAGGACATCCTGCACATCCCTCCATTGGGAAGATGTCCCCCTCAACGACTCCAACACCACTCTCTCCCGTGACGTCAGTACTGGTAGACCGCAACTGTGGATTCCCGATCCCATGCACCGACGGCTGTTTGATTTCATTCATGGCCTTCCACATCCCTTGCACCGTTCTTCTGCACAGCTGCTGAAGACGAAGTTCATTTAGTACGGCATTAATAAGGATGTTAAGGATTGGGTCCGTGCCTGTACTTCTTGCCAAACTTCCAAAGTACATCGACACATGGATTCAGGAGTGGGCACCTTGCCTCAACCTCAGCGTTGTTTCACCCATATCCAGGTCGACGTTGTAGGCCCCCTACCCACATCGCAAGGACATTGTTACCTCTTTACTGTCATCGACCGCTCCACTCGGCCTGAAGCCATTCCCATGGAAACGGCAACGTGCGCCTCATGTACATCTGACTCACTCTCAGGATGGATAGCAAGATTTGATATCCCTGAGCATATTACTTCTGACAGGGGTACCACTTACACCTCTCAATTGTGGACATCATTAGTGATTCTCCTGAGCATCACCCTACATCAGACAACTGCCTACAACCCAGCTGCCAATGGAATGGTTGAATGTTTCCATCGCACCCTCAAAGCAGCTTTCATGTCCGGCTGCAAGGACTCCAACTGGTTTACTCAGCTTCCCTGGGTCCTCTTGGAATTAAGGACCACTCCTAAAGACGCCCTCGACGTCTCGGCAGCAGAAATGGTGTATGGCGACCTGTTGGTCGTCCCTGCCGAATTTTTTCCTTCTGCAACCTCCTCCGACGATAATCAGAGCATATGTCCCGTTGTGGGAAAATTTACTCCATGCCGCCAGACTTACAAGCTCCTAGTGAAGCATCACATACTGACAGACTTACACACTGTAACGTACGTCTTCCTACGCAACGACACTAGCAAGCCACCGCTAACGCCACCTTACACGGGCCCTTTCCTTGTGATCCGACGCAATCCGAAAGCATTCCTACTAAACATTCGTGGCAAAGAAGACTGGATCTCCATTGATAGTCTAAAACCTGCTTATCTCCTGCCAGATGACCTGCCTACAGTTCGCCTCTCTAGATCAGGACGCCCTATTTAACATGTACAGTATGTCATTTTTAGGGGGGGAGAGCCATATACCACCCGTGTGTCACACGAGCGTACATAGTAACAACATTTCTCTTTATTGTATATATTATCCTTTGTATCTTCGCTCTCCCCTCACACTGACAGTTACTTGTTTTAACCTGTCTGCATATTCCATTGTTAACTGTTAACAGAACCAGTTGCCAGTTTGACAAGAAATAGCATGTCTGTATTTTGTGACCTTCTTACCGGGACCTAGTGTGTATATATACTCGATGTATCGTAATAAAGTTACTCAGTTGCTTTCATCTCACCTTTGAGTCACGACCTACTCTTGGCCCGTTACAATTCTAAGCAAAGTAGTGGAGCCGATTAATTTGTCAGATTTGGTGACGGATCACATTAAGGGCCTCTTATATATGCCGCTAGTTTTAAGGTTGAAGATGATAATTAGCAATTCAATAATCTTATACCATCAGAAAATCTTCCGCATATTGTCTATATCCTAATTTCAAATAATTTGGATAATGAAAATTGAAAGTAAGCAGTTTTTTTAACAAAGATTGTATATCTAAACATGTAATGGCGTCCAAATGAGAATATATATCAATGTTGTTAAAATATATAAGAAGACTTCAACAGGAATGTATTCAATATTCAAGGGATATGACATATAAAATTCATTCTTAATGTCCAGGAAATATGAATAACGGAATACCTACTGTTTTGAAGAGGTAATGTAAACATTAGCCAGTCTATGCTGCTCCTACTTGTTACGATAATGCTTTGACCTTCCAGTTTCTGAAACTTCTCAAGGAAATAAGAGCCTTGGCAAAACAGTGTATCAGCCATCTGAAATGAGGAAAAAATACTAAGATGTCTAATAAATTTTGATTATTACCTAAGTTTTTTCTCGTTAAGTTCAATGATTAATGCAAATAATTATAAATAACAAAAATAATTAAATTAGAATAAAAGAATAAAAATTCAATAATGAAAATATTAACAAAAGGTGATTAATTTTGTCTTTATTGGTATTATCTAAATATGAAAACAATTAGCTACCGATGTATGGAGTAGGCCTGATAATAGATAACAGATAATAGATCATACGTCAAGAGCTCTCAATAGATCAATATTGAAATAATTCCTTGACGTTTCTCGTCTTACATGAGATTGCATTATTTGAAACCTGGAACCTGTTTTGTGTCATTAAACTTGAAAAGTAAAATTTGATAATTTATTACGCCATGAAATTAGTATAATGATTTATCTCTTCAAAAAATCTGCTACCATAGAATATTCAATAAGATAGTAATTAAATCATCGACAGTGAGATTGTAGTTAGAATGCCAATTTGAAAAGGTAACCCCGATATTTATAAAGTCATTAAACTAACCCTGACTTTATGAACTTTATATCAAAGAGTAACTGCTGCTGTTTTTCCATCTGACAAATATCAAAGGACCAATGCAGCAAGCCAAGAAATATTTCGATCTCGGAAAATATGAAAGATGAATTGTGATCTTTAACATTTGGGTAAATATTCCTAAAACTTAGATATCTTAAGAAGGTTGCAGATAGAATGTTTTAAATTTTTAGACATGTGTTAATAGCTTTTCTAGTTTTCTGGCTGATATGCATATATCAAAAGAAACTAATAAGCAACAACTGGGAACCAAAAACACAGCCTCCTGGCGAAGGTCATTACCGTTTTTCTAATACGGATAGGAAACCATCTATTCTCGATGAAGTGATATCCGCATGATACATTGTAAGCAAGGTTCCCATCAACAAAGAAATGAAGACGGAATCTTAGACTAAAACTATCTGTTTTTGCTGCAAGGAAGACATATGCTCCCTCAGGAAAATTAAAACAAGTCGAGTTCCAGTTATATGTTGTCTTTATCGAGTTGCCTGAAAAAAGAAAAATATTTGTTTTGAGAGATTACACAAAGAGAATGTTTCTTTGTGTGTGTGTGTGTGTTGACTTCAAATATCAATTTATATCATCTCTGATCATTTGATGATTTCATCTCAAGTCCTTATAACATATATGTATGTATGTATGCATATATATACAGTATATATATATATATATATATATATATATATATATATATATATATATATATATATATATATATATATATATATATATACACTTTATAATTATAATTATATATATATATATATATATATATATATATATATATATATATATATATATATACATATATATACATATAGGTATGTATATATATATATATATATATATATATATATATATATATATATATATATATATATATATATATATATATATATATAAATACATCAAGAAAAACTATCAGTAAAGACAAAAGACCTAATAAACAAAACATAGGAAATGAGGGTGAAATCAAATCGCGATGAAACAGAATGAGCAGAACTATATGAAAAAAAAGGAAAAAAAATTCAGAACTCAAGACATTCTCAGACAAAAATTAAGGAAAGACTAAGAAAACTGAAAAGCATCAAATATTTGAAAAGAAGACTTGGCAAAAATAGTATGCTTTAAATGAGAAAACGTATATGCTATCAACAAAAGAGATGGAGTGATAGAAATTGCAGAGGATTTCTATACAATGCTAAACAATAGTGATATAAGAACTATTTTTGCCAATAGAAATAATGAAGCACTTAAGCTGGTATCAAAAGTAACAATAGGAGAAGTAAAGGAAGTATTAAAAAGTATAAACAGAGGTAAAGCAGCAGGAGGAGATGGCCTAACAATTGATTTAATAATACATGAAGGATATTTCATTGTAGTACAATTCGCTAAACTTTACACAAAATGTTTGCAAAAATGCTCTACACCTACAGATTGGAAAAACTTTATCATTATACTAATCCTCAGAGGGAAACATAAAAGACCTAAAAAATTACCGCCAAATAAGTTTCCTCTCAGTAATATATAAAATATTTACAAAGATCGTATTCAGACAAAAAAAAAAGAAAGAAAAAAAAAGAAGTTAAATCTTAACCACGCAAGAAAGCTTGCGGCTTTAGAAGTGGGTATTCAGCAACTGATCATATGCATGTAATTAACCAGCTAATGAAAAAATTAACAATGACAGACCAATATGTCTTGCATTTATAGATTATGAGAAAGCTTTTGATTCTGTTAAATCTCTGCAGTAATGAAAGCCCATTATAACCAAGGAATAGCTGAGTCTTATGTTAGACCATTTGAAAATGTCTATAAAGAAAGTACATCAATCATAAAACTATAAAAATCGTGAGAACATTCCAAAAGAGTAAGGAGTTAGACAGGGAAACCCCGTCTCTACTAAATTATTCACAGTATGCTTAGAAGAAGTTAAAAATATTTAGATTTGTAAAATGTAGGAGTTAACAACATGAAATTTACAAAAGACATAAGTATATTCAATTAATCATGGTAGGAATCGCAAAAAGGTTACAGACGATTTCAATAAAGAAAGGAAAAATTATGACTGAAAATTGATATTAGTAAAACTAAGATAATGTTCAATGAAAAGGCAGAGACAGCAAATAAAGGTTATGGACGAACATCTAGAGATTGTTAATGAATATACGTACATAAGACAGACAGAGAGTGTTTCCCCTGGACATGAGACAGAAATTAAACGAAAGGTAAACATAGGATGGAAAGTTTTTGTTAAACAGAATGAGATAAGAGGCAGCAGATAAGAAAGATAAGAAGCAACATGGATACGAGAGCAAACCAAACTAGAGGGTATTCTAACAAAATATAAGAAAAATAAATGGACATGAGCGGGACATATAATAAGAATGACAGATAATAGCTGGACATTAAATATAATAAAATGGGTCCTTAGAGATTGCAAAAGAAGAGAGGGAAGGAATAAAAGGACGATGGACTGATGAAATAAGAATATTTTCGAGTATAAACTGTCATATAAAGACCATAAACAGACGGGAGTGGAAAGACATGCCTCGGACCTTTGTTCTGTATTGGTCTAGTAACGGCTGATGATATATATATATATATATATATATATATATATATATATATATATATATATATATATATATATATATATATGTATATATATATATATATATATATATATATATATATATATATATATATATATATATATATATATATATATCCCCTTCAAAGCTACTTTTTCTCTTTATATCATGATTTATACTGAGTTTTTCAAAATAACGTAATATGCTGATAGATTTCAGTAATAATAATAATAATAATAATAATAATAATAATAATAATAATAATAATAATAATATTGATATATTGTATTAAATATCAATAGATTGACCAAGGTCAAATGAAATCATGTTTATGAAACGTGTCTTAAATTCGTTTAGTGAATTTCTTTTAGTGAGTTGTACACAGTTTTAATGATCCTAATGAACGTGCTTTTGACATAATCAAAGTCTTGAGGTATCTAAATCGAAGATAAGGAAAGCATATGTACAAAAATGCTAAACAGTTTTCACCTAAATGACTGGAGACAGCAGCCGATATCAGCACTGCACCCTGTGCCATGAGCAACCAAAGATACATTTTTAGGAATAATACAAATGTGTATCCTATTTGATTCCGTAGCCGGATTCCTTCCGAGGGTCTTAAAGCAACGGCAACCAATCTTGCACACACTGTTATTGTCAACTCAATAATTCGATGTAGCGGGGCCGCAGTCAAAAGAAATATCTCTAGAGTCCTAAAAATTCTTTGTGTCATATCGTTTCACTTCCGTTTATCTTTCTCTGTTATTCTTATAGAATATTTACAGATAAAGGGATAACTGACTTAGAAAGAGTCCGATTTACAATCAATCACTTTATTTTGTTGATAAAAACTTTACTCGATGGATATTTCATATTTCCCTTTCATGACGAAAGGCACTTTTATTCCATATCCCACATTTTAGCAATGAGCATTAGGTGTATCACGGATGCAAGAAAGATTGATGTATACAGATGTCTTTTCCAAACGGATGTGATGCATCTTGTTTTCTTCATCTCAAACTTCTTTTGTGTTTCGGTTTCTGCTTTTGTATGTGATATCTGAAAAAGTAGTTTTTTAAAAGTGACATAGTAAACATCCTTCAAACATGTTTGGTAAATCTTGATTTGATGGATCCCCAAAACAGGAATGCGCCCCTCCCCGAAAAAAAAGGGATGGGAAAGGAAGTTGGTGAGAAAAAAATTAATTTTTGTAAACCTTCCTTGACTGCTGAACTTATAATTTTTTTTTCTATGAAATAGAACACTACCGAAAACGAGCGGTAGAGTAACATGAAAAACGCAATTTTGTTTTAAACCATTCTTACCAAAATCTCTTTTGAATTATCAGGCAAATCATAAATACCTAAATAGTGCATGGGCTGAGAACACAGAGCTATGATTATGAGAGCAGTTAAACTTTTTAAAATGTTCTTATTGAAAAAACTACAAAAACTCTAAATTCTTCAACCGGATAAATTTAGAACTGATTTTCTGGCCAGGATTTCTCGATTTTAATGTTACATATTTAAATGGGATCTTGCTACAAAGATGACAACGGAAAATCTTGTATAATTTTCTCATAAGCCTTATTACAGTAGTCTTTATTAATTTTCAGCTTCATACAATAAAATCTGCACAAGTTATGAGTAATGTACACGAACGAACCCATCTGTTATTGAACGAATTATTCTCTTTTTCATAAAGACAATAGATGAATAATACGGATAAAGAGAGTTAAATCGCCAGTTAAAATATCGCCTTTAAATATTTTACCATTACAATAACACTATGAGCACCATCAAAATGTTTGGAACGTCCCAAATTTCCTCGGTCAAATGGAAACACTCCGTAACGTAAAGGAAAAGCCGTTTGAATGATGTAAGAAAATTCGTAATATTCTCTTCTTACGATCTTTCCGGGAATGAGTCTCCTCTGTCAAGTTTAGCAAATGCTGGCTATGAAATAAAGTGCTCTCTTAGCAACGAGAGACAAACCCAAAACTAAAACGTTGGAGATCAGGTTTGAAAATTCTAGAGCAATTCTTCACTATCAAGGTAACATTTCCAGCAACTTCTGTCATTTTGCAATTTGAATAATTTTGTAGGTTTAAGATGAAGATTATAATGTATGATGTATATATAGAGTTGTGTATAAAGTTCATACATACTAATTAATAGTCGAATTTTTTTACCTATAACTGTTTATATCATGTATTACTATATTTATAGATATACAGATACTCACACATACACACACACACGCAGAAACACACACACACACACACACATACACAGACACACACACACACACACATATATATACACACACACATATATATATATATATATATATATATATATATATATATATATATATATATATATATATATATATATATATATATATTGCCAACGTGCTTTGAAAGCTCAGTCAATAACCAATTGATGATAACATATACGCACTTGATTAATCATCTCATTCGCATCAAAGACAGCAACACACCACTCACCTGTGAATTAGTTCCTTGTTACACCATCAGCCTGATGTCCAGAATGCATTGTGGTCTGTTCGCCAGGTATTATATTCTCGCTTTAAGGTCCTTGGAGATTCGCTCTGTCCAATACACGCGTGATGCTATTTATGTCAACCAGTTTCTTTGGTGTCTTTCTTACAGGAGCAATATGTGTTTAAAGGTATTTGAAATAAAAGTCTGTAAATAGGGTGAGATAGGTTTTCATTTTAGATCTTTACCTT
>NC_090739.1:65923307-65930807 GCF_036898095.1 Palaemon carinicauda
TTTCTTTGAGCCATCGCCCTGCAACCTCTCCATTGCCAGTGGATTGCGTAGGCCGGCCAGACTCCTACTTTACAGCTGTTGTTCGACTGCCTGCGGCTATGCCGGCTGCTGGCAGCCATGACAACTGCTGGTGGCCATGTTTTATACAAACTGTCGGCGGCTATGACGGCTGCTGGCGGCTATACAGGCTGCCGTCGGCTATACAGTCTGCCGGCAGCCATGTCATCTGTCGGCAGCCATGGCGGCTGGTGGCGGCTGGCGGCTGCTGGCAGCCATGATGGCTGTTGGTGGGAAGTCCCTCTTGTCACCAAGGTTCTTCGTCCTCCATTGGACTGCTGGTCACAAGTTCTGTTGCGGGGGTATTAGCCCGGCCAGACCGGCACAGATAGATACTGCCGGCTGTACCAATGCTGCCGGGTGCTAGCCTGCTGGCTATGTGCCAGGTGGACCTCGCTGGCGATGGTACTTGTGGCTGGATGAAAGCCTGAATGTTATATTCTCTCCTTACATTTGTACCTTCTTGCTGGAGAAAGGCAGTAAATTAGACATTTACATCCTTAATTGGTGTATACATACACAGTAATAAGGCAGCCTTCACTCCATGCTGTCTCTCTCTCTTTTAGGTAGTATGCTGGCTGCACTGGCAGGGACTAGCTTTGCCGGCTATATGCCGGCTGAATTACAGTATATGTTCATACAGGTAGTCAGTATATTTGCAGTATAGGATATACTGCAGATAGAAAAACTATTGTATATATTATACTAGTAGTTATTTTCCAATATATCTTGGGTATCCTTGCCCGGGTGTTTGCTGAGACCAATCCTGTATTGAAAGAATAGGATTTCTTCAATATTCTGATTAGAAATCAGTTTTCATATTACCCTACAATATTAAATATTTTAAAGGGCAGGTGGTATTACACTTCTAACCCTAAAAGGTTAGAACCCTTATCCTTAAGTTTCCCTGATCAGGAAACTCTATGATTTTAATATTGTAAGGGAAGGTCACAGCAAATGGTCTGGGTAGGATACACAAATATATGTCTCTTATATTTCCTAGCCCAGTCGGTGTAATGCCGCTTGGACCGTGCCGTCAGATGCTTGCCACAATGGCAGCACTCTGGCTGAACTACATTATATATAATTATACAGTAGTCCAGGGGTTCTTAACTGGGGGTGCTCGCACCCCTAGGGGGTGCGAACCTGGTTCCTAAGGGGTGCGAGGATACCTGTGAAATATTGAAGAAAATATATGTTTTTACATAAGCTTTATATTTTTTCCTAAAAAAAAAAAAACTTGCTTAGTCTTAAACAGTGTTCGAAGAGATATACCTAAATCTATTTTCCAAATGAAGGGATAAAGTTGCAACAAACTCGAGTCCGGGGTACACGTATGTGATTTGGATGAACGAGGAGAAATTCACCATTTTCTCCATGAATGGGTACAAGAACTGGCCATACATTTCATTGACCCTATTTTTGTTCAGATGCTTGCCTACTTGGCTGATGTGTTTTCAGCACTCTGTGAACGCAATCACTCTCTGCAGGGAAGGGGACTTAACATTGTGACTGCAAGCGAGAAATTGGTTGCATTCAAGGAAAAACTAGTCTTGTGGATAAAGCGTGTGAAAATGGGGAATTTGGTAAATTTCCCCTGCCTGGGAGAGACAGTCACAGAAAATTGTACCCTGCCTCCAAACTTTGTTGCAAAAACTGTTGAACATATGCAGATGCTGTGTACTTCCTTTGATGGTTACTTCTCTTGTGGAGAGTTACAAGCCTGTAATATCTGGATCTTGAACCCTTTCATGCAGAATTTGGAAGATGTTGATGATGATGGCAGCATCAAAGAAGATCTCATCGACATGAGACACAATCGTGGAATCCAAAAGGAGTTCACCAATAGTCAGCTGGACCAGTTCTTGGCTTCTCAGCTGGAAGCATACCCTGCACTAGCAGCGAAAGCACTCGAAGTGCTAGTACCTTTTGCAACTACTTACTTGTGTGAGCAAGGATTTTCTTGTCTACTTCACATCAAAACGAAAAGCAGAAATCGGCTGAATTCTGAACATGACATGCGAGTAGCATTCAGTACTAAGACACCAAGATTTGATGCCATTATTGAGAAAAAACAGCAACAACGAAGTCACTAGGTTTACAGTGCAGTACAGGCAAAATATAATGTCATTCTGAACCAAATAAAAAAAAATATATTCTTGTTGATACATACTCATCATTTTTTCTCTTGAAAGAACTTTAAGCTGTATGAATGAATATAGAATAAAAAAAGGTTTTATTTTTACATCAAATTTGTATTTTTAGCTTTTTCATATATTCAGATTCCAGGGGGGGGGGGTGTGCGAGAACTGACTGCTGATTTGAAAAGGGTGTGAACACTGAAAAAGGTTAAGAACCACTGCAGTAGTCGGTATTTTGCAATATAGTATAAACTGCAAACAGAAAACTATAGTATCATTATACAGTAGTTGGTTTCTAACATATTTTGGGTACCCTTGTGCAGGCTTCTGCTGAGACCGTTCCTATATTGAAAGAATAGAATTCCTTCAATACTCCTATTAGAAATCAGTCATCCTTACCCCACAGTGTTAAAGAATAAAAAGGGGCAGTGACTTGTACACTTTATTACCCCTAGGGGTTAGAACCCTTTCGTTAGAGTTCCTTGATAGAGAAATCTCCTTATAGTTAATACTGAGGGGAGATAACAGCATTTGCTTGCATGGGATACACAAGTATGTGTCTCCCACTATCCCTTTCTAGCTTACTATCCCAAGCTATTTTAGTTAAAAGATGACTTTTACATATTGCTTATCAGTGAGATAATCAATTGTATACTCATTTTGCTTTCCTTTCTTTACAGGAGGAACCCCAGATGACATGTGTTGCAGTCTTCTGCAATATCAAGAGTAAGTACTTTTATGGTCATAATACATGCAGATTTCATGCCCCCAGCAATATTATTTCCGAATCCCGGCATTATTGGAACCCTCAAATTTGCAATGTATGTCGGACCATAATGTCCGAGGGTTTCGAGAATCCCAAGTCGATGGAGTCTAGGGATGCAGCTCGTAACAAACTACGCAACTGGGTGAGAGGTTTCCAGAAAATCTCTCCGGGACCATACCTACCTAATGATAGGATGCGTAACCTACTATTCCCAGAAGCAAGTAAGGAAATAGTGGTGCCCCAGGCATGATTTACACCTCCCTGCGGCCAGATAACCCTTGGGACTGAGGAAAGGAAGCCCTCACGGGAAGAAGGGGATAATTTCGTGTTGGAATTGGTTCCGTCTGTGCCGGCTCTAGAGCCATTAGCATCGACATCTTCACCCTCTACCCCTCTATTATACTAAATGGACCAATTATGGGCACATATGAAAGTTGAAAAAGAGGAAGCGAAATGCAAGATAGAGCTCTGTGAAGCTCCACTTGTCGCTCCCCAAGGGTCATACAAATGACCCAGAGACCAAGACCTTCCGACATGCTCCAAAACCAATCCCTGGAGATTTGCGGAGCTTATGCCGATTTTAAACGGCAAACTCTACATCTCGGAGAAGATGGGTGCTGTTCATTTGGACAAAATCTAGTTTTGGCCTAGCTTTGACGCTTTCCCTAATTGCTTCATTTAACTGAGACATGAACCAACGTCAAGAAAAGAAACAGAACTGAAGAAGGTCATGATTCTCGACCATGATAAGGCACAGGCTATCTTGTCAAGTAGCCTAAGAAAAGTGGGTTACTCTGTGTCGAAAGTATTCACACTAAGTAACAGATACCCTTCCTTTCTTGCTCCTGCTTCACTATCATTCCCCTTTACGTGGAAGGCAACTAAATCTTTTGCCAAGGCAGTGGACGCAGGTAGACCATGTCTTGCACTCGAGGAGTGCAAGCCTCTGTCACTAGCCTTTCCCAGGCAGGAGAAGGATTAGAAGGAAGTCCACTTAACTTTTTCAGTAGGAAGACTAGACGTGGATGTCGCTAGACGACAGTTTAGTGAGACTCTACCTAAACTATCTGAGTTTCGTTTGGGCAAGGAACAAGAGATAAAGGAGAGACTTGCAGCCTCCCTATCCCTACAGAGCTGCATAGAGTTGTGTACAGCCCATCAAAGTACCCCAGACATGCTTATGGTCTTGGCCAAAAGGCATATGGCCACCTTAGTAAAAGACCTTTATGCCTTTATGAAGGCTAGGAGAGCCTGTAAGGAGTTTGTGTTCGCTGCCGCAACAGTGAAACACGAAACCAGGCAGCTGATATCTTCCAACATCTGGGATAGAGACCTCTTTCCAAACGAGGTAGTTAGAAAGGTGATTAAGAAGGCCACCACGGACAACATAGGACTTCCCCAAAAGTGGGACATCTTTTCAAAGAGAAAGTCTTCCCCGGTTGTGGGTCCCCAACCTAAAAGGAAGACGGAAAAGTATAGAAATGTTCCTCGGGCTGTTCAACAACATCCCACAGTTACAATGACCGCGGTGCCACAGGCAAGCGGTCGAATATGTAAACTTTCTGATCAGGCAAAGCAAAGAGACGCTTCTGGTAGGAGGGAGGTTCCTCCAGGATCGCTGGACCTTCAATCCTTGGGTCCAAGTCCTAATTAAGATGGGACTAGGATGGAAAATAGACATGCCTCCACCATCATTTCCTTAACTCTTCCTACACTCTAAAACCCTCCTGAAAGAGTATACCTTAGAGCTCTAGAGCATATAGGCAGTAAGGAGTGTATAGTCCATCGAATTCCATGGAAGGCTGTTTGGTGTTCATGAGAAGGACTCAAGAAAACTCAGTCATTCTGGACTTGTCGCCACTCAACAAGTTCAAATAAAACAGCAAGTTCAGAATGTTAATCCTTCTGAACATAATGACCTTGTTTCAAAAAGGGGTGTTCGCAGTCTTGTCAGACTTGAAAGATGCCTGTTGGCAACTTCCAGTCAGTCACCCCTCCCCTCCTACCTAGGATTCAAGTTACAAAGGATAACGTATGTCCTAGAAAAGATACTTGTCGGACTAAACACAGTCCTAAGTATCTTCACGGGATTGGCAGACACAGTCACTCAAAAACCAAGCCTAGAAATGGTTCAGGCAACAATGTTCCTGGATGCAAGGCTTGGGTGGGCAGCACCCGAAGTAGCTGGTCTATGAGCATCCAAGGAAGTGATCCGGTCCCGGAACATCGGGGATGCTAGATAAGCTTCAAGAAGTCTCGATTCTCTCCAGCTCAAAGGCTTCAATGGTTAAAAACCATTGAAACCTGTGGTCACACCAACTCTCCTTTCCCTTGGGGATGTAAAAGGAGATCGCAGGGTCGGTCAAGAGACTATGGTAATCAGTCAGAATTCCAAGACGCTAACAGGGAGGAGTTCGCAACTCTCTCCAGTTCGGAATATGACAGAACCAGTGTTAAGAGCACAGCTGAAAGATGTGTCAAGAGTCTGGAGAAGATACGCATTAAACGCTCGAAGAGATCTAAAAAGACCGATATCGGTCTTTCCTTAATAGCTTTCCAAACAATGGTCAAAGGCCAAAAGCCCCAAGGCTATATTAGTCATCTCATGGGTGGAGAAACTCTCTCCATGCAGATCAGACCTCTTCAGACTAATCTGGGACATCGAAGCGATAATGAGACTTCGGAACCGACAAGGTTAGAGAGCGTCTCATACAGTTTAGGTGACGTTAACCATCCCTTACCTAAAGGGATGGCACCTATCAGCAGTTCATGTACAATCGATCCGCAATGTGACAGCGGATGCTCTACTCGGGCTCAAACTGATAGAGTTATAATGGTCCACAGACGCAGACCTATTTTCTCCTAGATGGGAACAAGTCCTCGAGCTGCAGATTGACCTCTTCGTCATGAGCATCATCAAGAAACTACCTCGATATGTAGCCCCATACGAGGATCCTCTAGTGGAGATAACAGACATCATGTCTCTAGTATAGATGGGATGGACTCAGGAATTCCTGTTCATCCCATCCAATCTCCTGCTGAAGGTCCTCAACATGCTGAGATCCTTCCAGGGAGGAGTGTCTCTGTTGGCTCCCAAGTAGCCCAAGAGCAATCTGTTCCCTTTAGTGAAGGAACTGAAGCTGAGGCTGCCCCTAGTTCTGAACCCAGGACAATCTCAGAAGGTTCAGAAGTTAATTGCCTTCGATTTATCACAGAGAGCCCAAACCCTTCATTTCATGATTTTCTTGCCCTAGCGGTTAGGAAAAGATTTGAGATTTCAGAAGGCAATATAGAATTCTTAGAAGAATACAAGTCTAAGTCGACTAGAAGACAATATGAGTCATCTTGAAAAAAGTGGGTTGCGTTTGTAAAAGCAAAAGGACCAAAAGAAATTTCAGTGAACTTCTGTCTGTCCTCCTTTGTCCACCTTCAAAATCAAGGTCTGGTGGCCATCACGATAACTACGTGCAAGTCAGCCTTGACTAGACCTCTTCTATATGCCTTGCAAGTGGATCTGGCGAATGAAATCTTTAATAAGATTCCGAAGGCATGTGGAAGGCTTAGGCCTGCAGCAACCCCAAAGCACATCTCATGGTCTTTGGACAAGGTCCTACATTATGCATCATCTGTGAACAATGAAGATTGTTCCATCAAGGATCTAACCCAAAAGGTTAGTTTTAGGTTTGCCATAGCCTCCCGGGCTAGAATTAGTGAAAGAGTGGCCCTATCTAGAGGGCCACATTCAGTTCACAGAAGTGGGAGAACTGAATCTCTTTCCTGATCCAACCTTTCTCGCTAACAGCGAGCTACCCACTAAGAGGTGGGGTCCCTGGAGAATTTGCCCTCTGAAGGAAGATGTCTCCCTACGTCCTGTAGAGTGTCTAAAGGTTTGTCTTCGTAGAACTTCAGACTTCAGGGGAGGACTGCTCTATAAAGGAGAAGCCACTGGATCCAACTTATCCCTAAAACAACTGAGGGTGAAGCTCATCTACTTTATTCGCAGAGCAGATCCTGACAGTACTCCTGCAGGTCATGATCCGAGAAAAATTGCTTCAACACTAAACTTTTTTCAGTATATGGACTTTGAGCGTCTTCGCTCATATACTGGATTTAAATCATCCAGGGTGTTCTACAAACACAATGCCAAGCAGGTCCATGAACTGAAGCATTATGTGGTGGCAGCAGGTAGTGTATTAAAACCTGTCGTATAATTCTACGATGAACAGTTAATTGATTGGGACTGTCAATTAAAGGGAGAAGGTGTCAGCACTTTTAGTGTGATCCCCTTTTAAATGAGTGTTACCATGGTGACACTAACTCTGTTCAAAATCTCAGGTGTGGATTTATACAGATAGCACTAGTGCCGTGTATGTAGTACAGTGTTGATAAAATATAACAGGTACAGAAATTATGAAGTGAAATTTTGTTAAAAACTTTTCTTCAGTCTGAGAGTGGCACTCATTATTTCTTCCCTTTCAAAAGGGAAAAATAATTTCTGTATATGTCGCAGGTATATTTCCTTTATCATACTATATT
>NC_090739.1:65943307-65945807 GCF_036898095.1 Palaemon carinicauda
TGATGTTGCATATTTAAATGGGATCTTGCTACAAAGATGACAACGGAAAATCTTGTATAATTTTCTCATAAGCCTTATTACATCTATCTTTATTAATTCTCAGCTTCATACAATAAAATCTGCACAAGTTATGAGTAATATGCACGAACGAACCCAACTGTTATTGAACGAATTACTCTTTTTTTCATAAAGACAATAGATGAATAATACGGATAAAGAGAGTTAAATTACAAGTTAAAATATCGCCTTTAATATTTTACCATTACAATAACACTATGAGCACCATCAAAATGTTTGGAACGTCCCAAATTTCCTCGGTCAAATGGAAACACGCCGTAACGTAAAGGAAAAGCCGTTTGAATGATGTAAGAAAATTCGTAATATTCTCTTCTTACGATCTTTCCGGGAATGAGTCTCCTCTGTCAAGTTTAGCAAATGCTGGCTATGAAATAAAGTGCTCTCTTAGCAACGAGAGACAAAACCAAAACTAAAACGTTGGAGATCAGGTTTAAAAATTCTAGAGCAATTCTTCACTATCAAGGTAACATTTCCAGCAACTTCTGTCATTTTGCAATTTGAATAATTTTGTATGTTTAAGATGAAGATTATAATGTATGATGTATATATAGAGTTGTGTATAAAGTTCATACATACTAATTAATAGTCTAATTTTTTTACCTATAACTGTTTATATTATGTATTACCATATTTATAGATATACAGATACTCACACATACACACACACACGCAAACACACACACACACACACACACACACACATATATATATATATATATATATATATATATATATATATATATATATATATATATATATATATATATATATATATATATATATATATATATATATATATATATATATATATATATATATATATATATATATATATATATATATATATATATATATATATATATATATATATATATATATATATATATATATATATATATATATATATGTAGATAGATATATACAGTATATATATTACCATCATATACGCACTTGATTAATCATCTCATTCGCATCAAAGACAGCAACACACCACTCACCTGTAAATTAGTTCCTTGTTACACTGATGACTGGTGAGGAATGGCCAGCACCTGGTCCATCAGCCTGATGTCGAGAATGCATTGTGGTCTGTTCGCCAGGTATTATATTCTCGCTTTAAGGTCCTTGGAGATTCGCTCTGTCCAATACACGCGTGATGCTATTTATGTCAACCAGTTTCTTTGGTGTCTTTCTTACAGGAGCAATATGTGTTTAAAGGTATTTGAAATAAAAGTCTGTAAATAGGTTGAGATAGGTTTTCATTTTAGATCTTTACCTTGAAACAAAAGGAAAAACCGATTAGTGACAAGGCTTTTTATATATGCTCATTTTCTAGTTATTACTATATGCAGACTATTTTTCACTGATTGTTTTATAACAAATGATGGAAACTCCCCAGTTCTGAAGAGTTCCAAATTTCAAAGCAAGTATGCTTTAGGTACTAGATTGGGTGCTGGACTTGCCTCTCTGTAAATCTCTTTTATCCTTACTTTGTACTCGTCCAGTATAATCTATGGGGTATGATATCTAAAAAAAATAATAAATTCTGATATTGATTGCAGAAAGAACTTTTATAATAAAAAATTGTTAAGATATTTTAAGAGAACATAAAAGATTTCATTAAAAAATAAAAGAAAAACATGAAAAAATGAGAAAATGATTTTACAAATAATAACAATAGGCAACTGGATAATCAATTACTGACAAAAATAATTTTTAGTTTATTGAATGTTGACCAATGAACAATTTTCTTTCCTTCTATTTACCTGAGTGAAGGAATAATAGGGAAAATCAGTTACACATCTATTACATAATGTATAATATTTCTGAATGCTTTCTAATTAATTCTACAATTGACATTTAGTATTTATCTACGACATTTCCTCTTCCAGAAACCCTGCCATTAACAATAGTTTCTCTGAGTGTTATTAAGTATCTTTCCAACGATAAATATTTGTTTTTTAACCACTATCTTTACATACAATATTAAATTCGTATTAAATATTAGTTAGAAAACTTTTATTGTCAAGTTTTCGAAGATGTGCTTCATTGATTTTATTGAAAGAGGTAGAAAATATGGCCGATATTATATTAAAACCGCAAAACCTTTCTTTTCTTTAAGTGAATGATATTTCCATCTATTACCTTATTTTGCAATAGCTCATTGAAACCTTCCATCTAAAAGATAGATCTCACACTAATAAATTTGACCGGAAATAATTTTTTCACAACAAAACTTATCTATGAGACTCTAAATGTGTAAGTGGTTTCATGTTGATATTATCGGCTTTGTAGCAAAGCAATATTTCAATTCAAACAATGTATGTTTCAACGGATAATATGTTAGTTCCAAAAAAAGAAAAAAAGAAAAATAGAATCTTTCAAAGATATTCCCGAAAGAGTGCATTTAACGGAACAAACAAAC
>NC_090739.1:65950807-65955807 GCF_036898095.1 Palaemon carinicauda
ATTATACTAGTAGTTATTTTCCAATATATCTTGGGTATCCTTGCCCGGGTGTTTGCTGAGACCAATCCTGTATTGAAAGAATAGGATTTCTTCAATATTCTGATTAGAAATCAGTTTTCATATTACCCTACAATATCAAATATTTTAAAGGGCTGGTGGTATTACACTTCTAACCCTAAAAGGTTAGAACCCTTATCCTTAAGTTTCCCTGATCAGGAAACTCTATGATTTTAATATTGTAAGGGAAGGTCACAGCAAATGGTCTGGGTAGGATACACAAATATATGTCTCTTATATTTCCTAGTCCAGTCGGTGTAATGCCGCCTGGACCGTGCCGTCAGATGCTTGCCACAATGGCAGCACTCTGGCTGAACTACATTATATATAATTATACAGTAGTCCAGGGGTTCTTAACCGGAGGTGTTTGCACCCCTAGGGGGTGTGAACCTGGTTCCTAAGGGGTGCGAGGATACCTGTGAAATATTGAAGAAAATATGTTTTTACATAAGCTTTATATTTTTTCCTAAAAAAAAAAAAACTTGCTTTGTCTTAAACAGTGTTCGAAGAGATATACCTAAATCTATTTTCCAAATGAAGGGATAAAGTTGCAACAAACTCGAGTCCGGGGTACACGTATGTAATTTGGATGAACGAGGAGAAATTCACCATTTTCTCCATGAATGGGTACAAGAACTGGCCATACATTTCATTGACCCTATTTTTGTTCAGATGCTTGCCTACTTGGCTGATGTGTTTTCAGCACTCAGTGAACGCAATCACTCTCTGCAGGGAAGGGGACTTAACATTGTGACTGCAAGCGAGAAATTGGCTGCATTCAAGGAAAAACTAGTCTTGTGGATAAAGCGTGTGAAAATGGGGAATTTGGTAAATTTCCCCTGCCTGGGAGAGACAGTCACAGAAAATTGTACCCTGCCTCCAAACTTTGTTGCAAAAACTGTTGAACATATGCAGATGCTGTGTACTTCCTTTGATGGTTACTTCTCTTGTGGAGAGTTACAAGCCTGTAATATCTGGATCTTGAACCCTTTCATGCAGAATTTGGAAGATGTTGATGATGATGGCAGCATCAAAGAAGATCTCATCGACATGAGACACAATCGTGGAATCCAAAAGGAGTTCACCAATAGTCAGCTGGACCAGTTCTTGGCTTCTCAGCTGGAAGCATACCCTGCACTAGCAACGAAAGCACTCGAAGTGCTAGTACCTTTTGCAACTACTTACTTGTGTGAGCAAGGATTTTCTTGTCTACTTCACATCAAAACGAAAAGCAGAAATCGGCTGAATTCTGAACATGACATGCGAGTAGCACTCAGTACTAAGACACCAAGATTTGATGACATTATGGAGAAAAAACAACAACAACGAAGTCACTAGGTTTACAGTACAGTACAGGCAAAATATAATGTCATTTTGAACCAAATAAAAAAAAATATATTCTTGTTGATACATACTCATCATTTTTTCTCTTGAAAGAACTTTAAGCTGTATGAATGAATATTGAATAAAAAAAGGTTTTATTTTTACATCAAATTTGTATTTTTAGCTTTTTCATATATTCAGATTCCAGGGGGGGGGGGGGGTGCGAGAACTGACTGCTGATTTGAAAAGGGTGCGAACACTTAAAAAGGTTAAGAACCACTGCAGTAGTCGGTATTTTGCAATATAGTATATACTGCAAACAGAAAACTATAGTATCATTATACAGTAGTTAGTTTCTAACATATTTTGGGTACCCTTGTGCAGGCTTCTGCTGAGACCGTTCCTATATTGAAAGAATAGAATTCCTTCAATACTCCTATCAGAAATCAGTCATCCTTACCCCACAGTGTTAAAGAATAAAAAGGGGCAGTGACTTGTACACTTTTTTACCCCTAGGGGTTAGAACCCTTTCGTTAGAGTTCCTTGATAGAGAAATCTCCTTATAGTTAATACTGAGGGGAGATAACAGCATTTTCTTGCAGGGGATACACAAGTATGTGTCTCCCACTATCCCTTTCTAGCTTACTATCCCAAGTTATTTTAGTTAAAAGATGACTTTTACATATTGCTTATCAGTGAGATAATCAATTGTATACTCATTTTGCTTTCCTTTCTTTACAGGAGGAACCCCAGATGACATGTGTTGCAGTCTTCTGCAATATCAAGAGTAAGTACTTTTATGGTCATAATACATGCAGATTTCGTGCCCCCTGCAATATTATTTCCAAATCCCAGCATTATTGGAACCCTCAAGTTTGCAATGTATGTCGGACCATAATGTCCGAGGGTTTCGAGAATCCCAAGTCGATGGAGTCTAGGGATGCAGCTCGTAACAAACTACGCAACTGGGTGAGAGGTTTCCAGAAAATCTCTCCGGAACCATAACTACCTAATGATAGGATGCGTAACCTACTATTCCCGGAAGCAAGTAAGGAAATAGTGGTGCCCCAGGCATGATTTACACCTCCCTGCGGCCAGATAACCCTTGGGACGGAGGAAAGGAAGCCCCCACGGGAAGATGGGGATAATTTCGTGTTGGAATTGCCATTAGCATCGACATCTTCACCATCTACCCCTCTATTATATGAAATGGACCAATTATGGGCCCATATGAAAGGTCTAATAGAAAACTTTCACAAACAAGATGGAAAGGAGGAAGCGAAATGCAAGATAGAGCTCTGTGAAGCTCCACTTGTCGCTCCCCAAGGGTCATACAAATGACCCAGAGACCAAGACCTTCCGACATGATCCAAAACCAATCCCTGGAGATTTGCGGAGCTTATGCCGATTTTAAACGGCAAACTCTACATCTCGGAGAGGATGGGTGCTGTTCATTTGGACGAAATCTAGTTTTGGCCAAGCTTTGACGCTTTCCTTAATTGCTTCATTTGACTGAGACATGAACCAACGTCAAGAAAAGAAACAGAACTGAAGAAGGTCATGATTCTCGACCATGATAAGGCACAGGCTATCTTGTCAAGTAGCCTAAGAAAAGTGGGTTACTCTGTATCGAAAGTATTCACATTAAGTAACAGATACCCTTCCTTTCTTGCTCCTGCTTCACTATCATTCCCCTTTACGTGGAAGGCATCTAAATCTGTTGCCAAGGCAGTGGAGGCAGGTAGACCATGTCTTGCCCTCGAGGAGTGCAAGCCTCTGTCACTAGCCTTTCCCAGGCAGGAGAAGGATTGGAAGGAAGTCCACTTAACTTTTTCAGTAGGAAGACTAGACGTAGATGTCGCTAGACGACAGTTTAGTGAGACCCTCCCTAAACTATCTGAGTTTCGTTTGGGCAAGGAACAAGAGATAAAGGAGAGACTTGCAGCCTCCCTATCTCTACAGAGCTGCATAGAGTTGTGTACAGCCCATCAAAGTACCCCAGACATGCTTATGGTCTTGGCCAAAAGGCATATGGCCACCCTAGTAAAAGACCTTTATGCCTTTATGAAGGCTAGGAGAGCCTGTAAGGAGTTTGTGTTTGCTACCGCAACAGTGAAACACGAAACCAGGATGCTGATATCTTCCAACATCTGTGATAGAGACCTCTTTCCAAACGAGGTAGTTAGAAAGGTGATTAAGAAGGCCACCACGGAGAACATAGGACTTCCCCAAAAGTGGGACATCTTTTCAAAGAGAAAGTCTTCCACGGTTGTGGGTCCCCAACCTAAAAGGAAGACGGAAAAGTCTAGAAATGTTCCTCGGGCTGTTCAACAATATCCCACAGTTACAATGACCGCGGTGCCACAGGCAAGCGGTCGAATATGTAAACTTTCTGATCAGGTGAAGCAAAGAGACGCTTCTGGTAGGAGGGAGGTTCCTTCAGGATCGCTGGACCTTCAATCCTTGGGTCCAAGGCCTAATTAAGATGGGACTAGGATGGAAAATAGACATGCCTCCACCATCATTTCCTTAACTCTTCCTACACTCTAAAACCCTCCTGGAAGAGTATACCTTAGAGCTCTAGAGCACATAGGCAGTAAGGAATGTATAGTCCATCGAATTCCATGGAAGGCTGTTTGGTGTTCACGAGAAGGACTCAAGAAAACTCAGTCATTCTGGACTTGTCGCCACTCAACAAGTTCAAATAAAACAGCAAGTTCAGAATGTTAATCCTTCTGAACATAATGACCTTGTTTCAAAAAGGGGTGTTCGCAGTCTTGTCAGACCTGAAAGATGCCTATTGGCAACTTCCAGTCAGTCACCCCTCACCTCCTACCTAGGATTCAAGTTACAAAGGATAACGTATGTCCTAGAAAAGATACTTGTCGGACTAAACACAGTCCTAAGTATCTTCACGGGATTGGCAGACACAGTCACACAAAAACCAAGCCTGGAAATGTTCAGGCATCAATGTACCTGGATGCAAGGCTTGGGTGGGCAGCACCCGAAGTAGCTGGTCTATGAGCATCCAAGGAAGTGATCCGGTTCCCGGAACATCGGGGATGCAAGATAAGCTTCAAGAAGTCTCGATTCTCTCAAGCTCAAAGGCTTCAATGGTTAAAAACCATTGAAACCTGTGGTCACACCAACTCTCCTTTCCCTTGGGGATGTAAAAGGAGATCGCAGGGTCGGTCAAGAGACTATGGTAATCAGTCAGGATTCCAAGACGCTAACAGGGAGGAGTTCGTAACTCTCTCCAGTACGCAATATGACGGAACCAGTGTTAAGAGCACAGCTGAAAGATGTGTCAAGAGTCTGGAGAAGATACGCATCAAACGCTCGAAGAGATCTAAAAAGACCGATATCGGTCTTTCCTTACTAGCTTCCCAAACAATGGTCAAAGGCCAAAAGCCCCAAGGCCATATTGGTCCTCTAATGGGTGGAGAAACTCTCTCCATGCAGATCAGACCTCTTCAGACTAATCTGGGACATCGAAGCGATAATGAGACGTCGGAACCGACAAGGTTAGAGAGCGTCTCATACAGTTTAGGTGACGTTAACCATCCCTTACCTAAATGGATGGCACCTATAAACAGTTCATGTACAATCTATCCGCAATG
>NC_090739.1:65968307-65970807 GCF_036898095.1 Palaemon carinicauda
TATATATATATATATATATATATATATATATATATATATATATATATATATATATACATATATACCCTTCAAAGCTACTTTTTCTCTTTATATCATGACTTATACATCTCTTTTCATGAAAACCGAGTTTTTCAAAATAACGTAATATGCTGATAGATTTCAGTAATAATAATAATAATAATAATAATAATAATAATAATAATAACAATAATATATTGTATTAAATATCAATAGATTGACCAAGGTCAAATGAAATCATGTTTATGAAACGTGTCTTAAATTCGTTTAGTGAATTTCTTTTAGTGAGTTGTAAACAGTTTTAATGATCTTGATGAACGTGCTTTTGACATAGTCAAAGTCTTGAGCTATCTAAATCGAAGATAAGGAAAGCATATGTACAAAAATGCTAAACAGTTTTTACCTAAATGACTGGAGACAGCAGCCGATATCAGCACTGCACCCTGTGCCATGAGCAACCAAAGATACATTTTTAGGAATAATACAAATGTGTATCCTATTTGATTCCGTAGCCGGATTCCTTCCGAGGGTCTTAAAGCAACGGCAACCAATCTTGCACACACTGTTATTGTCAACTCAATAATTCGATGTAGCGGGGCCGCAGTCAAAGGAAATATCTCTAGAGTCCTAAAAATTCTTTGTGTCATATCGTTTCACTTCCGTTTATCTTTCTCTGTTATTCTTATAGAATATTTACAGATAAAGGGATAACTGACTTAGAAAGAGTCCGATTTACAATCAATCACTTTATTTTGTTGATAAGAACTTTACTCGATGGATATTTCATATTTCCCTTTCATGACGAAAGGCACTTTTATTCCATATCCCACATTTTAGCAATGAGCATTAGGTGTATCACGGATCCAAGAAAGATTGATGTATACAGATGTCTTTTCCAAACGGATGTGATGCATCCTGTTTTCTTCATCTCAGACCTCTTTTGTGTTTCGGTTTCTGCTTTTGTATGTGATATCTGAAAAAGTAGTTTTTTAAAAGTGACATAGTAAACATCCTTCAAACATGTTTGGTAAATCTTGTTTTGATGGATCCCCAAAACAGGAATGCGCCCCTCCCGAAAAAAAAAATAATTTTTGTAAACCTTCCTTGACTGCTGAACTTATAATTTTCTTTCTAAGAAATAGAACACTACCGAAAACGAGCGGTAGAGTAACATGAAAAACGCAATTTGTTTTTAAATAATCCTTACCAAAATCTCTTTTGAATTATCAGGCGAATCATAAATACCTAAATAGTGCATGGGCTGAGAACACAGAGCTATGATTATGAGAGCAGTTAAACTTTTTAAAATGTTCTCATTGAAAAAAACTACCAAAACTCTAAATTCTTCAACCGGATAAATTTAGAACTGATTTTCTAGCCAGGATTTCTTGATTTTGATGTTGCATATTTAAATGGGATCTTGGAACAAAGATGACAACGGAAAATCTGACTTTTATATATAAGATCTTGAGTAATTTTGTCATAAGCCTTATTACGTCTATCTTTATTAATTCTCAGCTTCATACAATAAAATCTGCACAAGTTACGAGTAATAGCACGAACGAACCCAATTTATATTTAAAAGGAATCAGAATTATACAATTGATGAAACGAAAAATTCAACTATATTTATTGCATAACTGTTATTGAACGAATTACTCTCTTTTTCATAAAGACAATAGATGAATAATACGGATAAAGAGAGTTACATTACAAGTTAAAATATCGCCTTTCAATATTTTACCATTACAATAACACTATGAGCACCATCAAAATGTTTGGAACGTCCCAAATTTCCTCGGTCAAATGGAAACACGCCGTAACTTAGAGGAAAAGCCGTTTGAATGTTGCAAGAAAATTCGCAGTATTCTCTTCTTACGATCTTTGCGGGAATGAGTCTCCTCTGTCAAGTTTAGCAAATGCTGGCCATGAAATAAAGTGCTCTCTTAGCATCGAGAGACAAAATCAAAACTAAAACGTTGGAGATCAGGTTTAAAAATTCTAGAGCAATTCTTCACTATCAAGGTAACATTTCCAGCAACTTCTGTAATTTTGCAATTTGAATAATTTTGTATGTTTAAGATGAAGATTATAATGTATGATGTATATATAGAGTTGTGTATAAAGTTCATAAATACTATTTAATAGTCTAATTTTTTTACCTATAACTGTTTATATTATGTATTACCATATTTATAGGTATACAGATACTCACACATACAGTATATATACATATACATATATATATATATATATATATATATATATATATATATATATATATATATATATATATATATATATATATATATATACACACACACACACACACACACACACATATATATATACATATATATATATATATATATATATATATATATATATATATATATATATATATATATATATATATATATATATATATATCTATATCTATATCTATATATTGCCAACGAGCTTTGAAAGCTCAGTCAATAAC
>NC_090739.1:65975807-65983307 GCF_036898095.1 Palaemon carinicauda
GGTGTGAATATCCTCAAATTTTCTCTCAAGGATATTGCATAATATCAGGGGATGTATTCTTGACATGCCACATAGCAATCTGCATTCCGAATAGCGTTTACGCTTCGAGGGGGAAAGCGGCAGAATTAGAAGGGGAGCCGTATCAAGGTTACCTTATTTCCCATACTACTATTGAGTATCACAACAGCAACATATCCAAGATGGCAGACATTCCTAATTCTGTAGCGATTTTGCACAGTGGAGTTCTCTGTTGATCTGACCTTTTCGATCGATTTTCAAGGATTATTATGCAATCTTCAACTTCTTCTGCCTCTGGAAAGTTGAGTATTGATTCTTACAATGTGTGAAATTTAGTTCCCGTGTCACAGTGAAATTAGAGTAATTTATTGTTATAGGAGCTAGGCCTGTTACCGGAGGTGCCATGGGTGCTGTCGTTCATTAGGCATGTGTTATTTAGTTAGTAGAACGACATTCCCGGTTTAAAATAACATTAATTATTTAATTATGAAAGCTATTTAGGCAATTTATACTTGTAAAGATATTTATATGCATAATTTTCCTTTTTTCTATGTCGATCGTATATGTCAGAGTTTCGGTGATTTAGGTAACCGAGATCTCGTCTTGCCTAGGTAACCTAACCTAGGCGATATAGTATACTTTCGATATTCCCCCGGTTACCCTCGTGTATTGGTTTATCAATTCAACGGAGATTGATATCTCCTAGAATTATTACATAACTGATACTCGTCTCTAGTAGAGATTTAAGGGTAATCTTTCTTCCCTCTGAGTGTAGCCTTAGGCTACAACTCTAGTGGGTGGTGCCTCGAGTTCTCATTCAGGCATGACTAGCCTAGGGTTTTCTGTCTCTTCCCTTAACCACAGATAGCAGGTTTTGGGATTTGGTCAGAACCTCCGAGTGTTTAGTCTTGTGCCGACAGTCGGCCGGCAGGGTGAATAGTCATTCCTCTGCTGGCTAGGCTGCCGACATAGGAGGCTAGCCTTCCCTAGGCCACACCTGAATTGGTTGTATAATGGCGCCACCTTCTCCTTGTGGTCTAGTAGACTAGGCCTGTGCTCGCAGACCCTAGGCTGAAGAATAGTTATTCTTCTGAGGCCTAGGATGGCGCCGGCACTGGAACTCTGTTTCTCCCTTATTGAGAGGAGGTGGCACTGCTGCCGTCCCCTTAACTATTTGGCAAACCCTAGGTTGGAGAATACAATTCTCCTGCCGCCTAGGATGGCGCTGATACTGAAACCGAGTTTCTTAAGGGTGTGTAGGGCCGGCAACCTTGTCGGCTCCTTCCACACCTCATACAGGATTTCCCTCCCCCTCTGTTCTTTTGTGATGGCCGACCCATTGTCTTTTTTTGAGCCGTCGCCCTGCAACCTCTCCGTTGCCGGTGGATTGCGTGGGCCGGCCAGACTCCTACTCTACAGCTGTTGTTCGACAGCCTGCGGCTATGCCGGCTGCTGGCAGCCATGACAACTGCCGGCGGCCATGTTTTATATAAACTGTCGGCGGCTATGAGGGCTGCTGGCGACTATACAGGCTGACGGCAGCCATGTCATCTGTCCGCAGCCATGACGGCTGGCGGCGGCTGGCGGCTGCTGGCAGCCATGATGGCTGTTGGTGGGAAGTCCCTTCTGTCACCAAGGTTCTCCGTCCTCTCTTGGATGCTGGCCACAAGTTCTGTTGCGGGGGTATTAGCCTGGCCGGTGGTAGGCCGGCCAGACCGGCACAGATAGATACTGCCAGCTGTACCAATGATGCCCGGTGCTAGCCTGCTGGCTATGTGCCGGTTGGACCTTGCCGGCGATGGTAGTTGTGACTGGATGAAAGCCTGAATGTTACATTCTCCCCTTCCATTTATACCTTCTTTTTGGAAAAAGGAAGTAAATTAGACATTTATATCCTTAATTGGTGTATACATACACAGTAATAAGGCAGCCTTCACTCCATGCTGTCTCTCCCTCCTTTAGGTAGTATGCTGGCTGCGCTGGCGGGGACTAGCTATGCCGGCTATATGCTGGCTGAATTACAGTATATGTTTATACAGGTAGTCAGTATATTTGTAGTATATGTACTGCAGATAGAAAAACTATTGTATATATTATACTAGTAGTTATTTTCCAATATATCTTGGGTATCCTTGTCCGGGTGTTTGCTGAGACCAATCCTGTATTGAAAGAATAGGATTTCTTCAATATTCTGATTAGAAATCAGTTTTCATATTACCCTACAATATTAAATATTTTAAAGGGCAGGTGGTATTACACTTCTAACCCTAAAAGGTTAGAACCTTTATCCTTTAGTTTCCCTGATCAAGAAACTCTATGATTTTAATATTGTAAGGGAAGGTCACAGCAAATGGGCTGGGTAGGATACACAAATATATCTCTCTTATATTTCCTAGTCCAGTCGGCGTGATGCCGCCTGGACCATGCCATTAGATGCTTGCCACAATGACAGTACTCTGGCTGAACTACATTATATATAATTATACAGTAGTCGGTATTTTGCAATATAGTATATACTGCAAACAGAAAACTATAGTATGATTATACAGTAGTAAATTTTTAACATATTTTGGGTACCCTTGTGCAGGCTTCTGCTGGGACAGTTCCTATATTGAAATAATAGGATTCCTTCAATACTCTGATTAGAAATCAGTCATCCTTACCCCACAGTGCTAAAGAATAAAAAGGGGCAGTGACTTGTACAATTTTTTAACCTAGGGGTTAAAACCCTTTCGTTAGAGTTCCTTGATAGAGAAATCTCCTTATAGTTAATACTGAGGGGAGATAACAGCATTTGCTTGCAGGGGATACACAAGTATGTGTCTCCCACTATCCCTTTCTAGCTTACTATCCCAAGCTATTTTAGTTAAAAGATGACTTTTACATATTGCTTATCAGTGATATAATCAATTGAATATTCATTTTGCTTTCCTTTCTTTATAGGAGGAACCCCAGATGACATGCGTTGCAGTCTTCTGCAATATCAAGTGTAAGTACTTTTAGGGTCATAATACATGCAGGTTTCATGCCCCCTGCAATATTATTTCCGAATCCCTGCATTATTGGAACCCTCAAGCTTGCATTGTATGTCGGACCATAATGTCCGAGGGTTTCGAGAATCCCAAGTCGATGGAGTCTAGGGATGCAGCTCGTAACAAACTACGAAACTGGGTGAGAGGTTTCCAGAAAATCTCTCCGGGACCATACCTACCTAATGATAGGATGCGTAACCTACTATTCCCGAAAACAAGTAAGGAAATAGTGGTGCCCCAGGCATGATTTACACCTCCCTGCGGCCAGATAACCCTTGGGACGGAGGAAAGGAAGCCCCCACGTTAAGAGGGGGATAATGTCGTGTTGGAATTGCTTCCGTCTGTGCCGGCTCTAGAGCCATTAGCATCGACATCTTCACCCTCTACCCCTTTATTAAACGAAATGGACCAATTATGGGCCCATATGAAAGGTTTAATAGAAAACTTTCGTAAACAAGACGAAAAGGAGGAAGCAAAATGCAAGATAGAGCTCTGTGAAGCTCCACTTGTCGCTCCCCAAGGGCCATACAAATGACCCAGAGACCAAGACCTTCCGACATGTTCCAAAACCAATCCCTGGAGGTCTGTGGCGCTTATGCCGATTTTAAACGGCAAACTCTACATCTCGGAGAAGATGCATGCTGTTCATTTGGACGAAATCTAGTTTTGGCCAAGCTTTGACACTTTCCCTAATTGCTTCATTTGACTGAGACATGAACCAACGTCAAGAAAAGAAACAGAACTGAAGAAGGTCATGATTCTCGCCCATGATAAGGCACAAGCTATCTTGTCAAGTAGCCTGAGAAAGGCGGGTTACTCTGTGTCGAAAGTATTCACACTAAGTAAGACACCCTTCATTTCTTGCTCCGGCTTCACTATCATTCCCCTTCACGTGGAAGGCATTTAAATCTGTTGCCAAGGCAGTGGAGGCAGGTAGACCATGTCTTGCACTCGAGGAGTGCAAGCCTCTGTCATTAGCCTTTCCCAGGCAGGAGAAGGATTTGAAGGAAGTCCACTTAACTTTTTCAGTAGGAATACTAGACGTGGATGTCGCTAGACGACAGTTTAGTGAGAATCTCCCTAAACTATCCGAGTTTCTTTTGGGTAAGGAGCAAGAGATAAAGGAGACTTGTAGCCTCCCCATCCCTAAAGAACTGCATAGAGTTGTGTACAGCCCATCAAAGTACCCCAGACATGCTTATGGTCTTAGCCAAAATGCATATGGCCACCTTAGTAAAAGACCTTTATGCCTTTAAGAAAGCTAGGAGAACCTGTAAGGAGTTTGTGTTCGCTGCCACAACAGTGAAACACAAAACCAGGAAGCTGATATCTTCCAACATCTGGGGTAGAGACCTCTTTCCAAACAAGGTAGTTAGAAAGGTGCTTAAGAAGGCCACCATGGAGAACATAGGACTTCTCCAAAAGTGGGGCATCTTTTCAAAGAGAAAGTCTTCCCCGGTTGTGGGTCCCCAACCTAAAAGGAAGACGGAAAAGTCTAGAAATGTTCCTCGGGCTGTTAAACAACATCCCACAGTTACAATGGCCGCGGTGCCACAGGCAAGCGGTCGAATATGTAAACCTTCTGATCAGGCGAAACAAAGAGATGCTTCTGGTAGGAAGGAGGTTCCTTTAGGATCGCTGGACCTTCAATCCTTGGGTCCAAGGCCTAATTAAGATGGGACTAGGATGGAAAATAGATATGCCTCCACCATCATTGCCTTAACTCTTCCTACACTCTAAAACCCTCCTGGAAGAGTATACCTTAGAGCTCTAGAGCATACAGGCAGTAAGGAAAGTATAGTCCATCGAATTCCACGGAAGGCTGTTTGGTGTTCACGAGAAGGACTCAAGAAAACTCAGAGTCATTCTGGACTTGTCGCCACTCAACAAGTTCAAATAAAACAACAAGTTCAGAATGTTAATCCTTCTGAACATAATGACCTTGTTTCAAAAAGGGGTGTTCGCAGTCTTGTCAGACCTGAAAGATGTCTACTGGCAACTTCCAGTCAGTCACCCCTCCCCTCCTACCTAGGATTCAAGTTACAGAGGATAACGTATGTCCTAGAAAAGATATTTTTTTTCGGAATAAACACAGTCCTAAGTATCTTCACGGGATTGGCAGAGAGTCACGCAAAAACCAAGCCTAGAAATGGTTCAGGCAACAATGTACCTGGATGAAAGGGTGGGGTGGGCAGCACCCGAAGTGGCTGGTCTATGAGCATCCAAGGAAGTGATCCGGTTCCCGGAACATCGGGGATGCAAGATAAGCTTCAAGAAGTCTCGATTCTCTCCAGCTCAAAGGCTTCAATGGTTAAAAAACCATTGAAACCTGTGGTCACACCAACTCTCCTTTCCCTTGGGGATGTAAAAGGAGATCGCAGGGTCGGTCAAGAGACTATGGTAATCAGTCACTATTCCAAGATAGGGAGGAGTTCGTAACTCTCTTTAGTTTGTAATATGACAGAACCAGTGCGAAGAGCACAGCTGAAAGATGTGTCAAGAGTCTGGAGAAGATACGCATCAAACGCTCGAAGAGATCTAAAAAGACCGATATCGGTCTTTCCTTAATAGCTTCCCTAACAATGGTCAAAGGCCAAAAGCCCCAAGGCCATATTGGTCCTCTCATGGGTGGAGAAACTCTCTCCACGCAGATCAGACCTCTTCAGACTGATCTGGGACATCGAAGCGATAATGAGACGTCGGAACCGACAAGGTTAGAGAGCGTCTCATACAGTTTACATGACGTTAACCATCCCTTACCTAAAGGGATGGCACCTATCAGCAGTTCATGTACAATCGATCCGCAATGTGACAGCGGATGCTCTACTCGGGCTTAAGCTGATAGAGTTAGAATAGTCCACAGATGCAGACCTATTCTCTCCCTGATGGGAACAAGTCCCCTATCTGCGGATCCACCTCTTCGTCATGAGCATCATCAAGAAACTACCTCGATATGTAGCCCCATACGAGGATCCTCTAGTGGAGATAACAGACATCATGTCTCTAGTATAGAAGGGATGGACTCAGGAATTCCTGTTCATCTCATACAATCTCCCGCTGAAGGTCCTCAACATGCTGAGATCCTTCCAGGGAGGAGTGTCTCTGTTGGCTCCCAAGTAGCCGAAGAGCAATCTGTTCCCTTTAGTGAAGGAACTGAAGCTGAGGCTGGCCCTAGTTCTGAACCCAGGACTATCTCAGAAGGTTCAGAAGTTAATTGCCTTCGATTTATCACAGAGAGCCCAACCCCTTCATTTCATGATTTTCTTGCCCTAGCGGTTAGGAAAAGTTTTGAGATCTCAGAAGGCAATATAGAATTCTTAGAAGAATAGAAGTCTAAGTCAACTAGAAGACAATATGAGTCATCTTGGAGAAAGTGGGTTGCTTTTATAAAAGCAAAAGGATCAAAAGATATTTCAGTGAACTTCTGTCTGTCCTTCTTTGTCCACCTGCAAAATCAAGGTCTGGTGGCCATCACGATAACTACGTGCAAGTCAGCCTTGACTAGACCTCTTCTATATGCCTTTCAAGTGGATCTGGCGAATAAAATCTTTAATAAGACTCCGAAGGCATGTGCAAGGCTTAGGCCTGCAGCACCCCCAAAGCACATCTCATGGTCTTTGGACAAGGTCCTACATTATGCATCATCTGTGAACAATGAAGATTGTTCCATCAAGGATCTAACCCAAAAGGTTAGTTTTCTGTTCGCCATAGCCTCCAGGGCTAGATTTAGTGAAATAGTGGCCCTATCTAGAGACAAGGGCCAAATTCAGTTCACAGAAGCGGGAGAGCTGAATCTCTTTCCTGATCCAACCTTTCTCGCTAACAGCGAGCTACCCACTAAGAGGTGGGGTCCCTGGAGAATATGCCCTCTGAAGGAAGATGTCTCTCTACGTCCTGTAGAGTGTCTAAAGGTTTGTCTTCGTAGAACTTCAGACTGCAGGGGAGGACAGCTCTTTAAAGGAGAAACCACTGGATCCAACTTATCCCTAAAACAACTGACGGTAAAGCTCACCTACTTTATTCGCAGAGTAGATCCTGACAGTACTCCCGCAGGTCATGATCCGAGAAAAATTGCTTCAACACTGAACTTTTTTTTGTATATGGACTTTGAGCGTCTTCGCTCATATACTGGATTTAAATCATCCAGGGTGTTCTACAAACACTATGCTAATCAGGTCCATGGACTGAAGTATTATGTGGTGGCAGCAGGTAGTGTATTAAAACCTGTCGTATAATTCTGCGATGAACAGTTAATTGATTGGGACTGTCAATTAAAGGGAGAAGGTGTCAGCACTTTTAATGTGATCCCCTTTTAAATGAGTGTTACCATGGTGACACTAACTCTGTTCAAAATCTCAGGTGTGGATTTATACAGATAGCACTAGTGCTGTGTACGTAGTACACAGTGTTGATAAAATATAACAGGTACAGAAATTATGAAGAGAAATTT